>NC_138981.1:93166978-93766978 GCF_964341445.2 Mesoplodon mirus | reverse complement strand
ACTAACACAACATTTAAATCAACTATACTCCAATAAATTTTTTTTTAAAAAAGAAAGAACATTTTAATTTTTTTTAATTTTTAAAAATTAAAAAAAAAAATAAAGAGGAATATTGGCAATTGATTGCCAAACTCTGGTAGAAGACCGTTTCTTAATGACAACATGTGATACATCCCAATGACTAGAATCTTGGCCACTGAAAGCCATATTCAGGGGCCAGGTATTATGAACATTTTCCCCAGTTTTCTGGAATAAAGAAGTCTGACTCTGTATAAGTTATTTTCCTCACCATATGGAAAATAAGGAAGATATTTTTCCTGGAGTAATACTGTCAAAATTCTTTAATAGAAAACGTTGGTAGCTTCAGCTACTGGAAACAAGAGCATAATTTATTTCATAGCAGATAGTGACATTTCATATTTAATTATTTATGGATGTGAGTGCCTAGCCATAAAATGAGAAACTGGCATCATTTAAAACTATAAGCTCACTAATATCTAGCCAAGAAATATTTTTAAGGTTGCCCTGAGGAAGATTGTTTTACCTGGGGGACCTGGAAGACCTGGCAAACCAGGTTCACCTGGAGGCCCTGAAACACCAGTTCCAATACAGTTGAAGCAGGTGTCACCTTTGTCACCTAGAGAAAACCATAATAAAAAACAAATTTTACTTGAAGTGGTACATATATCTTCTTTAGATAGGTTCTAAAGAAGTTAGCACTAAGGGATAATACTCCTACCTAACAGTGTAGCTGGAGAAGCCTATATCTAAAATCAATTTACTTGATAAATATTTACTGAGCACCTACTATGTGCCAAGCACTGTTCGGGGAGTTTGTAATACATTGATAAACAAAACAGACAAAATCCATACCTTCATGGTGTTTACATTCTACCAGTGGCTGGGTAAGAGAAATTGGATGTGCTTAGGGGTGGGTGGCAGGTTGCAATTTTAAATAGGGTGGTTAGGATAAGACCTCATTGAGAAGATGACACGTGATTAAAAAAAACTTAAAGGACATGGCACGTGCATAACGACTGTAGAGCAGTCCAGGTAGAAAGAGTAGCCATGTTTGGCATATAGAAGGAACATCAAGGAGAACAGATTGCGGGAGTACAGTGAGGAAGGGGAACCAGGTCAGACAGTTAACAGGTTATAACAAGTGGCATATCATAAAATATCACATAGGCCACCACAAAGACTGTGGCTTTTACTGTGAGTGAAATGAGAATCTAGGAGAAGAAATTAAACAGAAAAGCAACATGATATGACTTAAGTTTTAAAAGGATGACTTTGGTTGCTATGTTAATATAATCTAAGTACAAGGATCGAAACAGGGTAACCACATAAGTGGCTACTGCTGAAGTGATCTAGGAGAGATAGTAGCTCATTCCAGAGTGACAGCAATGAACATGATGAGAATTGATTAGATTCTAGACATTTTTGAAAGTAGAGCCGATAGGGTTTTCTCATGGATCACATATAGAATGCAAAAGAAAAAGGGAATCAAGGACGACTCCATGGCAGATCAAAGGTCGAAATGTAAAAGGCAAAAACGATAAAGCTTTTAGAAGAAAACATAGAGGAATATCATCAGGTCCTTGGGATAAGCAAAGATTTCTAAAACAGAACATAAATAGCACTAACCATATAAGAGGACATTAATAATTTGACTTCTTTTAATTAACAACTTCTGTTCAAGAAAAGACATGAGTAAAAAATCAAGTCACAGAATGGGAGGATATATTTGTGATACATATATCCAACAACCCAATTAAAATAGAAAAAGATAGGTACTTTACAAAAAGAATGTACAGACTATAAGAAAAGTGGCTCAGCATCAATAAGTTGTGAGAGAAATGGAAACTAAATCCTCTTTGTAAAATGGTTTGGTAAGATGGCGGAAGAGTAAGATGCGGAGATCACCTTCCTCCCCACGGATACACCATAAATACAGCTACACGTGGAACAACTCCTACAGAACACCTACTGAATGCTGGCAGAAGACCCCAGACCTCCCAAAAGGCAAGAAACTCCCCACATACCTGGGTAGGGCAAAGCGGAGAGATCCCCGAACAGAGGATCGGTACCGAGCGGCACTCACCAGCCCGAGAGGCTTCTCTGCTCGCCCGCCGGGGCGGGCGGCGCTGGAAGATGAGGCTTGGGCTTCGGTCAGAGCGTAGGGAGAGGACTGGGGCTGGCGGCGAGAACTCAGCCTGAAGGGGGCTAATGTGCCACAGCTAGCCGGCAGGGAGTCCGGGAAAACTCTGGAGCTGCCGAAGAGGCAAGAGACTTTTTCTTCCCTCTTGGTTTCCTGGTGCGCGAGGAGAAGGGATTAAGAGCGCTGCTTAAAGGGGCTCCACAGACGGGCGTGAGTCGCGACTGAAAGCGCGGAGCCCAGTGATGGGCGTGGGACGCTGGGGCTGCTGCTGCCTCCGCCAAGAAGCCTGTGTGCGAGCGCAGGTCACTGTCCACACCGCCCTTCTGGGAGCCCGTGCAGCCCGCCACTGCCGGGGTCCTGGGATCCAGGGGCGGCTTCCCTGGGAGAATGCACGGCATGCCTCGGGCTGGTGCAACGTCACGCCGAACTCTGCCACTGCAGGCACGCCCCGCACTCCGTGCCCCTCCCTCCTGCCCGGCCTGAGTGAGCCAGAGTCCCCGAAGAGGCTGCTCCTTTAACCCTGTCCTGTTTGAGCGAAGAACAGATGCCCTCCGGCGACCTACACACAGAGGCGGGGCCAAAACCAAAGCTGAGACCCAGGAGCTGTGAGAACAAAGAAGAGAAAGGGAAACCTCTCCCAGCAGCCTCAGAAGCAGCGGATTAAAGCTCCACAATCAAATTGATGTACCCTGCATCTGTGGAATACATGAATAGACAACAAATCATCCCAAATTGAGGAGCCAGGAGTCAGTGCTGTGCCTCTGAGGTGGGAGAGACAACTTCAGGACACTGGTCCACAAGAGACCTCCCAGCTCCACATAATATCAAACGGCGAAAATCTTCCAGAGATCTCCATCTCAACACCAGCACCCAGCTTCACTCAACGACCAGCAAGCTACAGTGCTGGACACCCTATGCCAAACAACTAGCAAGACAGGAACACAACGCCACCCATTAGCAGAGAGGCGGCCTAAAATCATAAAAAAGTCTGCAGACACCCCAAAACACACCACCAGACGTGGACCTGCCCACCAGAAAGACAAGATCCAGCCTCATCCACCAGAACACAGGCACTAGTCCCCTCCTCCAGGAAGCCTACACAACCCACTAAATCAACCTTAGCCACTGGGGACAGACACCAAAAACAACGGGAACTACGAACCTGCAGCCTGCAAAAAGGAGACCCCAAACACAGTAACATAAGCAAAATGAGAAGACAGAAAAACACACAGCAGGAGAAGGAGCAAGATAAAAACGCACCAGACCTAACAAATGAAGAGGTAATAGGCAGTCTACCCGAAAAAGAATTCAGAATAATGATGGTAAGGATGATCCAAGATTCTATTTCCAAGATCCAAAATCTTGGAAATAGAATAGACAAAATGCAAGAAACAGTTAACAAGGACCTAGAAGAACTAAAGATGAATCAAGCATCAATTAAAAACACAATAAATGAAATAAAAAATACTCTAGATGGGATCAATAGCAGAATAACTGAGGCAGAAGAACGGATCAGTGAGGTGGAAGATAAAATAGTGGAAATAACTGCTGCAGAGCAAAATAAAGAAAAAAGAATGAAAAGAACAGAGGACAGTCTCAGAGACCTCTGGGACAACATTAAACGCACCAACATTCGAATTATAGGGGTTCCAGAAGAAGAAGAGAAAAAGAAAGGGACTGAGAAAATATTTGAAGAGATTATAGTTGAAAACTTCCCTAATATGGGAAAGGAAATAGTGAATCAAGTCCAGGAGGCACAGAGTCCCATACAGAATAAATCCAAGGAGAAATACGCCAAGACACATATTAATCAAACTGTCAAAAATTAAACACAAAGAAATCATATTAAAAGCAGCAAGGAGGGCCTCCCTGGTGGCGCAGTGGTTGAGAGTCTGCCTGCCGATGCAGGGGATACGGGTTCATGCCCCGGTCTGGGAGGATCCCATATGCCGCGGAGCGGCTGGGCCCGTGAGCCATGGCCGCTGGGCCTGCGCGTCCGGAGCCTGTGCTCTGCAACGGGAGAGGCCACAACAGTGAGAGGCCCACATACCGCAAAAAAAAAAAAAAAAAAAAAAAGCAGCAAGGAAAAAACAACAAATAACACACAAGGGAATCCCCATCAGGTTAACAGCTGATCTCTCAGCAGAAACTCTACAAGCCAGAAGGGAGTGGCAGGACATAATTAAAGTGATGAAGGAGAGAAACCTGCAACCAAGATTACTCTACCCAGCAAGGACCTCATTCAGATTTGATGGAGAAATTAAAACGTTTACAGACAAGCAAAAGCTGAGAGAGTTCAGCACCACCAAACCAGCTTTACAACAAATGCTAAAGGAACTTCTCTAGGCAAGAAACACAACAGAAGGAAAAGACCTACAATAACGAACCCAAAACAATTAAGAAAATGGGAATAGGAACATACATATTGATAATTACCTTAAATGTAAATGGACTAAATGCTCCCACCAAAAGACACAGATTGGCTGAATGGATACAAAAACAAGACCCATATATATGCTGTCTACAAGAGACCCACTTCAGACCTAGAGACACATACAGATTGAAAGTAAGGGGATGGAAAAAGATATTCCATGCAAATGGAAACCAAACGAAAGCTGGAGTAGCAATTCTCATATCAGACAAAATAGACTTTAAAATAAAGACTACTAGAAGAGACAAAGAAGGACACTACATAATGATCAAGGGATCGATCCAAGAAGAAGATATAACAATTGTAAATATTTATGCACCCAACATAGGAGCACCTCAATACATAAGGCAAATACTAACAGCCATAAAAGGAGAAATCGACAGTAACACAATCATAGTAGGGGACTTTAACACCCCACTTTCACCAATGGACAGATCATCCAAAATGAAAATAAATAAGGAAACACAAGCTTTAAATGATACATTAAACAAGATGGACTTAATTGATATTTATAGGACATTCCATCCAAAAACAACAGAATACACATTTTTCTCAAGTGCTCATTGAACATTCTCCAGGATAGATCATATCTTGGGTCACAAATCAAGCCTTGGTATATTTAAGAAAATTGACATTGTATCAAGTACCTTTTCCGACCACAATGCTATGAGACTAGATATCAATTACAGGAAAAGATCTGTAAAAAATACAAACACATGGAGGCTAAACAATACACTACTTAATAACGAAGTGATCACTGAAGAAATCAAAGAGGAAATTAAAAAATACCTAGAAAAAAAAGACAATGGAGACACGACGACCCAAAACCTATGGGATGCAGCAAAAGCAGTTCTAAGAGGGAAGTTTATAGCAATACAATCCCACCTTAAGAAACAGGAAACATCTCGAATAAACAACCTAACCTTGCACCTAAAGCAATTAGAGAAAGAAGAACAAAAACATCCCAAAGTTAGAAGAAGGAAAGAAATCATAAAAATCAGATCAGAAATAAATGAAAAAGAAATGAAGGAAACGATAGAAAAGATCAATAAAACTAAAAGCTGGTTCTTTGAGAAGATAAACAAAATTGATAAACCATTAGCCACACTCATCAAGTAAAAAGGTAGAAGACTCAAATCAATAGAATTAGAAATGAAAAAGGAGAAGTAACAACTGACACTGCAGAAATACAAAAGATCATGAGAGATTACTATAGGCAACTCTATGCCAATAAAATGGACAACCTGGAAGAAATGGACAAATTCTTAGAAATGCACAACCTGCCAAGACTGAATCAGGAAGAAATAGAAAATATGAACAGACCAATCACAAGCACTGAAATTGAAACTGTGATTAAAAATCTTCCAACAAACAAAAGCCCAGGACCAGATGGCTTCACAGGCGAATTCTATCAAACATTTAGAGAAGAGCTAACACCTATCCTTCTCAAACTCTTCCAAAATATAGCAGAGGGAGGAACACTCCCAAACTCATTCTACGAGGCCACCATCACCTTGATACCAAAACCAGACAAGGATGTCACAAAGAAAGAAAACTACAGGCCAATATCACTGATGAACATAGATGCAAAAATCCTCAACAAAATACTAGCAAACAGAATCCAACAGCACATTAAAAGGATCATACACCATGATCAAGTGGGGTTTATTCGAGGAATGCGAGGATTCTTCAATATACGCAAATCAATCAATGTGATACACCATATTAACAAATTGAAGGAGAAAAACCATATGATCATCTCAATAGATGCAGAGAAAGCTTTCGACAAAATTCAACATCCATTTATGATAAAAACCCTGCAGAAAGTAGGCATAGAGGGAACTTTCCTCAACATAATAAAGGCCATATATGACAAACCCACAGCCAGCATCGTCCTCAATGGTGAAAACCTGAAACCATTTCCACTAAGATCAGGAACAAGACAAGGTTGCCCACTCTCACCACTCTTATTCAACATAGTTTTGGAAGTTTTAGCCACAGCAATCAGAGAAGAAAAGGAAATAAAAGGAATCCAAATCGGAAAAGAAGAAATAAAGCTGTCACTGTTTGCAGATGACATGATACTATACATAGAGAATCCTAAAGATGCTACCAGAAAACTACTAGAGCTAATCAATGAATTTGGTAAAGTTGCAGGATACAAAATTAATGCACAGAAATCTCTGGCATTCCTATATACTAATGATGAAAAATCTGAAAGTGAAATCAAGGAAACCCTCCCATTTACCATTGCAACAAAAAGAATAAAATATCTAGGAATAAACCTACCTAAGGAGACAAAAGACCTGTATGCAGAAAACTAGAAGACACTGATGAAAGAAATTAAAGATGATACAAATAGATGGAGAGATGTACCACGTTCTTGGATTGGAAGAATCAACATTGTGAAAATGACTCTACTACCCAAAGCAATCTACAGATTCAATGCAATCCCTATCAAACTACCACTGGCATTTTTCACAGAACTAGAGCAAAACATTTCACAATTTGTATGGAAACACAAAAGACCCCGAATAGCCAAAGCAATCTTGAGAACGAAAAATGGAGCTGGAGGAATCAGGCTCCCTGACTTCAGACTATACTACAAAGCTACAGTAATCAAGGCAGTATGGTACTGGCACAAAAACAGAAAGATAGATCAATGGAACAGGATAGAAAGCCCAGAGATAAACCCACGCACATATGGTCACCTTATCTTTGATAAAGGAGGCAGGAATGTACAGTGGACAAAGGACAGTCTCTTCAATAAGTGGTGCTGGGAAAACTGGATAGGGACATGTAAAAGTATGAGATTAGATCACTCCCTAACACCATACACAAAAATAAGCTCAAAATGGATTAAAGACCTAAATGTAAGGCCAGACACTATCAAACTCTTAGAGGAAAACATAGGCAGAACACTCTATGACATAAATCACAGCAAGATCCTTTTTGACCCACCTCCTAGAGAAATGGAAATAAAGACAAAAATAAACAAATGGGACCTAATGAAACTTAAAAGCTTCTGCACAGCAAAGGAAACCATAAACAAGACCAAAAGACAACCCTCAGAATGGGAGAAAATATTTGCAAATGAAGCAACTGACAAAGGATTAATCTCCAACATTTATAAGCAGCTCATGTAGCTCAATAACAAAAAAACAAACAACCCAATCCAAAAATGGGCAGAAGACCTAAATAGACATTTCTCCACAGAAGATATATAGACTGCCAACAAACACATGAAAGGATGCTCAACATCTTTACTCATTAGAGAAATGCAAATCAAAACTACAATGAGATATCATCTCACACCAGTCAGAATGGCCATCATGAAAAAATCTAGAAACAATAAATGCTGGAGAGGGTGTGGAAAAAAGGGAACACTCTTGCACTGCTGGTGGGAATGTGAATTGGTACAGCCACTATGGAGAACGGTATGGAGGTTCCTTAAAAAACGACAAATAGAACTACCATATGACCCAGCAATCCCACTACTGGGCATATACCCTGAGAAAACCATAATTCAAAAAGAGACATGTACCAAAATGTTCATAGCAGCCCTATTTACAATAGCCCGGAGATGGAAACAACCTAAGTGTCCATCATCGGATGAATGCGTAAAGAAGATGTGGCACATATATACAATGGAATATTACTCAGCCATAAAAAGAAATGAAATTGAGCTATTTGTAATGAGGTGGATGGACCTAGAGTCTGTCATACAGAATGAAGTAAGTCAGAAAGAGAAAGACAAATACTGTATGCTGACACATATATATGGAATTTAAGAAAAAAATGTCATGAAGAACATAGGGGTAAGACAGGAATAAAGACACAGACCTACTAGAGAATGGACTTGAGGATATGGGGAGGGGGAAGGGTAAGCTGTGACAAAGTGAAAGAGAGGCATGGACATATATACACTACCAAACGTAAGGTAGATAGCTAGTGGGAAGCAGCCGCATAGCACAGGGAGATCAGCTTGGTGCTTTGTGACCTCCTGGAGGGGTGGGATAGGGAGGGTGGGAGGGAGACGCAAAAGGGAGAGGATATGGGAACATATGTATATGTATAACTGATTAAATTTGTTATAAAGCAAAAAATAAAAAAAAAATGGTTTGGTGATATCTATGGAATCAAAGATACATCTACCTTATGACCCAAAAATTCCATTACCAGGTTTACACAACAGAAATGAATGCTTATGTCCTACTATATATATATATATATATATATATATGTGAATGTTCATAGCAGCGTTCATAATAGCCCCAGGCCAAATGTCCATTAACATTAGAATGGATGAATATGAATAGGAATATTCATTCAATGAAATACCAAAGAGCAGTGAAAAAATACTGCTACAAACAAAAACATGGATATACCTCACAGATATAGTATCAAGCAAAAGAAGCCAGATAAAATATTGAGAGATAAAACAGCCCATACTGTATGATTCCATTTATACAAAGTTCAAAGTTAGGCAAACTGTTTGATTGAGGATACAACAGTGGTTACCTTTGGGAGTGTTGACTAGGATGCACAAGAGAGTCTTCTAGAGTCTTGGAAAAGTTCTATATTTTGATTTAGACAGTAGTTACACGGGAGGTAATAGATAGACATACATACAGAGAGATATACATATAGAGACAAAGTATATATAGGAGGAGACATATCTATATATAGAGAGAGACATATCTATACCTATATCTATATCTAATATATATGATATGCCAGGAAGATAGGAAGAAAAACAGAGCATGTAATATACTGAAAACCAAGTGAAGAAAGTGTTAAAGAATGGAAAAATCAAGGAAATAATGGACTGAGACTTGATATTTGAATTGGCAGTGAACAGGCTGCTGATGACTTTGACAAAAGCAGCATCTATGGAGTGGTGGGGGGAGGGGAGTGAAGTCCTGAGGAGTATGCTTAAGAGAAAATGAGAGTAGAGTTATCTAGAGACAGTGACTAGAAAATTCTTGAAGCGTTTTGCTCCAAATGGAAGCAGAGGAATGGCGTAGTATCAGGCAGGGGAAGTGGGATTATGACAAAATATTTTTAGATGGGTGAAAACAGCATATTTGTATACTGCTGGGAATGATCCAATAAAAGGGGAAAATTGATGATATGGGAGAGACAAGAATTTCTGGAATGAATTTTTGGGGGAGAACAAGAGGAAACTGAATCTATTGTACAAACAGAAGAATTGCTTTAGATAGGATCAGTAACAATAATAGGCAGGAAGGTAGAATATAGGGGCAAGATGCAAATAGGTGGGTAAATATGGTGGTGGTGGCAATCTGTGAAAGTTCTCTTGTTATTGCTTCAATTGGTCAGTGGAGGAGGAAGCAAAGTCAGAATCCTAAAATGAGAATGGAAGAGGAGGTGTTAGAAGTTTGAAGAGGGAAGGCACAGGCTCAGAAGAGGTGGTAATTTGGAATTACCAGGGCTGTGCTTTTGGTTGAAGTGAGTACAATGGCAGGAGAGGAGGGCAAAGGTGTCAAGAGTTTATGTATGCGATTGATTATGGAATTTAAGCTGGGTTAAGAGAGAAGAAAGGACATCAAAAGGTTGAGGGACGGTCAAAGTTGGTAGGTTTCAGTGAGTGTGAAGTAATGTTGGAGTCAGGTTATTAGAGGTAGTAAGCCAGAAAGATAGGATGTAGTGGTCACAAAATGAGATTTGGGAAATCAAAATATGGAAGTGTGCACTACTGGTAATGTGTGGTCTTGGGGTATGACCATGGGAGTGAGTGGCTGAGGTAGGGTGGAGGATATAGGGGATTTTGCTGATGATTTCAAAGGATGAAGGAATATGGGAATCAAACCTTTCACTCCTTGTTCTCCTTGGAGTCCTCTATCACCTGGAGATCCTGGAGGGCCAGGAGGGCCTGCTTCACATACCTCATCACCTGAGATAAGATAAAACAAGAACAGCAAGCCAATTGTTGTAAAATATCCAGAAGACAACAAAGAGAAAGTCTGATAGGCTAGAAAAAAAAGATCTATTTTCAGTTATTTCTCTGCATTAATACAACTACCTATAAAGAAAAGGAAGATATAATATTAGTGATAATTTGAAGAACAAATCTAAATATCAAATAATCACCAAAAATCAAAAGTAGAAGCAGTGGAAGAATATTTAGCTATCAGAAATACAAAGAATGATGCCAACCTTCAGCTAGATTCACTTATAAATAAAGACAAAACAAAAACAACAATAGAACTTAACAGGAAAAAAACTATAGCTTACTAGGAGGGATGTGAGGGCCAGGAGGGCCAGGAGGCCCTGGAAGGCCAGGAGCCCCAGGCTGTCCATCAAGTCCAGGAGATCCAGGAATGGAAATTCCAGGTGGACCTTCATCACCTTTCTGGCCCCTTTCCCCAGGAAAGCCAGGGGGCCCAGGAGGACCTGTAACTGCAAGTCCTAGGATAAAAACAAATACCCATTAAAAGTGATCAAAATGATCTTATTTAGACATATTACTTTGGGTCTCAATGAGACATTAAGTAATGATAAGATCTTCCTTTAATGTATAATACCAGTTATGTTCTTAGTTTTTTCTATGAGAATCAACATCTAGAGAAAAGATGGAAAGTTCCAATAATGTAAGTACTACTTTGAGTATAAGAAAGAATAATTTAATGTAGCTTTATTACTTTTGGAAATGTACTAATAACTAACTCTCTACTCACTCTCCTTTGACACTGTGATCTTTTTAATCTCAGAAATACCAGGAAGCCATTTACAGGAAAAAAAGAGACATCTCAAAATTCTCATGTAAACGTGGCTCTGTTTCTGGACATTCTTCTGTTCCACTATCTGTTCCTGCATCATTAACACACTTTTTCATTACTACAGCTTTATAATGTTTTCAAAACTGGTAAGGAAAATATGCCCATCTTTGTTCTTTTTAAAACCATCTTCACTACACTTACAAATTTACTCTTCCAATGAACTTCAGAGTCAGCTTGTCAGTTTCACTTTTTAAAAAAACATTGTAATTTGAATGAGATTAATTTGAATTTAAAGATTAAATTTTGGTAGAATTGCCTGTATATAATATTGAGTTCTTGCATCAAGTAATAACTAAGTATTATATCTTTCCATTTATTAATTTTATATTATTTAATAGTATTTTACAAAGTTATGAAAGAGATCTTAAACATCTTTTGTTTGGTTTATTCATGGGTAAATCTGATTGCTAATGTCAGTTTTATGACTGTTACTTTTGTTAACTGGATTTTGTCCTCTTGTACGTTTAATTATTTTATTGCTGGTTTAGAGGAAGGTAAGTTATTTAAGTTTGCAACTCATATTTGGCTACCTTGCAAACATTCTAAGTTCTGGTAATTTGTCATTTGATTCTTTTAGGCTCTATGGGTAGATTATCACATGGCCTGTGAATAACCAAAATTTAGTTTGCTTTTTGTTTTTTATCCATACACCTCTGTTTTTTTCAAGACTTAGTATGCTGGCTGGGATCTTCAGTATAAGAACAAACAGTATTGGTGACCATATCTTTATCTTATTTTTGACTTGAATGAGAATGCTCCTGATGTTTCACCAAAAAGTATGACATTTCCTGAACAGTCCTGTACTTCCTGTATGAAGTAGATAGCTTCAAGAGAATATAAGACATCAAGTCTTATATTCTGCCATCAAATTAAGACAGTTCCCTTTTTTATATAAACTTATTTATTTTATTTATTTACTTTTGGCTGCTTTGGTTCTTTGTTGCTGTGTGTGGCTTTCGCTAGTTGCGGCGAGCGGGGGCTACTCTTCACTGAGGTGCCTGGGCTTCTCATTGTGGTGGCTTCTCTTGTTGTGGAGCACGGGCTCTAGGCACACGGGCTTCAGTAGTTGTGGCTCGTGGGCTCTAGAGCGCAGGCTCAGTAGTTGTGGTGCACAGGCTTAGTTGCTCCACGGCATGTGGGATCTTCCCGGACCAGGGCTCGCACCCATGTCCCCTGCGTTGGCAGGCGGACTCTCAACCACTGTGCCACCAGGGAAGCCCAAGACAGTTCCTTTTTTATTTTTCTGAATTTTATTTTATTTTTTTATACAGCAGGTTCTTATTAGTTATCCATTTTATACATATTAGTGTATATATGTCAATCCCAATCTCCCAGTTCATCACAACACCCCACCCCACCACCACTTTCCCCACTTCATGTCCATACATTTGTCCTCTACATCTGTGCCTCTATTTCTGCCTTGCAAACCAGTTCATCTGTACCATTTTTCTAGATTCCATATATATGTGTTAATATACGATATGTTTTTCTTTCTGATTTACTTCACTCTGTATGACAGTCTCTAGATCCATCCATGTCTCTACAAATGACCCAGTTTCGTTCCTTTTTATGTCTAATAGTCCATTGTATATATGTACCATGACTTCTTTATCCATTCGTCTGTCGATGGGCATTTAGGTTGCTTCCATGACCTGGCTACTGCAAATAGTGCTGCAATGAACATTGGGGTGCATGTGCCATTTTGAATTGTGGTTTTCTCTGGGTATATGCCCAGTAGTGGGATTGCTGGGTCATATGGTAGTTCTATTTTTAGTTTTTTAAGGAACCTCCATACTGTTCTCCACAGTGGTTGTATCAATTTACATTCCCACCAACAGTGCAAGAGGGTTCCCTTTTCTCCACACCCTCTCCAGCATTTGTTGTTTGTAGATTTTCTGATGATGCCCATTCTAACTGGTGTGAGGTTCTACCTCATTGTAGTTTTGATTTGCATTTCTCTAATAATTAGCGATGTTGAGCAGCTTTTCATGTGCCTCTTGGCCATCTGTATTTCTTCTTTGGAGAAATGTCTATTTAGGTCTTCAAGACAGTTCCCTTTTAATCTTAGGGTTTTTTTAAAAAATAAATTTATTTATTTATTTACTTGTTTATGTATGACTATGTTGAGTCTTCGTTGCTGAGTGTGGGCTTTCTCTAGTTGTGGCGAGCAGGGGCTGCTCTTCGTTGTGGTGCATGGGCTTCTCATTGTAGTGGCTTCTCTTGTTGCCCAGCACAGGCTCTAGGTGCGTGGGCTCAGGACTTGTGATGCATGGGCTTAGCTGCTCCATGGCATGTGGGATCTTCCTGGACCAGGGTTCGAACCCATGTCCCCTGCATTGGCAGGCAGATTCTTAACCACTGCGCCACCAGGGAAGTCCCTAATGTTAGTTTAAGATTTTTTTTTCCTTTTAAAAATGAATAAGTATTGAATTTTACTGTTTTCTTTGCATCTATTGGCCTATTCTCTTTTAATATGTCAATGTGGTCAATTACAGTGATGTTGAACCATCCTTGCAATCTTAGGGTAAAATCTATTTGGTCATAATATCATATTGTTTAATATACTTCTGGATTGATTTGATAATATTTTATTTAAGATTGTTACGTCCACATTCATAAATGATATTGAACTATAGTTATTTCCAGTGTATCTCCTTGGTGGTTTGGTACTGATACTGCTAAACTGAATTTCCTTTTTAAAAAAATGTTCTGAAACAGTTTATAAACTATGAGAATCACCTGCTCAAGAACTTGGTAGATTTCATCCATAAAACTCTATAAAACCACCCACAAAACCAATGCTTTTTCATGGAGACCATTAACGTTTCAAAATCTTCTATGGTAATTGATCTACTTAGGTGTCCTACTTTCTCGGGAAAATTGTATTACTTTATGTTTTCTGTTTCATAAGGAACGTATATTTCACCTAGAATTTAAAATATATTGACATAGTTTTATAGTTTTGTTGTAATCTAAAAATTTTAATTGTATTTATGGTAATAATATTTTTTCTTTACTGATTTTATTTGTGCCTTCTCTTCCCTTTATCTTGATCATATTTTATTTTTACCTTTCTCAAGTTTTTCCATCTATTTTGTTTGTGCTTTTTTGTGCTTTTTTTAAAATTTGTATTGGAGTATAGTTGATTTACAATATTGTGTTAGTTTCAGATGTACAGCAAAGTGAATCAGTTATACATATACATATATCCACTCTTTTTTAGATTCTTTTCCCATATAGGCCATTACAGAGTACTGAGTAGTGTTCCCTGTGCTATACTGTAGGTACTTGTTAGTCATCTATTTTGTATACAGTAGTGTATATATGTCAATCCCAATCTCCCAATTTATCCCTCCCCCCCTTTGCCCCCTGATAACCATAAGTTTGTTTTCTACATCTGTAACTCTATTTCTGTTTTGTAGATAAGTTCATTGGTAGCCTTTTTTTAGATTCCACATATAAGCGCTATCATATGATATTTGTCTTCCTCTGTCTGACTTATTTCACTCAGTATGACAATCTCTAGGTCCACGCATGTTGCTGCAAATGGCATGTGCTTGTTTTATTTCTTATTATTTTTCCAACTTAGTTCATTTATTTTCAGTATCTCTAATTTTGTGATAAATTAAGGGTACAATGAGTTTTGATACGAGGTTGTTTATTTAGCATTTAGTAGTTCATCATCTCCATTTCTGTATTCTCTTTACCTCTAGAGTTATTTAGAAATATGCACTTTAATATACAAATATTTGGTGCTTTTTGTTGTTAATTTCTGACTTCATTTCACTGTGGTCACAGAGCATGGCCCGCATATAATTTTAAAAGATTTTTTCTGGTCTAATAGAGTCAATTTCTATAAATGCTTCATGTGTGTTTGAAAAGAATGTACATTCTCTGCTGCACACACAGTTTTTCTCTCTCCCCCATAAATACAGCTTAATTGTGTTGCTCAAATCATTTATATCCTTATTTGTTTTTCACTTACTTGATATATTGGGGAGTTGCCAAATTATCCCTTGTAGTTTATCAGTTTTCATTTTACATATTCAAAGCTATATTTTTAGATACATAAGTTTAGTGACCTTTATATCAGTGTGGTATAAGTTGTCTATTTATCCATGTGAAAATTTTGTTTTTTAATGCATTTTTTTCATTGAACTCCATTTCATACTGTATTAGAATTGCTAAACCAGCTTTCCTTTTGGTAGCATTTGCTTAATATCTTCCCATTGCTTTATTTTCAAATTTTCTATGTTGTTTTACTTTAGATATGTCTACTGTGCACAGCATACAGATATTTTTATTCCAATTTTATTTTAGTTTTTGTCTACTAATCAGTGTTTAGTCCTTTCACATTTATTGGAGTTGCTGATTTATTTTTAACTTCTTCTTGTCATTTTATTTATTTTTTTCTATTTATTCAGGTTTTTCTGTGTCTGTTTTGTCCCAATCCTAATCTGTGTGACATACATCCAGCTTTTTGGTCATCTTCTTTCCTCAACAAGTAAGTAATGTATATTCTTTCTATTCTTTTCTAGTGGTTACTATTAAAATGTTTAACCTATGTACTAAAACTTATATTTTCTGAAAAACTTAAGAGAGTTAATAATATTTATATTCTCTCCCTCTAACAAGACAAAAAACCTTATCATTCACTTCTCCATTCTCTCTGTATGTCCATATCCTGTGTTAGTCATGTGTACAATTATACTTCCATATTGTTACTTAAAATATTTGTTATTTTTTATGATCCATACTTATTTAGACTTAAAATACTTTATCAATATCTTTCTTAACCACTGGTTCTTGTATCTTACCCACCCCCACCGCCAACTTCATCCTGAATTTATTGTCTTCTTCTTGGAGTAAAACCTCCAGTAACTATTTCAGAGAAGATCTGGAGGTAGTAAACTTTCTAAGCATCCCATCTTCACACTAGGATGATAGTTTGATGTAATATAGAATCTCAAATTCATAGTTATTTTTCCTTATTACTTTGAAAATGTGCTCCATTATCTTCCTCTTATTCTCACTGTTTTGTAGGTGATCTGCCTTTGCTCTCAGACAGTTTTTAAGAATTTCTTTTTACCCTTAAATTCTAAAATGTCCCTAAAATGTGTCTAGTTACGTATTTTTGTATTATTATTTTACTTTTGCTTTGTAATTCATAAGCCTTTTCACAGGGAATCACTTTTTAATAGATAGAAGTTCTCAGCCATTAATTTTTCAAATATTGCTTCTTGCCCTATTCTCTCCTTGAACTCCTTCATGCTGGATTTTGGGACTTCTAGGTTTATCCTTTGTGCGTCTTAAATTTTATTTAATACTAGCTAACACTTTAACTTTTCTGCTACATCCTTGGAGAATTCCTTATCTCAATTTTCCAGACACAGTATGTGTTTAGTCCATTACCTTGAAGCTCGAAATCCAAAGTGCATACTTAGAGCAAAATGGGACCCACAATTTATTCTCTTTCTCCTTGGGAGGAACACTGAGTGTCACTCATCTCATCATGTTAATATTTCATTAGCCAAATATTTTTGAAGGAAAAGTAACCATAATTTATTATACATGTATGTGTGACAGATACTGTGGATGTTTTTTCAACTTTTACATAAATCCTTACTATCACCTCATTTCACAGAACATCCAAATAAACACGCTAAACAAGGGTACTGCTCAGTTTGTGGCCAAATTAGAAATGTTCTACTATACTGTGTATCTTCAACAAAGGAATGATATACAACTCAGTATTGAGCTCCAAGATTTTACTGCACAGCAAAATCACCATGGGGATTTCTAGGTAGATGTTTCTGGAATTCTAAGTGGATAGTGCTATTTACTATATAAAAATACAGTAAATCTTATATAACTAGGCATTATTAGCACAATGTTCCCTTTCATAACAGCATGAAAGGTATAATGATTAATTTTTGGATCACAGTACTGTTTGGTGTAATTTATTAATAACAAAAGGTAGAAATGGTATTTTTTTAGGGTAAAAGGACACTATTCAAATAACTTTTCATTTTTCTTTTTTTTTTAAAGTACAGGTAAGAAACTTGGTGAGAAAAGCTATAGTAAGAGTTGAGAAGTTTCTGTCCATTAAAAAATACCTCTGTCTTCTACGGCCATGATCACCCTGGAACTAGTATGATAATGCTGTATACTTGGATTAGCAAAGATACTATAAATTCAAGGCTATTAAGTACAGCACAGTCTCTTTTACCTGGAGGTCCAGGAAGGCCAGGTGGACCCTGTATTCCAGGAAATCCTCGCTCTCCTTTTTCTCCAGGCAAGCCAGGTAACCCAATGTTTCCTTTTTCTCCTACAGTTACACCAGTTCCAGGCCTAGGAATTACCTTTATTATGAAAGAAAAAAATAAAGGAATTCAAAGAGGAAGAGACTTGTTCTTCTGCAAATAACCTAGCAGCTACATATGATTACAGTGTATCATTGTCACAAAGTGTTCAGATGCAAAATCATCAAGACTACTTACGAAGATTGTGAGTCATATTCTATGTTACTTCTATGCTTCAACAGATTAGAAAATGTTCAATGCCAGTACTAATATTACCACTCTCCTGAGCCCCAGACTTACAGAGCTAGAATTATGTTTGATGTCTCTTATCTTATAATTCACATTCGATTCATTCCAATCACCTGAGCCTGATAATTCTTTACTAAAAATGTCTCTCCAATGTGTCCCTTTCTTTCTTGTTGCAACAGCTTCTATCCTTACCTTACACTTGGACTAACAGAAGCAACTCTGAGCTTGTCCCATTTAATCCAGATCTACTACTTGGACACACTTCCTCAAGAACCAATTTTTCTGTGTTACTTATCCTGTTGAAGGATTCAAAATTGTTCACTACTTCTTACTATATCTGATGTCACTTTTAATGCTGGACTCTGTCAAGTTACTTCTCACTCCCAATACCTCTCTCACCTGTTTCACGTCCTGAATGACCTTTTAGGAGAGTGAGGTCTGATTATAACCAGTTCATGCATCTTGCAGATTCCTGCTTTTGCCTTTGAATATGCCATTCTAAACATCTATAATGCCTTCCCCCAATCTTTCTCTTTGTCAACCCATATTTCTTTCTTCTTCTTAAAAAAGAAAAAAAGAAATAAAAAAGAAAACACATCTCTACCAGGAAGGCTTTACTAATTAAAATCAACTAGCTGATCATTCCCTTTCTATCTTCTTAGAACCTTATGCCTAAATAATTTTACATTAAATAATCTAAATATAAAGAAATTAACTTCATAGAGCTATAAAGTAAGCTTTACATTTAAGAAACTATCAGTTTGAGACAGAAATCATCACCTACTGGCAAAGTGCGATATTTATCCTGGCTCTTTTGGATATAAGAAATATTCAGACAAATGGACACTGAAATCTGTGGGACCTAGAATTGGGATAGTAGTTCAAAAGGGGAAGTGAGCTGTTGGATTGGATTGCACTCTCAAAATTTCCATTTCTTCTGATGTTCATCAAAATTTTATTTCATTTTTCAGAGAAATTGCTTCTTAGAGAAGTAAAACTCTGATTTTAAAATGAAAGTGAATAAAAATTGTCTAAGATCTTCTTTAACTACCTCCTCATTAGATTTGGTAAAGTACCAAGTATCAATATCTGACACTCACTATGGACAAAAATAATTAATGTTATTCAAATGTCTGAACATATAGGTTTTATGGCACTTGACCCTTTGCAGCTTCAGTGCAGCCTAAAGTCAAGAGTCTTAGCAAATTTCAATGATAGGAAAACCAATATGTCAACTGTAACAGTGACATTTTATTCTTAATAAGAATGAAAATATATTTGACTAGAATTTCATGGTGAATGCAAACATGACAGAAGATTTGTAAACCCCTCAACTATTCTTTTACAGAGCAGTTTCCTACATTTCTGATTAAGAGCCCCTAGAAAGCAGACACTCAGGGAAGAAAGAGGTGTGAATCAGACAATTACAAATTGAGAAAACCTATTAAGACCAAATCCATCTTTCCCCTGAGCTCTGCAGGGGAAAGGACCAATCCCCTAGTTCCCCAACACTTTCTTTTTTTGAAACTTTGTAAGCAACACTTGCACCACCTGCTGGTTACTTGAGAAATGATTTGGCAATCATGAGGCAAAACAACCTAATGCCGTAATTTTGGACCTTTATTATGGAGAAGTAATATACAGGTAGAACAATGCAAAGACTTCGAGGTCAACATCACTGAAGTTTTGGATGTAAAGACTTTTAAGCCAGGAAAAGTTGATCTTGGAATTTTGTGTTCTATGAGGAAAAGGTACGGAGTATATAATTAAAACATGAAAATTAAAATGCACTAATAAATTTAATAAATAAAAACTGAAACAAAAAACTTACAAGTCCAGGAGGCCCAGTTGGGCCAATGTCACCTTTCTGGCCCTGTTCAATACAATTGTAAAACAGGTTAGTAAAAATCACATGAAAACATCAATTTCCTCAAAGATATAACAGATAACTATGTTTCATAAAGACCCAGAAATCCATAATAAAATATCTCAAAGAGAAATACAAAATGAGGTAATGAAACAGTACTTAGCTAAGCCTAGGAAGACCTGCGATGTTGTCTCAGATTTACAATCTCTATGATGCTGACTAAATCAATTAACTTCTCTGCCTTATATATAGACCAGACTTCTAAGGTATGTCTAGCTGTAACATCCTTTGATTTTAAGATTCCTATTTTCCAGCAAACTATAAATACTCTATAAAGAAGATGCTGATTTACAAACTGGTAGCACTAGAATCAGCTATAATCATTACATTTGTGTTTTTTACATTTAGCCATGTTCCGTTTCAAAAAACTTGTCAACGGCATAAATTTAGTGTCATTTCCATCAGTGACAGATATTTTAGAGCTGATGGACTTAACTATCATCAGGAACAGTTAATAAATCATAATTACTTTTGTGACTTTGCTCTTAGAATCTAATGAAAGACAAATTCAGACAAAACTGTTTACCCTTAACCAGTAGCTACAACAGCTGAAGAACACAGTATTCAACTGTTACTCTACTGGCCAAGACCCAAGAATAAATATCTCTCTCACACCTCTGTTCTCATTCTAGACTTGTTCATAGGAACCTTTCATCTATCTATAAACTCCTTTTAGTTTAAGAAGATACTCTATTCTATAACTTTACTTACACTAGAAAAATAAAATTCTATTCTCTGAGTATTTATTATCTTCCTTTATTCTAGCTGTGCCTCTAAAGCCAAGCTAGAACTTGGATCTAGTTTGGAGATAAACCACCATTCAAACGTGTGCCCTCTGGGTACATTCAAGTTTGTAACACCTTTCCCTCCTTGCCTGCAGAACAAAGCTTTTCAGTTTTGGTTTTCATAGAAAGCAATTAAAGATCAGAGAGATTGGAAAACTGGATGTTTTGTGATTTGCTATAAATAGGAGAACTGTGTGCTTCATACATTCTTTCAAAGTCACTTTTAAAATAGGCTGCTAAATAAATGACTTCAGTCAGTCTGTATAGCCAAATGAAAAAACAACAAAGAATTAGCCACAGACTTCCACACAATGACTACATAGAGAATGGAAATGTTTAGTGGCAACATTCTAAATTCACAACTATATAAGCCTTTTTAGTATGAGGACCTGACTAAAATAGTGCTGAATCCTCTTTCTGGAGAACAAAAGTTTTGCCGATACATGCTCAAAGCAAAGGCATCAACTTTTAACAATGGAAATGCTAAAGTTAAACATTTCTCCATGTATTTCTATCACATGGACTGTGATTTAGAATAGTGAGTGAAAATTTAGAGGAACTGGTATAACAGAAAAGGGAGCAACACCAAAAGATGGATAAAGAAGGTATGTTTTGAATACAAAAGCTAGTTATTTAGAATTTTTTCATTTATAACTCAAACTTGGGCAAGAAAATGATTGTACTAACTGGAATAAAACCAGTCACTTGAAAGTGTTAAAATTCTTACCTTTTCTCCATCCCTTCCTGGTTCACCAGGGTAACCAGGATCACCAGGCAAACCCTTTAAAACATGGAAGACAGAGTGACATCAGCAAAAATGGTGGAGTAATTAGGACCTCCAAAAATCCTCTCCTCCATGAAAGCAACAAGGACACTTGCAAAAACGGTCAGAGTCAACCTTTTTAGAACTCTAGAAATTAACCAAAGGCTTGCAGCAATCCAGGAAGTGTTTCTTGAAAAAAAAATAATAAAAGATTGAATCTTGGTGAGAACACAGAGGTTTGTGGCTCTATTCCCATCACACTTCCTCAGCTCCACAGTAGCCTTGAAAACCAACAGCTCACAATCAAGGTAAAAACCAGCAGCACAGCAGCAACTGGAAGGGAAAGAACCAGGTTGAAGCTTCTTCAAAGCCCCATTCCCAGAGAATTGTCATTTTTGACCTGTCTGGTGGTTCCCAAAAAGATCCCACTTGCATGGCTATGTTTATTTGACCTAATTTTATTTCTCTCACTGCAAACAGAGAAAAGCGTTTTCCCTGGGGATATCAGTCAAAAACAATCAGAGGCAATTGCTGAACATCATGGCTGCCTAAATCACTGTTCCAAAGGAAGCCAGTAACTGAGGTCCTGAATTTAACCCCACCTTATGCCATTTTATATGTTTAAGCCATTGGTGAATCTAGAGTTTATAAGCTGAGGACTGCCTGTTTAGGAAAATCATCTGGAAATCAATTTATCTGACTTTATAACTTCCAGTCTTGTTAAGAATGCTCCCTTTCCTTCAGAATAGTCTCCAAATTTCATCAAATTTTCCATCTGTCCTGGAAAACCTCTTTTAACATCTATGGTGGATACTCTTGAAACTGAGGCTGCCTGAAATAGTGTTCCTGGACTTGCATATTTTATTTTCCTCTTTTTTTGGTAGCAATTAGAATTATATGTCAAAACTTTTACTGAAAAAACTTACATTCACACAAAAAATAGTATGTGAATGTTTTTAGGAGTTTATTCATGATGGCCAAAACCAGAAACAACCAAAATATCCTTCAATGGGTAAATGCATAAACAAACATTGGTACATCCATATAACCACATACTGGTCAGCAATTAAAAGTTAATGAACTATTGATATACAGTACAGTGCGTTATGCTATATGAAAGAATTCTGATTCAAAAAGCTATACACAATATGACTCCATTTATATGCCACTCTGGAATAGGCAGCATTATATGGATGGAGAACAGATCAGTTGTTTCCAGGGGCTTTGGGGAAGGGTAGGGAATAGCTACAAAGGATCGTGAGGGAACTTTTGAGGGGATGGAACTATTTTTTATTATGGAGATCGTTACACAACTGTATGTGTTTAGCAAAATACACAGAACTGTACACTAAAAATGGTTCATTTTACTGTATACAAATTATATCTCAATAAATCTGACAAAAATCTGTCTTGAAAAACAGAGAAATTTCAAATTCACATTCAGAAAAGAAAGAAAACTAAATTTCTATTAATTTAAACTATTTCCAAACCCAAGCTTCTTTGCCATCCTGCTTCTTTACCAACGTGTACAAATGTTGCCATTTTATTTTTGAGGGAAGGGATAGACTTTAAATACTCACTGGAATTCCTGGTTGGCCATTCTCTCCATCTTTGCCCGGTTTACCCTATAGGATTCAAGGAAATGTAAGAATATATACTTGTTATTTGGAAATATAAGGTTAAAGAATATAACAAGTTTTTCCTGCCTGGGACTCTCTTAAGTAGACTTTTTGGACTTCAGTGTTATAAGAAATAAATGAATATGTCAGTCATGACATTTTGAGGCAATGAAAGCAGGATTTAAGAGGAAAAAAAGAAAATGACCTACATGTGCACGTGCACCGGCATGCGCACACACACAGACATATTTAAAATATTTTGCAAAGAGTATTAATAGCTGTAACACTTACTCTTTTGCCAGGCTCTCCTTGCTCACCCTTCTCACCTTTCACACCACCTGGAGGACCCTGTACACACAAAAGTAATTTTACATTGGTTCATGGAGTACTATGTGTCAATATCAATTTACATTAAATGATGCTAAAGAATTTTAGGTTACTTACTGGAGGACCACGTATCCCTGGAGGTCCAGGAGGCCCTTGGTCACCAGGGAGTCCCTATGTAGTAGTAGGGAGAAGGAAAGCAATATAAATACTGTTAGTACTAGAGCTAGCTAGGAACACTTTTAACAAGCTGAACTACAAACTCATGTAATATAACCAAAGATAAGATGTTTCAAATTCAAAGTTGAAATCTACTAGGCAAAAAATCTAGAGCCATCTTTGCTCATTTCAGCTAATTTTTAGGACAAGCCAAGTTTTGAGGTAAATAGCAAGAAAACACTTCAAATTAAAGTATTAATGATTTTTTTTGAGTTTATTTATTTTATTTTTGGTTGTGTTGGTTCCTTGTTGCTGCACGCAGGCTTTCTCTAGTTGTGGTGAGTGGGGGCTACTCTTCGTTGCAGTGCTAGGGCTTCTCATTGCGGTGGCTTCTCTTGTTGTGAAGCACAGGCTCTAGGTGCGTGGGGTTCAGTAGTTGTGACACGCAGACTCAGTTGTGGCTCACGGGCTCTAGAGCACAGGCTCAGTAGTTGTGGCACCCGGGCTTAGTTGCTCCATGGCATGTGGGATCTTCCCGGACCACGGCTCAAACCCGTGTCCCCTGCATTGGCAGGCGGATTCTTAACCACTGCGCCACCAGGGAAGTCCCAAAAGTATTAATGGTTTTTTATTCTTATAAAATATTTTATAAAAGGCAAGGGTACCTAAAACTTGGAGATTTGGGAGCTATATAACACACATACATTTTGGCAGAGATTTAAATGGCCCAATATATATTGATGGTAGAGTTTCAGTATAATTTGTCCTTTATTCTTAACTTTCATATTAGCATTTAAGTGAAACAACAGTGCACACACTCTATTGAAGGGTGAGCCACTATTCTATAAAAGATGTGTTTGATCCCCTCATCTACTCTAGTAGAAGCAAGGTATCAGAAAATTATTTCTAAAAATGACAAGATTTTATACAGTAATACCATCTTTCTCCCTGCATATCAGTGAAATGTAGAGAACACAGTCATCTAAAACAATGATAGTCTATCTTACCATGACTTGATTTTGTATATAAAGGTATTATTCATAATAGCCAAAAATGGAGAAAAATCCAAGTGCCCATCAACTGTTGAATTAATAAATAAAATGTGGAATATACACACATAGGAATATTATTCAGCCATAAAAATGAACAAAGTACCAATGCATGCTACAACACGGATGAACTTGAAAACATTATAATAAATAAAAGAAACCAGACAGAGAAGGCCGTATATTATATGATTCCATTTATAAAAATTACCAAAATAGGCAAATCTACAGAGCCAAAAATTAGATTGGTGGTTGCCCAGGGCTCGAGAGTTTGGGGAGAAATGGGGAGTCACAACTAACTGGTATGGGGTTTAGTTGGAGGGGGCTCATGAGAATGTTCTAAAATTAAATTGTAGTGGTGGTTTCACCACCCTGTGAATATACTAAAAAAGTATGTAATTGTGCCCTTTAAACGGGTGAATTGTATGGTATATAAAGTTTATCTCAATCAAGTTATTTTAAAATTTTAATAATCTCAAATCCTTGTTATTTTAAAAGGACTTTCACATATAACCTTATTCCAGCTTGTAATGCATTTTAATGGAATGCTACTTTCATAGCAAGATATTCATTGATTTCCTCCCTACATACTCACCTGATCTCCTTTCTGAAACTCTACATCAATTGGTCTTTTCTGTTCACTGATCTGCCCAGGTGGCCCAGGGGGGCCCTGAAGACCTTGCTCACCCTGTTTGCAAGATAAAATAAGAAAGTGATATTTCATAGTTTAAACAGACAATAATATAACATGTAAGCTAAGACAGTTGCAGGAAGCAAAAACACAAGTTCAAATGACTATGAAAGGAAAAAACTGAGGACTAAATAAGCAACTTTCTTCTTTACTCACCTTTTCACCCTTGGGTCCCTGGAAATTTAAGCCCATATTCCCCTGAAGAGAGAGATTTCAATTTAAAACCTCATTGACAGTAACAAAAATAATCCACACCAAATAAAAGATGTAAAAAAAAAAAAGAAAACTACCTTTGGTCCTGGAAGTCCTGGTGGGCCAGGAGGGCCCTAAGAATAAAACATAGAAAAGGGAAAAAAGTGTTATATTAATGAGTATATTAAAAATTATTTGGTTTCATAAAAAGTGAGGACTGAGAAAGCCCTTCAAAATAATATTTCCTGGGTTTTTTTTCTCATTGCTTTCTAGTCAGAGACACACATTTAAATTGATTTAAAGAAACTAGATGATTGTGGAGACTTCTCATGACAGGCTACAAGTGGGTGGGGGAAGAAATGCAAGGATAGGTAGAGGCAGAGGAGTAGCACTCGTGCCAAAAATCAATACAAAAATTAATCTCAACAAACATCAAATTTATCATATCAGAATTATAGGTTAACTTTAGGTACCATAAGACAATTAACTGTCTAGTTCTCAAAAGCATGTGTTTACTTTTTTATTCCAGTTTTATTTTATATAATCTTTGTATATTTGAGAATGTTTCAAGGTTTGAAAAGTTAAATTGGCATTTGTCTGCCCAAGTATATCACTTCTTGATGTCAGCTGACCTATTTATTTACATATTGTACCTTGGTGGCATTTCTAAGACTTTGCTTCATCTGTTGAATCAGGGTTAATTGCAGGGACATTAAGAAGTACAGAGTGAATCTGTTATGTGGTCACAAGAGTTAACGGAATTCAAGGTGTAACAATACACCTAGGGTAGGCCAGGGTTGTAAATAACAGAGTTAGGAAAAAGTGCCATGGTCCAGAATCTCATGTTTTGCAAGACACCTACAACTAAAACAAGCTAAACTCAGAGGTTTTCTAATCCTCTACCAAAGATTTCTAAAAAAGCCAAAATCACAATCTTTTTCTGGTAGATCTTCTAGTATTTATCGAATGTTATTTCCTTCATTCATGAATAGAGGACCAATTTTCACAAGCAAAAATGTACACTCTATAAAGGTATAATGAAAACTGTCACTTAAATATATGGTAGATGAGAGATAGAGTGGCATATGAGAAATTACTTTGACTGAAGTACAATTTTCTTGCCTTTTTAAGAGGGCAACAGCAGAGCTCTAAGTCTAAAACATGACTTGAATGAAATCTAAGTATTTCAGGGGTAAAGGTACTTACAATTTATTAGAGTAGAAAATGTAAGTGACCATACAGGTAGTAAAGTAAGAGAACTGGTTGCACATTCAGGGTCTTTATAAGTTTTTTGCTTCTTTCCTGGGAATACCAATCCTTATCCCATTGCACAGTGATTCACTACCCTCACCAATCCTACTGTTTTGTAACAGATCCTTAAGAAATGAGAGCCAATTTTTTTGTGAATACCTGTTTTGTGAATACCTCTTTAACAGCAAACCACAGCTTGAAGAAACATATTTCATCAAGTGACTAAAGAACTGTCTTAGAAGACTTCATAAGATGGCCAGAACTGACAAAATATTTTAAATCTTTCCTTTTGTTTACTTCATTTTTTCCATCTATAAAATGGAGCTATTACTTAGCATATATATTGTTCACCATAACACTGTAAAATCTCCCATAAATAAGAAAATTTAAGAAAACTATAGATCATGAACACTGTAAATACATTATAATTTCAAGTAATACAAATAATATTAATATTTGTGAAAGAAATCAAAAGAAAAGGAGAAATGAAATTACAGAAGCAAGCTTACCATCAAACCTGGTGGTCCTAGGGGACCAATTGGCCCTGGTATACCAGGGGGACCAGCTGGGCCCTGTTACAAAGGAAGTAAAGAAAAGGATGAGAAAAAAACTCTCACTGTATTGTATAAAAAGCTAAATGGATGAAATTCTAACTTCAGTTGCCAGAATTCTGTTCTACAAGTCTATAATTTTGAAGTGTTATAAGTAGAATTTTAAAATGTAGACGAATAAAAGCATTAAATAACTATAAAGAAATTCAACTAAACAGAATGGGTGCATTAGAAAACTTATGTTTTACAGTGGTACATAACAAATGCGGGACAAACACATAGTAAGGAAGTTTTAAAATATAAAGCAATAATGATGGGCATTTAGTGGGGCTTTTATGCTAGAAATGGGAAGAGAAAGGCTACTAGATTCAAGGTAGTTTCTCTAATTTTAAAATAAAAATAAATAAGATTAAAGACAAAGAGTGAAGTGGGAATAACTGGGACAAAAGATAAGGGAATGATGTAACTGTTTTGGAACACAATTTGGCATCTTAAGAAGTTGAAATTTTGACTGCCCTGAAATCTAGTAATTTTATATCTAGGTATAAATCCTGGATTATTCTGTAATTTAAAAAAATCTCAAAACAACCCAAATATCCAACAATAGGAGATCAGAGAAACAAATTCTAGTATATTCAAATGAGGACTGTTATACGGAAGTGAAACTGAATGAACTACAGCCACATACAATAATATGGATGAATCTTAACATATCAAATAGAAAAAGTTGGAGAAAACTACACATAAATTTTGTATTATTTCAAAAACTAAATACTCTTGTTTAAAGATATATGCATATATAATAAAACTATTTTTAAGAAGCAATGGAAAACCCAGAATGGTAGTCACGTCTTGGGAGAACGCAGAAGGATGTGGCTGCCAAGGAAACCACAGGTTGATTCAAAATTATTTGTAATGTTCTAGTTCTTAAACACTGTGTTGGGTTCATAAGTGTTCATTTGGTTGTTATGCTTCATAACCTACATATATTTTTCATGTATTCTGATATTTTCAAATATAACATAATACAAATTTATAAGATATAAAAGATTGGGAGTACTTAAGAACATATGGATGGGTTATATCAAGTATGGAATGAGAAGGTGGCTAATGAAAAATGTTCCTGAAATTGTATCTTAGTGATCAAATACTAGAAAGTGCTGGTTTTTATTTTTGGCAAAGGGATCAATCTTCATGAAAAATAAACCTCAAGGAATTAATTTCCTAACCTATAAATTCCCAAAAGTTATTGTTGTCTCCATGTATGTTATGTGTAGGCTGACATGACTATTTTTTCTGAAGATTATACTTGATGTTCACTATGTATAAATTTTATTCTTTTAGCTTTCAAAATATGTTCATGTTATATATAACTGATAATGTTACAAATTATGTCTTCTAATATCTTAAATGGAAAACCCACAATTTTTATTTTTAATCAGACCATTTACTCCTACCACCCTACTGATCCCCACAGCATAGGAATAAGAATATAGAAGCCTATTTCTGCTGCGAAACCCCAAAACAAAAATTTCCATGGAAACTGGACTGAGAGTTAAAAGAACAAAGCAGCGCTTCTTAAAATTCTCCCTGGTCCAGAATACTTTTATTTTCACGTACAAGGTACCTGCAATATCTATCAAACCTCAGGTGATAATTTCTATAACTAAAATAGAGAGTATTAAAGGCTGAGGATAAAAAAGAGATGCTGTGGTCTGATTTAATCAGTATAGCAAAGAAGAAAATCACCAGATGCTTACTTGTATTCCAGGAGGACCGGGAAATCCTGGATTACCCTTTGGACCTGGCAGTGATGACATAATTATACTACCTGGTTCTCCCTGAAAGAAATCATCAATGGAAATTGTAAGTAATAGTTATGATACATGAAAACTGGCAAGAACACAAAAAAGTAATCTGAGAATTCAATCTGTCACAGAAGTGTCCCCAAAGATTAGGTGATCTCAGTAATTAACATGAATAAATTTACCTTTTAAAGGAAAATGAGGAAGTGGCCAGAGTACACTGAAGTACAGTCGATTTATTAAGAACCTGTCATACCTTTAGTTACTCATTCATTAAAAACATTTATTAAATATAAATATTTGCCAAGAATTGTGTTAGACTTTGGATGCTTTGTAGTGAAGAAGATAAACAAGACTTCTGTTCTTATTGTGCTAATAATATACTGGGGAAATTCAGACCATAATGCATAAACAAATAAGATGACAAAATTTTCTGTTTAGGACTATAAAGGAAAACTACATGGTACATGATAAAGAAACAGTGGAGGGCTTCCCTGGTGATGCAGCGGTTAAGAATCTGCCTGCCAATGCAGGGGACATGGGTTCAAGCTCTGGTCCGGGAAGATCCCGCATGCCAAAGAGCAACTAAGCCCGTGCGCCACAACTACTGAGCCTGCGCTCTAGAGCCTGTGAGCCACAACTACCGAAGCCTGTGTGCCTAGAGCCTGTGCTCTGCAACAAGAGAAGCCACCACAATAAGAAGCCCATGCACCCCAATGAAGAGTAGCCCCCGCTCACCACAACTAGAGAAAGCCCACGTGCAGCAACGAAGACCCAACACAGCCAAAAATAAATTTAAAAAAAAAGAAACAGTGGAGGACTAAAAAGAAATAATAATTATGTGACGTGGTGGAGGGGCTAACTATCGTTATAATGGTGATCACATTACAAAATATAAATGTATCAAATTAACATGTTGTACACCTTAAATTTACACAATGTTATATATCAAATATATTTCAACTAAAAAAAAGAAATAGTGGAGGAAATTAGTTTGGGTAGTAAAGAAGGGCAATTTATGAAGTTAACATTCATGCTGAGATCTAAAGGATAATAAGGAGTCAGCCAGGTGAAGATGGAGGAAGAGCATTAGGCAGTGTAAGCAGCATGAACAAAGGACCCAGAAAGAGAAGAGCTTGTCACATTCAAATAACTTAATGCAGACAGGTGTGATCAGTGAGCCAAAGGAAAAGTGGTTTAAGATACGGCTGGAATATGGGGCAAAGACCAGAATATGCAGGTCTTACAGGCAATGGAAAAGAATGTGAACTGTATCTTAGATGCAGTGGAAAGCCCTTGAAGGTTCATCAGGAGGGAGATTATTTTTTTTTTCATTTTGTGAGAGTCCTTTATTATGCAGAAACTTCTTATATTCTTAGTGTATCCTGACTGATACTGACTCAACATTATTTAGGATCACGGCTTTTGGACTGTTGTATCTTTTGGTATGAAATGACATTATGCAATAGAAAGGCAATCTATTTGCTGGCAAACATGTCATTCAAATCAAATATTCTGTCTTGCTGTCCCACACCAGAAACAGAGCCAGGTCTGGCATTAGGAGCCATGGAGGCGGCAAAAACCTCTCTTATGGGATTCAAGGTTTCTCCAAAAGTTCTGTGCTTCATAACAAGGAGGGAGATTAAATTATTGATTTACATTTTTAAAAGATCATTCTTGGCTGCTCTGTACAGAATAAATCAGGCTGGGAGGTGAGGGGGTGTGAAAAAAGAAACTAGTTAAGAGGCTACTACCTAGTCCATTGAGGCATTATGATTAGTGTGATGGCAGTGGAAATGAATAAAAGTGGATGAATTTATGATATATTTTACAAGCAAAATTAACAGTATTTAGAGATAGCATGGAATGAGGAGCTGTGTGAAGAAGTAGAAAATGCAAATACTAACTCTCAGGCTTTGATACATGCAAAAGTGTACATGATAGAGATACAAATTTTAGAGATGGGGAAAACAGGAGGAACAGGTTCATTTGGGGGTCTGGGTTAACTTTGAGCATGTTAATTTGAATGTCTGGGAGATATTTGAGTGGAGATGTCAGGGAGGCTGTTTAATACATGCATCTAACTCAGAAGAAAATTCTGTTTTAGACAAAGAAACATAGGTGCTCCATAACTGGACAGCAATCAATAACATGAGCATTAAAAATATTGCTAGGCATAGAAGAGAAGAAGGAGTCAGGACTGTGTCCTGATACCTGCTGGATAGAATAACATGAGCTTGCATAGAAGACTACAGAATGACCAGAGATGCATAAGAAAAATCAGGAAACGGTAGCGTCTCAGAAGCCAGAGATAAAGAATATTTCTAGAGGGAGCAGGTGGTCAACTGTGGTGGTCCAGTGGCTGAGACTCTGCGCTCCCAATGCATGAGGCCTGGGTTCTATCCCTGGTCAGGGAACTTGATCCCACATGCCGCAATTAAGAGTTCGCATTCCACAACTAAAAATCAAAGATCCCATGTGCCACAGCTAAGATCCTGTGCAGCCAAATAAATAAATAAATATTTAAAAAATGTAATGTAGAAATGTGAGTCTGATATACACATTTGCAAGTGTATCAGCCCATAAAAGGTATTTAAAGCCATGAGAACAAAGGAGACTACTTAAGGAGAGCTCATAAGTGTGCACTTGCACAACTTCTAGAAGCATCCATTTTAAGACAGAAGTCAGAGACATATCTGATTGAAGATGCAGGCTTTCTAAATATTTTATTCAAAATGTTTACCTTCCCAACATGAGATGCTTACCTTCATACCTGGGATCCCAGGAGGTCCCTATTATAAAAAAGAAAAGTGATTATTTTATATACATGAGAGAGGAGCAAGCAAAAGAACACAAATTGAATAGACTACTGTAAGATCATTCTGAGTACAAGGTATCTTAAGATACTTAGAGATGATATTTATATTAAATACCACAGAATCTTTAGTTTTACAGAGCAGAGAGCTCTGTGTATTACTAACTTGTTTTATAAAATATCCTCTTCTTGGGCTTCCCTGGTGGCACAGTGTTAAGAATCTGCCTGCCAATGCAGGGGACATGGGTTCGAGCCCTGGTCTGGGAAGATCCCACATGCCACAGAGCAACTAAGCCCGTGTGCCACAACTACTGAGCCTGCGCTCTAGAGCCCGTGAGCCACAACTACTGAGCCTGCATGCCTAGAGCTCACGCACCGCAACAAAGAGTAGCCCCCGCTCGCCACAACTAGAGAAAGCCTGCATGCGTCAACGAAGACCCAACACAGCCATAAATAAGCAAACAAATAAATAAATAAATAAATTTAATATGAAAAAATCCTCTTCTAGTTTACTATTTCAAAATGTACTACTTTGTTCCACATGAATGCACTGAGCTCACTTTCTACAGTTCTGCTTCTTCTGTTAATTCCTGTATTCATTATAATCCCAAATTTTATAACTTACTGGAGGACCCTGTAAACCAGGAAAACCGGGACTGCCTGGAAATCCACGTTCTCCCTAGAAGGAGTTAAAAATAAAGAGTGTGAGGAATAAAAAACAAAGCGTAGCTATACCAACAAACAATGACTTATTGAAAAGATTTCTGTAAAAGCCATTTTGAAACATACCAGATTGCCAAAAATTCATTAGCCTTCACTTTCCAACTTCTTCAATATCAACCATCCATATCAATTCAGCCTTCTAAGATACTTTTATCTCTACTCATCAATCCCAATCAGAAATAAAGAAAAAATATTCTACCTTAGTCATTTTCTTCTGACAAATCCATTTTGAGACAATCATACCACAGATTCCTGGCCATCATCACATTTAATAGTTAATGATCTGCCCCAATTTCCTGCCCATGTATTATATAGATTTTTATTTTAACTGCCCTATTGCATTTTTCTTTTATCGTAAACTATTTCAAATTATTTTTGTAAAGAGGAAAAGATGATAAGTAAGAACGCCATTAATATCACCAAGAGGACAATAATAGCAATAGTTCTAGCAATTGCAAGTCATTATGTTCTCTAGGCACCCAATTTTTCTCACTCCCTTTTGTAAAGTACTAATATGGACATTTGGTTTAGAAAACAAAAGCTAAAATTGCTGTAGAAGAACCCCAATGCAACCTCCTTTCAAATACCTATATGCCATAGTAATCTTAGAAACATCCTCGTCAGAGGCTGAAAAGAGTAAAATGATTACAGCTATATGCCTTTGACTTATTGTCCAATATCCCTCTCTCCACCACTTTTTTACACATGGACAAAGTAGGCCCAGAGAGAAAGGGAGTGGTCTGTACACTGAGTTTAGAAGACAGAAAACGAAACAACCCATGTATTCTGGCTCCATCTCTAGGGTTCGTTCTATTAGTTACGTAGTTAGAAATATAATAAACCATTTAATCTGAAAGTATACATAATAAATCCATTTTCAAAAACTTTGTTGCTCACATAATTGGAGACCTCAAACACAAACTAATCATGAGATCTTCTAAGGTGCTGCTTTAACAAAAAGAAAGAAAAAGATCCCTTTAATCACATAGCATACTATACTCATTGTAGATACATCTGGTCTTCAAAATTAAAACTGGCTAGTGGTCTGTTGCTCAAGGCGTGCTGGCAAAAATCAAACAAGTTACCAGAATAGGCATACAAATGTAGCCTACTTTAACATGCAATGTGCCATGCAAACTAATTCCACATTGGTTCTATCACTGTAGGGTCACCCAAAGCAGAAATGAACACAACTAAGCCTCACAAACCCAAAATCAATATCAAAATGATAATAATAATAATAAATAATGGCATTATTATTATTATTATTATTATTATTGGCAAGGGTCACAACGACTTGAGAGAAATATTGGAGGTAAAAATATTTTATTGCCTTCAAGTATATACTACAATGATTATCACAAAACGTGGCCTCCCATAATGCAAAATAGTTTGTTCAAGTTATTTTAAATATATGCCCTAATATAAAATATGACACATGTCATTAGTTAGAAAAACCTAGGGTATTTCATAAATAGTTTCACTGAATATTATGTGCAAAATGGAAATGCCAAAAGGATATACAGAAAATAATAATATGTTTCATTAACCTATAGGAAAATGAGAAAAGTGAGGGAAGAAGCAGAAACAATAATATGTAAGCTTTTAAAAAGAGCAGATTTTCCTTTTTTTTTTCTTGCTTTCACTTTATATTAAATCCAAATAGTTGGATTTAGGATTGACTAAAGATAAGAAAAGTGGGTCAGTAAACAATGTTTGTAGTATGTGAAGTTTTAGTTTTTCACTTGTTAAATTCATTATTTTCACTTATGGAGAAGTTTCAGGTTTCATACTAATAGTTTATGGTAAAAACTGATGTGATATATTACATATCGATTTTTTTTTTTTTTTTTTTTTTCTTTTTGCGGTATGCGGGCCTCTCACTGCTGCGGCCTCTCCCGTTGCGGAGCACAGGCTCCGGACGCGCAGGCCCAGCGGCCATGGCTCACGGGCCCAGCCGCTCCGCGGCATATGGGATCCTCCCAGACCGGGGCACGAACCCGTATCCCCTGCATCGGCAGGCGGACTCTCAACCACTGCGCCACCAGGGAGGCCCACATATCGATTTTTAAGACTTTTCTTAAGGAAGTTATTAGGCAAGGTAAAGAAGTTTTAAGAATATGAAAGATTTGAAAACTTAAATTGTATCTAGTTTTTTAAAAAAGGCAAAGCTAATGAATGACATTTGCAAGTATTACTCTTAACAACCGATACAATATTTGAAACATATATATCCTAATTCCTTTTTAACTCTCATCTTACTTTACACTAAAGTCAAAAAAAAAAAAGTATTTGGTAAGTAATCTTCAACCCAATGCAATATCCCAGCTAATTACACAAGCTTCAAGAATTACTGATGTTTCAATATATTGAAAATGTTAACTGAGAACATATCCTATGTCTGTCCTAGACATGAAGCGACTATATCTCTTCTTTGACATTCTTCATATTGATTCCTTGAAATTTTTAAGTCTATTATTATCAAGCATATTGCCTAAGATTAATTCAAAGAAATCTCACCTTGGTTCCATTGCATCCGGGGATGCCTTGAGGTCCTGGGGCCCCATCATGGCCTGGCATTCCCTTTGAAAAGGGATATAACACATGTATAATATTTCTTAGGTTACTTTTTAAGGGATTTTAAAATAAGAAGCCAAATCCTACTTACGGGAAGACCTGGTGTCCCTGGAAATCCAGGAAGTCCAGGAGGACCCTATAAAAGAAATAAATTCCTTGAATCAAATAACAATCAGTAACAATAAAATAATATCCTACCTAAGGGAATTATGAGAATTACATTTAGAATAGCAATGGACAAAATGTGTTTCATTGATTATTACCACTCGTTCTTTTAAACACTATAGAAAAAATTCCTATATGTGTTTAAAAATCTCTTTTATAGAAAACTATAGAAGAAAGCTCCTATTTGAGGGAGCATTGCCTTTATTTCACTCAGTAGGAGCAGGCAAATTAGTGGATGAAAGGTCTTTTCTAAAAGACAAAGTGATTCTCCCAGGTTTGTGATAAATATTGAATTCAGCAGGGTATGGGTATGTGGCAAATATATCTGCCCCTGAGAACATCAATGTGATCACCCCCAAAATCCTTTAATCAAATCCCCCTGTCAGGATTGGCAAAAATACAAGTTTGACAAAACTCTCTGTAGGTGAGGCTATGGGGAAAAGGTACTCTCATACAACTGCTAATGGGATTTAAACACCATGGAGAGAAATTTGGAAATACCTAACAAAATTACACATGTATTTATTTACTCTTTGAAGGAATTCATTTCTAAGAATCTATCCCAAAGGTACACAAGAAATTATGAAACAAAATATGAAATTCAAGGTTACTGACTGAAGCATTATTATAGCTAAAGTCTAGAAATGGCCGTATAACCATATTTATAGCTAAAGGTTAGAAACCTTTAGGTTTCTAACCTAAATAGGGACATGACTAAATAAATAGGGACATGACTAAATAAATTATGGTACATCCGCATAATATAAAACTATGCAGCTGTTAAAAAGAATGAGAAAAATCTCTGTACACTGAAATATGTAGTGATCTCCAGGATATAATGTTAAGCAAAAGAAACAAAGTGTAAGTAGTGTACATAATACACTAACTTTTTTTTTTCTTCTTCTTCTTTTTTTTTTTTTTTTGCGGTACCCGGGCCTCTCACTGTTGTGGCCTCTCCCATTGCAGAGCACAGGCTCCGGACGCGCAGGATCAGCAGCCATGGCTCACGGGCCCAGCCGCTCCACGGCATGTGGGATCTTCCCGGACCAGGGCACGAACCTGTGTCCCCTGCATCGGCAGGCGGACCCTCAACCACCACGCCACCAGGGAAGCCCTACACTAATTTTTTATAGCAAGGGTAGCGATACTAAACAATGAAAGGAAAAACAGAAAATAATAAAAATGATTACCTCTGGGGGAAGGAGGAAAGAGAATAGGGAGATGGAAGGAAGCATAGGTAGCATCTCTGACTATACCTTGTCTTATAGAACAATGTAAATGTTTTAAATAATGAAAAAATTAGAAAGCGGTAAAAAGGAAATCATTAAAACTTGAAAGCAAACTGGGACCAATGAACCTAACGTACAGCAAGTTGTGGACAGTAATGATACAGAGAAGAGAATTACTTCAAGTGTCTTTAAAACATGATATTTTGACTGAAATTAGTCAATTCAAAGGGGAAAAAAACAACAGCAAAGAAATAATTAGTGGCATTTAAGAATTCTATTATTAGTATTAAAATTGAAATGGTTGTTTTGTTTATTTGCATATTGTTATTTTGAAGCTATTTAGTTTCAACAGTGCTTAGAACATAGTTAATGGTAGCTATAGCTATTAAGAGATATGATTATTATGAAGAGCTTTAATAGTATACTGATATTCAGTTACTACAAAAACCATAGATACATGTCTGCTAAAATAAACTAAGGATTTTGAGTTTCCTCCTTGCTTTTCCAGTGCCCTACCCACCACCAGTCATAAGCAGCACGTAAGGCAATCTACATGTTCTCAAGACGTAGACAGCAAACAGAATGGTTTAAATATTTATATAAAATGTGTACATCTACTAAATTTCTGGAGATCCAGAAGATCAGAATGTTTGTCTTTGTAACACATAAATATGCTATGCCACCACCCATATATTTTACATTCAAATTCAGGGACCTTGTCAATCCACGACAACAGAATTTCAGAGCTAAAAGCGACCTTGGAGATTGTGTTGTTTGACTCTCTAATTTAACAAATGAAGAAATTGAGGCTCAAAAAGTTAAATATGATTTTCCAAAAGCCAGTACTATTTTTAAACTACAGTTTCCTTCCAAATCTAAAACACACTGAAAAGTATATATCAACCTATAAGCTTTTCAGAAAAATTTCATTATATGTGCACTTCAATTTTGAGACACATCCTGATTTCCAGAACATTAAAACTTGAAAAATCATATATCTTAGAACTGAGGAAATATTGTATTCTTCCAAAAATAGTTATTCTTTAACATAACGGTTTAAACTAGTGCTTCACAAACTTGTTCTCTTCAAGATACACAAATAAAATTATAATATTTGTATATAGTACCCGGGGAGGCTACACAGCCTGATGTGATTGATCAGCCCTCTGAACCCAGAGGACTGAGATGATCGCACTGGTTGGGAAGTTCTGCTTTAAATCACTTGTATGATATATATTTTTAATAAATTGAAAAATTGTTGTAATTCAACACTTTCATACTTCTTAACCAAAAGTCTTCTTTCATTAGTTTAACCAGGCATTTGGATATATAAAGATAACTATCAAAATACTAGAGAAAGGCTAGTTGTAGACATATACAAACTCTTAAATTTAACTTTTTAAAGACTTCATTTTTCTTTCTGCATTTCAGTATGAGTCTTTTCTAGTTGCCTCATAACACTTCATTTGCTTCTTCTCTATTTTGACCAACAAAACATTTGATAAAGCAAATATCACTTACTCTGATCCCTTTTGGTCCTGGTGGCCCTGGAATTCCATCACTACCCTGAAAAATACAACATATTTAGTTATTTTTCCTTCAAAAATAGCCCTCAAATAACTAATTTTAGACTGTAAACTGAGACAAATTTTTGTGAACCTTTGTGAAAGTTAGTGAGAAACTTACATACCCAAGGAAGAAGCATGTATTATTGAGACTGAAAGCACTGAGGTAAGTCATATGCTTAAAGAAACGCCTTTATTTACTGAGAAGAAAACTGTTAACATGTAGAAGAAACTTTATACCTGTAAAGTTAATTATGAAGCATGCAAGAAAAAAAAGATGAAATAGTAGTATAGATATTCCCCAAATCATTTATGCATAAACAAAATAAGAGCTGAAAATCTGGGCAGTTTCTATATTGTGTCAATCTGCTTGCATCGTCTCTGGGCCTAAATATGAGCTGTTCTTGAGTTTGCTGTTTTAAACCTTTGCTATGTTTTATAAGACACTTTCTACTGGCAGAGCTAAAAGGAAAAAGAAAACCATAGACTTTCCTTTAAAGCTTCTGCTATAGATTCCATGCAAAAGAGGCTGCCCACATGTTTGTTAATCTATTTACCCATTTCTAGTTACAACCGCATTGCTGAGAATTTAAAGTCTTGCCTCACTAAGTTTTACTATGTAGTTTCTTTTAAAAATGGAATAAAGAAAACCTAATTCTGCTCCAAAAGGCAGGAATTTCAGTGGAACATACAGCTAGTAGGCCACCATCTGAGCCTTTAGATAGTTTTTATTAAACTGGGGCATCTTGCTTTATACAAGTGGCTTTCAAACTACTCTACTTACAACCCTAGAATTTCCCCTGGAGGTCCTTTATGCCTATGTCACCCTCCTTCAATCACTGAAGCTCTGTTTTTATCTGTTTTATTTGGGGTTTCCATGAAGTTTTATTTGGAGAAAAGGTTACCTGATGTCTTAGTTCCTTATGCTCCTCTTACAAATTACCACAAACTTAGTGGCCTAAAATAATACAATCTACAGTTCTGGAAGTCAGAGGTATGATGGGTCTCAGTGGCAGAGCTGTTACTTTCTGGAGATTATATGGAGAGAATTCATTTACTTTCTTTTTCCAGCTTCCAGAGCTACCAGCATCCCTCTGCTCATAGCCCTCTTCTATGTTCAAAGTCAGTGACGGCTGAATGAGTCTTTCTAACATTGCACCACTCTGACACTGACTCTTCTGCCTCCCTCTTCCACACTGAAAGGACCCTTATGATTATACTGGGCCCACCCAGATCATCCAGAATAATTACCCTAGTTTAAAACCAGCTGACTAGCAGCTTTAATTCCACCTGCAATCTTAATTTCACTTACCTATGTAACCTAACATATTCACAGGTTCTGGGGATTAGGTTATGGACATCTTTAGGGGGTGGGCATTATTCTGCCTACCACACCTTGCTTTAAAACAAGGTTAATAATCTACTATTTTCACAAAAGATGCATCTCTAAGGAAATTAAAGTAAATCTAATTCTATTTTAAAACTAGAAAATTGTTTGTTCAATGAATCTTTTTTGTGTCTTCCCACTAAAGGTGAAAATAAGACAAGGATGCCTTAAAACTATACTGGTCATACTAACCAACATGGCTAAATAAGAGAGAGATATTAGAGGTATAAAAATTGGAAAGAATGAGGTAAAACATATTATTTGCAAATAATATGACTGTATGCATGGAAAACCCAAGATATTAAATGAAAAACTATAATCAATAAGATAATTCAGTAAGGTAACTGTATATAAAATTAATACGAAGAATTAATAGCTTTCTTATATACCAACAACTACCAGTTAGAAAACATAATGGAAGAAAATATGCAATTTACAATAGCAGAAAAAGATAAAATATTTAGCAATGAACTGAGCAAGAAATGTATAAGATTCATAAGAAGAAAAGTTTAAAACACTTCTGAAGTTCAAAAAGGAAGATTGGAACAAATGGAAAGGCATTCCATGTCCCTGGATAATAGGAGTCAACACTAAAAAAGTCAATTCTCAACAATTTAGTTACAAATTTGATACAATAAAAATAGAAATAACACGAATTTCTTTTTAAACTGGACAAGGTGACTCTAATGTTTATATGGAAAAATAAACAAGCAAGAACATTGAGAAAAATTCTGAAGAAAAAAAGACCAATGAGGGGACACTAGTACTGGCAGATATAAAAATATAGCATAAGATGTCAATAATTAAAATAGTTTGGTTCTGATATTTGAATAACCAGACCATTGGAAGAGTATGAAAAGTTGAGAAACAGGTCCATATATTCATGTGAATTTGGTATATAATGAAAGTGGCATTGCAAATCCGTGGGGAAAATTATATTGGGACACACTTGTGAGGACATCTGGAAGAAAAAGTGGAACTTACATCACAAACCATACCAGGATGAATTGAAATCAATAAAATATTCACATGAAAAAAGTGAAACTATTAATATACTGGAAAGAACATGGGAGAATTATTTTATACTCTTACAGTGGGGAAGGCATTTAATATTCAAAACACAAATGCCACAAAAGACCTCTGATAAACACACACACACACACACACACACAAATATACATATATACATGCACACACCCAGCGAAGACAAATGACAAACTGGTGGGAAATAATTGTAACTCACAACACAGAGAAAGGGCAATCTCCCTAAAATATAAATAGCTCAGTGAAATATGAAAACACCAACAATCCAGTAGAAAAATGGGAAAATGGTATAAACAGACAGTTCACAGAAATGAAAAGATGCTCAATCTTATTTTTAATAAGAGAAATGCAAACTAAAAGTACATTGAGAGGCCATTTTTCATCTAACAGATTGGCAAGAATCCAAGTTTCATAATAGGATTGGGTGAAGCTATAGGGAAATTGATCTTGTACATTGCTGAACCAAAGATAAATCATACAACTGCTTGGGTGGCAATTTGGCAATATCCACAAAAATATATAAATACATGTATGCTCTGATCCAGCAAAACCACTTCTAGTAATCTTAGAGATGATCCTTTATTGGGGAAAGAAAATCTATTTAAATTGTACATCTTAGCAGCACTGTTTGTGGTAGCAAAAAATTGAAAACCACCTAAATGATCATCAATAGGGAACTGGCTTAATGAGTTATGGTTTATACACACAATATAATACAATGCAGTTATAAAAAATGAGGAGGTTCCGTGTATACTGATATGGGATATCTACAATGTATATCAAGTGAAAAACAAAGGTCAAACCATGCGCTGGATACCATTTTATAAACAAAGGGAGGTAAAAGTGTGTATGTGTGTACATGCATGTATATATTTGTATCTGCACGCATATTCATAAAAAATTCTTGGGCATATTCACAAGAAAATAACATAAGTGGATACTCATTAGGAATATGTAGAACTCAGTGGCTAATGGACACAGTGGAAAGGAGATTTTTTTCATTTTATACCCTTTTTATGTTAATTTATTTTGAACAAAATGAATATATTATCTATTGAAAATCAATTAAATTTTACTTTTAAGAATAAAGAAATCCTTTGGAAATCTTTATATATACACTCCTATATATATTTGTTTTATATATATTTACTTTCATATATGAGTATACAGATTAAAGAATAATCCTACAAAATTTTTGAATTGGTATGTATGTTAACACATACACATGTGCCCAAATACCCAATCACATAAAAAGTATAAATTCAGCTATGTTGGGGAGCATGAAGTCATACTGGAGATAGAAGCACAAAGCGCTTCTAATTCAAAATCCCCAAAGTTTAGAAAGCAGTCAAACCTCCTCCTTTTATGGATATAGAAATGCAATCACAGCAAAAGACTGGATTGCTTTCTAAATTTAAACTGCATACAACCACACCTTTAAAAATTATCATACTATTGTACAACAGTCCCAGTTAATGCTAAACTATTTCAAAAACTCTGATGTAGTTAGCTGTTTTTTTTTTGTTTTTTTTTTTTTGCGGTACACGGGCCTCTCACTGTTGTGGCCTCTCCCATTGCGGAGCACAGGCTCCGGACGCACAGGCTCAGCGGCCATGGCCCACAGGCCCAGCCGCTCCGCGGCACGCGGGATCCTCCCAGACCTGGGCACGAACCCGTGTCCCCCGCATCGGCAGGCGGACCCTCAACCACTGCGCCACCAGGGAAGCCCAGTTAGCTCTTTTTAATCTGACCTAAATCTTTATTAGACCTGCCACCTCTCAGTGAGCATAGTGTGCAAGAAACTCAGCCCCAAATCCCGGGTAAACTCAGATACAAGAAATGTAACTTTATTTTTCTATGGTTCAACTTAATTTCTATTTCAAAGCACCCATTTCACTAAGATGGTTGAAATTTAACCTCAGTTAATTGGACTTCCCACCTCATTTTCACAAGCCTGTGCCTAAGCTATGGAGGGCTTAAGTAGTTCTAAGATGTTGAGGGGTGGGACAGGCTAGTCCAAGCTGGAATCCATTGAGATGTCCCATGCCAGCAGTCTACACGGACTGCTGCTGAGTTAGTGCTCAATTCTACCCACTTGACTCTTTCAGATCTTTCTGCTATTTCTGGGTGCACAAGAAACATTCTGCTGTTTTGCACCTCATTGGACATAGGAAATTCTGTTGTATGGCCCATCTACTTAAATTTTATGCAGTCATTTAGAGTCTTGCCTTTTCCTCAGTGTAAAGTTCTACTCAGGAAATTTAGCACACATCCCTTCTGCTCTTGAATCTAATAAAACTTCCTTGGTGTACTGCCACCTCCTCAGAGATCATGCTCAAGCCTATTCCCACAATCTATGCTATGGTATAGTTAAGTGTTAAAAAGTATTTGTGCATTTAAATTAATTTTCCCCCTTTACTCAGAGGACTACTTGATGAGTATCCATTTGATTTCCTTAATGATCTAATGACACGATGTACCACTATTCCATGAAATAAAATTAGGAAAAAAGGGTTTCTAAACCACTATTATTTTCCAGGAAAATGAACAGAACTGGCCCTTTCATATATCACTTCATCAGTAAAAGAGCCATTAAAAAAAAAAAAAAAAAACAGAAGCTTTTCCCAATCTTAAAATTCACGATTATCTCTTCACATCCTATATCTTAAGATGCATATAAGATGCTATCCTTGCTCGTGGTATAGGAGAAACTGCCCACACAGCAGTCAATGGGGAAGAGTATTCCCAACTGACAGGATAACAGCACCTTTGCATCTATGAGCTTGGGTACAGGAGAAGGAGAGTGTAAGGATATATCGTCTCCTTCTTTCTCTCCCACAGAATAGCCTGTGTGACTTCCACCTCACCAAATTCATTGATACACCTGTCTCAGATAGCTGCCACCACTGTAAATTTGACAAACTGGTAGACATGTCTCTCACCACCCAACCCCATCTATTCCTGGCCTGGTAATGTTTGGAGCTTATGGTTACACTCACTCCTCCAGGCATGCCTGATTGTCCTGCTTGGAATAATTTTGATCATGACCATGATCCATTGGAGCCTCAGATTAATTACCTATTTTTTGACATAACTCCTCAAAGCCCGACCCATTCAGGTCCATGTTGGAATAACCTATGCTTTTCATTTGGGTCCTGAAAAATCAAGAAATGGAATCGAGGAGTCTGGCTCCTGGCTAAAGACTCATGTGTGATTTTTCAGGCCCAACCATATGGTAAGCCTCATAGAGAAAAGCTGCCCATCCCACACCAGAATTAGTGCACAGCCAATGCATGTCAGTCTCTGAAGGGAATTGTAGTAAAGGAGTCAATCCCCCTGGCTGGTCATGCTCTTATGCATATCTGCACTGAAAGGCCTCTTTATATGGAACCTTGGTGAAGACGTCTTCATTGAGAGAGGGGGCACCTTGAGGACATTTTTTCTGTACTCTGACTCAGTAGTTCTCCACTCCTAGCCCTTCCCCCTCCCTTCTTTCATCCCGCTGTCAGGTATAATAAAAAACAGCAGTTTTTTGCTCCAAGCTCCCTGAGCAGTGAAACAATTCCCTCGTGTCTGTGCTGATCCATTTCACCCTCACTGGCACTGTTCCTTGAAGAATAAAGGAAGAGTGGGGGAGTCCACAATTTCTCTGGTTTATGTTTTGCTTATACACACTGTCACAGTAAGTGACTAAAGGCTTGGCTGTTACTTTCATTTTGGCTTGTTGTCTTAATCAGTACTCTGACACCTGGCAGTTAAGCTCTCTCTAGCTCAGCTGAGCTCCTGACAGGACTTAATTTTTGTTAAGGATCCCAATGACCACACACAATTGACAGCTTCCAAAAGCATTTGAATACAGCAGTAATAGTCAGCTTTTTTAAAAAAAACAACAATAATGAAGTATAGATTCTTGGCCATTCTATTGTTTTATTTAAATATTAGTTTCTGGCTATAATTCAGTAACTTTTTAATTGATTTGACACGTGTCCCACATTAAGATGGCTTAATTCCTTTGGTATTACTGGTTGGTAACTTGGCACATACCTTTTGTCCCCGAGGCCCTGGCGGCCCTTCTGGACCTGGAAATCCAGGCAAACCTGGATGGCCTTCCAAACCTGGAAATCCTCTCTCCCCCTGCAATTGAACAAGAATGAAAGATAAAGTCATTTGTGAATTTTCAAGCACAAACGTGGTTGAGATTCAAAAACATCAAATGACTATCTAGAGAAGACTAAATTAATTTAATTATGCTAAGTTCAGAGTATCCACTAACATGGAGAAACCTGTAAGATATGAGTGGAAAAATACAAACCACTCTGAATTTATATCGTATTTGGTAATGTAATCTCTTGCTTTCTCATAAAAGTAAAAAGCTTATCAGAAATGAAGTTTAAATATACTGACATCAAGAATTTAACAGGGAAGATGGCAATAAATATAGGAAACCAGGAATGAAGGGGTTACATGAAATAAGTATGGTTCAGGGATGAAGAAGTGTAAAAGGAAAACATCAGAGAAGATTTCAGGTTTTCTGTGGAGTACAGAGTTGCAGGATTATTCAGAATGGAAATTCATTTGCTGATTAGTGATGAGTTAGCTAGAAAAAGGCTCTACAACATCAAAATTTTTATATTTTTCTCTGATTGTAAAATCAATACAAAAAGGAATAAATGTTTGTTGTAGAGGAAAAGAAAAAACCACCAGCAATTGTGACTCAAGTCCCAGTTCTGCCCACAGCACTTATCAACACCAGCACAGGAGGTCTGTCTACCTACTAGTGAGGGTCTACATCTTATCAGCATCTATCAGGAAAGGCTGCCTGATGTGCATATCTATACAACCAGATAGGTGGGTGTTGCAGGGCGACCATGTATACTAATATACCATTAGGTAGACACATTAGGGTTAGTTAACTTGCGTACAGTCAATTATATTAAGAGTGTGAACCCTAACATCTCTAGGGGATCCAGTAACAGAAAGCAAATTCACCACTATTAAGTTTAAGAACCCTAAGGGCTCACAGCTCCATGGCATGTGCTTCCAACTGCAGTGCTGCAAGCAGTTCCTCTACTTTCCTAAGGCTTGAAGGTGGAGTCTCTGGCCAGAGGCTCTGGACCTTGTTCTGGGAACCCTCTTCTCCCCAGATCCTATCCACAGTGACAGCCTAGACAGCACCTGAGAAAGAGAAAGCATCCATATCTACAAGGCAACTGACTAATGGGCCACTAGAAGCACTTACCCTTGGAGGTTAAGGTACAACAGACTTTCATTCATAACCCCAGTATGTGTGTGTATCTGTGTGTGTCTGTGTGTGTGTGGCAACAGGGGGTAAATACTAAGTTTAGCCTAGATAGCTTAGATGATCTTGTATTGAATAACTTCTTATGTTGAAACACCCTACAATAAATATAAGCACCTTGAAAAGGCTACTTCTGGTCAGTTTTCACTTATTACTTCAAAGCCAATGAAGCAAATGTTAGCCAGTTAAGGGTAGGCCTAAACATTCCTGTAGCTTTGACAATAATTATTACTGACATATTACAGCATTTTCTCTCTATTTTCTATAAATATATCTCTTTATTGTTTCAATTACTCATAGAATTATGATAATTTAGTATCCATCAATCTCAATGCTATTATTTTGAAGGAAATAGAACAAGAGAAGAAAAATAAAAGATTCAAAAATTTTAGAGCTGGATTGGCTCAAATAATTACATAGCCCATACTGGCAGAGCGGGTAGTAGAAATCTGACCACAAGTGCCAGTCAGAAAGGAAGCTAGAAGGAAAAAAACAATCTAGTTCCAGTAGATTTCCATAAGTAGAAAACACAGCTACGTTTTGGGATCTCCGCTAGTATTTAGAGCATATCTCTGCCAAAACTTGAGGAAAATGCTTGAAGAGAGCTATATTTTCTCAGAAGCAAAACTGCTACCCAGGCTATAGATATGAGAGGAATACACTAGAAACTGAAAGTAGAGAGTGCTAAAAAGCTTAACTGTGTTGGTATTAATAAAAACCATATACCTATACCAGATACTTGTCCTGAAATCTCACACTATAGTCAAACAATGTTGTAGTCCTATGTAGCTGACAGAGCAATATTATACCACAGAACATAGAAGGGCAATTACTGGAAAGTAGCAAAAAGAATTGCAATAGCAATCCCCAGCCTTTGAAAGGTAGAAAGTTTCCTGCAGTAGAAACTATAGAAGGCTTCCATGAGGAGAGGGTGCCAGGAGGGTCCTCTACCTAATTCCTAATACAGATGGTAGGGAAGGCTGACATTTGTTATGTGCCTACCCTTTGCTACTGGTTGTCAGGCAATTATTTAATCCTTACAGCTACCTAGATTTTACTGTAATTTTCTAACACTCACTAACATAGAAAATGGTGTAGTACATCTGTTTCTGAAGGTCAAACTTTAAAAACAAACCTGGTTTATGCTGCCTGCCCATATTTGAATAAAAAATCAGTCTTATTTTTCTTTATGGAATAATATTCTTCTCCCCCTGCCTGTCGTTTAAATATTGGTATTACTCTGGAGGCCCTTTTTTGACCCTTTTTCACTCTTTCCCTGGGAAATCTCAAACATCAACACATTTTGCCCTAAAAACTGGGCTCACAGGGCCAGCTATCATAAACATCTCCACTTGAATATCACACAGATGTTAAAAAAAAAAAGAAAAAAAGAAACAGGCTGGGACCTGGGACCCTTTGCTGTAGTGCTGCAATGCTTGCACCTGGACACACCTCTCCTCCAGCAACAAAACACAAAGAAACTATATGGGACTAAACATAACTGCATGCATGTGCAGTTGGGGCAAATTCTGGACCCAAAAAGTTACAAAAGATCAAAAAACCCAACTGCCACTTTTGAAGAGCCTGGAGCAAAAACAGGGTGTCAGGAGCAAAAGCAGGGTACTGAGCATGCCCCCTGCACACACCACCAGAGGGGTGGGCAAAACACCTAAGCCACCCCTCTGGCCCGATCCCTGGATGCACCCCTACCCCTGCTGCAGCAGGGGCCCCAGTAAAGCCTTGCCTTAAAAAAAAAATCCATGATGGATTTTGGTAAATGCTTTCTTTGCATCTGCTGAGATAGTTACCTGGTAGGCTTATTTATGTTTAAAATTTGTATTTAGGGGGCTTCCCTGGTGGCGCAGTGGTTGAGAGTCCGCCTGCTGATGCGGGGGACACGGGTTCGTGCCCTGGTCCGGGAAGATCCCACGTGCCGCGGAGCGGCTGGGCCCGTGAGCCATGGCCGCTGAGCCTGTGCGTCCGGAGCCTGTGCTCCGCAACAGGAGAGGCCACCACAGTGAGAGGCCCATGAGAGGCCCATGAGAGGCCCACGTACCGCAAAAATAAATAAATAAATAAAATTGTATTTAGTCTTTTAATATGGTGAATTATAATTTTGGTTTTCAAATGTCAAACCAACCATGCATTCCTTGCATAAACCCCACTTTGTAAGAACACATTATCCACTTTATATGCCATTGGATCTGATTTGCTAAAATTCTGTTCTTCATTTCTGCATCTATGTTAATGAGCTATAGTTTAATGATTTTTAAAATTTTATCTTTGTCTGGTTTGGGTATTAGGGCATATTTGTTTCATAAAATTAGCTGGACATCAGCCCTAATGCTTCCATTTTCTAAGTTTATGCAAGATTGATATTGTCTCTTACATAAATGTTTCACATAATTCATCAGTGAAAACTTCTGGACTGGAATTTTTATGTGTGTGTGGGAAGAGTTTGATAATTCAATTTCCTTAGTAGATATAGGGCTAGTCATATTTTGCTTCATTTAGTTACTTAGTTAGTTTTAGGTAATGTGTATTTCTCAAGTTATCTGTCCATCTTTCTTCAGTGTTCTTCATTCTGCTGTTAAAAGGCCACCTGGTAAATTGTTCTTTCTTATATTTTGCTTTTCAAATCTACATTTCCCTCCTTTTTATTTCACAATTTCCAGTGCTCTGTTGCAATTCTCTATCTGTTCACTCATTATTAGCAGAGTTCCCTTTAAATCAACAAATATATTTATCCTACCTGCTTTAAATCTTTGTCTAAAAATTCTAACATCTGTGTTATTTCAGAGTTAGTTTTCATTGATTGGTCTTTTTCTTGACCATGGGTCACTTTTACTTGTTACTTCACATGTCTAGTAAGTTTTAATTGCATAGTGGACACTGTAGTTAATATGTACACATACTGGATTCTTTTATATTGTCTAAAAAGTATTGAACTTTTGTTTTAGGAAATAGCTACCTCAGCTGAACTAACACTTAAAATTCTGTTTTCCTTTCAAGGGACAGCAGTTAAGTCTATGTTCACTTATTGCAGGCTTCCAGCTGTCCCTTCTTGCTGGGTTGCATAAATCTTCCCCTATACATATAAAGTCCAGGGTCCAACCAAGTATTTGGGCTGCATTTACAAGCAGATTTTTGGTCTCTCCATTCTGTGACTCCCTCCATTCCAGCATATCTCCCATCATTTTCCAGCCATTCTGGCATCCTCAGTTCTGTCCTTGACTTCTCAAGCCACTGAGACTTTGTTTTTCTGTCTGGGTTCTTGCCATCCTTTGCCCTGCAGACTGAAGTGCCCACCCAGGAGAAAAGGCACATAAGTGCAAACTTGCCCACTGTACTTCCCTTCTTTAAAAGACTCCTCCTCTCTACTTTTTTCCTACTTTGGCCACTCTCCTGTACTATTAAATAGTTGTTATATTTTGTCCAGAGTGTTTACTTCTTATCTTAAGGAGAGTTAATCTGATAAAAGTCATTCCGCTAATATCAGAAATGAATCCCTCTTGGTCTTTTTACTGCTACAGAAAGCAGCTTTACTATAAAACTATTCCCCTCAAGCTAATGTTATTCAAATAAGCGTTCTGTATAACACTCTTCAATTATTATTAATAGGTGTTTCGTTAGAAGGAAGGAAAGTGGGTTAAATTGTTAAATAGAGCTTGGAAATACAGCACTGCAAAACAAACAAATAGGTTTCTTTACTCCAGGACTTTTAAACATCTTTAGTATGCTAGTGTAACTTCTATATGCCTGAATGGAATATGCTCTTGAGATATTATCCCAAACTTTTTCATATATCATTAGTAATATTCAATAATTCATTCAAAAATATTCACTGAGCCCCAAAGAGTGAAGACTAGGATACGATCACCTTCCTCCTAGTACAATTCCATTTTGGCCACAATTCACTATCCCTTTTTAATCTTCTGTTTTCAATGTCAGTCACTGATTCATAGTGGCTAGGTTTATGCTATTTAATCATCACCAATACTTACTTTGTAATCATCATATCTATATAATAGGGATGCTGCTGTGGGAAAAGTGAGATGAAAACAGAGATAGACCAATCGTTAACTTAAATGGATTAGATAAAAATACATGAAACACATGAAATTGTATGGTAACTAGCACAGATTAGTCGCCTGATAAATGTTTGGTTCCTTAAGAGTTTTGCATTATTTTGCCTACTAAGTCATTGACTGCAAAAAGATTCATCAGAGGTTGGCAGACTACAGCTCTCAGGCCAAATTCAGTCAGATCCCTGTTTTGTATAGTACAAGAGCCAACAATTTTTTACACTATTAAAGGGCTACTTTTAAAAAAGGAGAAAAATATGTGACAGAGACCTTATGAGCCTCACAAAGGCTAAATTATTTACCATATGGATTTTTACAGAAAGTGTTTGCTGATCTCTGAGATATAGTCTAATCCTTAAAGCAATCTAAAATAAGCAGTACAGTAAAATTCATTTTATCTAATTAGATGCTGAGGTACAAGCCCTGTTTTTTTTAAAAAAATATTAAAATCACGATTTTATTGGTTTTTTAAGGCTCATCTCATATCTTACCTTTTCTCCTTTTATACCACTACAGTCACACTTTGATCCTGGAGAACACCCATAGCAAGCCTATAAGGAAGAGAAAAAGGGAGGAAAATCGTTAAATATGAACCTGAAAAACAGACTCTGACTTATAGCTCAAATGAATTCAACAATCCAAACTTGTAAAACAACTACCAGAAAAACATCTGAAAGGATATATACAAAATTGCAAACAATGGCTACCTCTGGGGAATCTTTCATCTTTTATTGTATATATTTCTGTTTGAACTTTTCAAAATGAGCAAATACTTATAATTTTAAAGTGAAAAATGTCTTTTTAAAAATGAAAAAGAAATCCATACAACTTCCCTGTAATATGATTTTCAGCTCGAAGGAACTCATTTTCTCTCCTAACATCACTTGTAAGAAATTACCTCTCAATCTATATTAGCAAAGACCTTGGCAACTAGCCAAAGATGCCTGCCACTTAAAGTCCCTTGCTCTTCTGCATTCATGAGCATGAAATACATACTGTCTTTTACCACCTTTCTTTTCTTTGCTTCCACTATTTCATCACTAGTAGCTCAGTCTCTAATAGCTCCAAGCTTTACCACAAAAGTTGTTCCCACAGCCTAGGTGTCCTAAATAGCCACTCGTAACAACTTCATTCACTCATATGAGGAATTGAGGTACTAGAGCCAGAAAAATATACTCCTCCAAAATAAGAACCTGTAGGACAAGAAGACAATAGATGTTGTCTGCCATCCAGAACTATCCTTTACTCTGGCATGAAGCTGAACTGCTTAGAAAAACAAATAGTAATTAGTTTAACATATGTAGATAGCTCAGCATTTATGTACAATAAGGGGTTATGCTTCTCATCAAATAAGAGAAATTTTTATGTGATGTAAATACCAAATAATGTTTATCAATGTTCAGCCATGGGAGACTATGAATTAAAATGTACCTTAGCCTCCTTCCCAACATTCCACGCTGTTCTTTACTCCAATCACTATAAGAGTACCTTCCTCAGTCCTTAACAAACTACTAACCTTGTCCTTCTGGTTAGAAATCCTAACCCACTCAGCTGCAACTCGAAGTCACCCTCATACTGAAACTCCTTTTCCTGATTATAACAGCAAACTACAGTGGCTTGATGTTGGGGGAAATCTCTCATTCACATTGCAAAAGACTGTTCCAATAAAAGATGTGAACTTGACATTTCTAATTGAAACTGTTATATAGCCACTATTTATTATACATAGGTGATTAGGTTATATACTCTGCTTTTAGTACTATATGCCAACTACATTAAGAGTTAAATAGACTTATTTTTATTTTTTAAACATCTTTATTGGAGTATAATTGATTTACAATGGTGTGTTAGTTTCTGCTTTATAACAAAGTGAATCAGCTATACATATACCTATATCCCCATATCTCCTCCCTCTTGCAACTCCCTTCCACCCTCCCTATCTCACCCCTCTAGGTGGACACAAAGCACCGAGCTGATATCCCTGTGCCATGCGGCTGTTTCCCACCAGCTATCTATTTTACATTTGGTGGTGTATATATGTCCATGCCACTCTCTCACTTCAGCCCAGCTTACCCTTCACCCTCCCCATGCCCTCAAGTCCATTCTCTATGTCTGCGTCTTTATTTCTGTCCTACCCCTAGGATCTTCAGAACCATTTTTTTTTTTTTAGATTCCATATATATGTGTTAGCATATGGTATTTGCTTTTCTCTTTCTGACTTACTTCACTCTGTATGACAGTCTCTAGGTCCATCCACCTCACTACAAATAACTCAGTTTTGTTTCTTTTTCTGGCTGAGAAATATTCCATGGTATATATGTGCCACACCTTCTTTATCCATTCATCTGTCGATGGGCACTTAGGTTGCTTCCATGCCCTGGCTATTGTAAACAGAGCTGGAATAAACATGGTGGTACATGACACTTTTTGAATTATGGTTTTCTCAGGGTATATGCCTAGTAGTGGGATTGCTGGGTTGTATGGAAGTTCTATTTTTAGTTTTTTAAGGAACCTCCATACTGTTCTCCATGGTGGCTGTATCAATTCACATTTCCACCAACAGTGCAAGACAGTTCCCTTTTCTCCACACCCTCTCCAGCATTTATTGTTTGTAGATATTTGATGATGGCCATTCTGAACCGTGTGAGATGATATCTCATTGTAGTTTTGATTTCAATTTCTCTAATGATTACTGATGTTGAGCATCCTTTCATGTGTTTGTTGGCAATCTGTATATCTTCTTTGGAGAAATGTCTATTTAGGTCTTCTGCCCATTTTTAATTGGGTTGTTTTTTTGATAATGAGCTGCATGAGCTGCTTATATATTTGGAGATTAATCCTTTGACAGTTGTTTCGTTTGCAAACATTTTCTCCAATTCTGAGGGTTGTCTTTTCGTCTTGTTTATGGTTTCCTTTGCTGTGCAAAAGTTTTTAAGTTTCATTAGGTCACATTTGTTCATTTTTGTTTTTATTTCCATTACTCTAGGAGGTGGGTCAAAAAGGATCTTGCTGTGATTTCTGTCACAGAGTGTTCTGCCTATGTTTTCCTCTAAGAGTTTTATAGTGTCTGGCCTTACATTTAGGTCTTTAATCCATTTTCAGTTTAGTTTTGTGTATGGTGTTAGGGAGTGTTCTAATTTCATTCTTTTACATGTAGCTGTCCAGTTTTCCCAGCACCACTTTTTGAAGAGGCTATCTTTTCTCCGTTTTATTATCTTGCCTCCTTTATCAAAGATAAGGTGACCATATGTGCGTGGGTTTATCTCTGGGCTTTCTATCCTGTTTCATTGATCTATATTTCTGTTTTTGTGCCAGTACCATACTGTCTTGATTACTGTAGCTTTGTAGTATATAGTCTGAAGTCAGGGAGCCTGATTCCTCTAGTCCTATTTTTCTTTCTCAAGATTGCTTTGGCTATTCAGGGTGTTTTGCATTTCCACACAAATTGTGAAACTTTTTGTTCGAGTTCTGTGAAAAAGGCCATTGGTAGTTTGATAGGGATTTCATTGAATCTGTAGATTGCTTTGGGTAGTATATTCATTTTCACAATGTTGAATCTTCCAATCCAGGGACATGGTATATCTCTCCATCTGTTTGTATCATCTTTAATTTCTTTCATCAGTGTCTTATAGTTTTCTGCATAAAAGTCTTTTGTCTATTTAGATAGGATTATTGCTAGGTATTTTATTCTATTTTTGCAATGGTAAATGGGAGTGTTTCCTTAGTTTCTCTTTCAGATTTTTCATCATTAGTGTATAGGAATGAAAGAGATTTCTGTGCATTTATTTTGTATTCTGCAACTTTACCAAATTCATTGATCAGCTCTAGTAGTTTTCTGGTAGCATCTTTAGGATTCTGTATGTATAGAATTATGTCATCTTCAAACAGTGACAGTTTTACTTCTCCTTTCCTGTTTGGATTCCTTTTGTTTCTTTTTCAGCTCAGAGTGCTGTGGTTAAAACTTTCAAAACTATGTTGAATAATAGTGGTGAGAGTAGGCAACCATGTCTTGTTCCTGATCTTAGTGGAAATGGTTTCAGTTTTTCACCATTGAGAATGCTGTTGGCTATGGGTTTGTGATATATGCCCTTTATTATGTTGAGGTAAGTTCTCTCTATGCCTACTTTCTGGAGAGTTTTTATCATAAATGGGTGTTGAATTTGGTCAAAAGATTTTTCTGCATCTATTGAGATGATCATATGGTTTTTCTCCTTCAATTTGTTAATATGGTGTATCACATTGATTGATTGCTGTATATTGAAGAATCCTTGCATTCCTGGGATAAACCCCACTTTATCATGGTGGATGATATTTTTAATGTGCTTCTGGATTCTGTTTGCTAGTATTTTGTTGAGGATTTTTACACCTATGTTCATCAGTGTATTGGCCTGTAGTTTTCTTTTTCTATGACAACTCTGTCTGGTTTTGGTGTCCGGGTGATGGTGGCCTCGTACAGTGAGTTTGGGAGTGTTCCTCCCTCTGCTATATTTTGGAAGAGTTTCAGAAGGATAGGTGTTAGCTCTTCTATAAATGTTTGACAGAATTTGCCTGTGAAGCCATCTGGTCCTAGGTTTTGGTTTGTTGGCAGATTTTTAATCACAGTCTCAATTTCAGTGCTTGTGATTGGTCAGTTTATATTTTCTACTTCTTCCTGGTTCAGTCCCAGAAGTTGTGCTTTTCTAAAAATTTGTCCATTTCTTTCAGGTTGTCCATTTTATTGGCATATATTGCTTGTAGTAATCTCTCATGATCCTTTGTATTTCTGCAGTTTCAGTTGTTACTTCTCCTTTTTCATTTCTAATTCTATTGATTGAGTCTTCTCTCTTTTTTCCTTGATGAGCCTGGCTAATGATTTATCCATTTTGTTTATCTTCTTAAAGTACCAGCTTTTAGTTTCACTGATCTTTGCTATTGTTTCCTTCATTTCCTTTTCATTTATTTCTGATCTGATCTTCATGATTTCTTTCCTTCTGCTAACTTTGGAGTTCTTTTGTTCTTCTATCTCTAATTGCTTTAGGTGTAAGTTAGTATGCTTATTTATGATTTTTCTTGTTTCTTGAGGTAGGATTGTATTTCTATAAACTTCCCTCTTAGAACTGCTTTTGCTGCATCCCATAGGTTTTGAGCCGTCATGTTTTCACTGTCATTTGTTTCTAGGTATTTTTTGATTTCCTCTTTGATTTCTTCAGTGATCTCTTGGTTATTTAGTAGCATATTGTTTAGCCTCCATGTGTTTGTATTTTTTATAGTTTTTTTCCTGTAATTGATATATAGTCTCATAGTGTTGTGGTCGGAAAAGATACTTGATACGATTTCAATTTTCTCTAAATTTACCAAAGCTTGATTTGTGACCCAAGATATGCTCCATCCTGGAGAATGTTACATGTGCACTTGAGAAAAAAGTATATTCTGTTATTTTTTTTATTCTGTTATTTTTTGATGGCATGTTCTATAAATATCAATTAAGTCCATCTTTTTTAATGTATCATTTAAAGCTTGTGTTTCCTTATTTGTTTTCATTTTGATTGATCTGTCCACTGGTGAAAGTGGAGTGTTAAAGTCCCTTACGATTATTGTGTTACTGTCAATTTCCCCTTTTATGGCTGTTAGTGTTTGCCTTATGTATTGAGGTGCTCCTATATTGAGTGCATAAATATTTACAACTGTTATATCTTCTTCTTGGATTGATCCCTTGATCATTATGTAGTGTTCTTCCTTGTCTCTTGTAACATTCTTTATTTTAAAGTCTATTTTGTCTGATGTGAGAATTACTACTCCAGCTTTCTTTTGATTTCCACTTGCATGGAATATCTTTTTCCATTCCCTCACTTTCAGTCTGTATGTGTCCCTAGGTCTGAAGTGGGTCTCTTGTAGACAGCGTATATACGGGTCTTGTTTTTGTATCTATTCAGCCAGTCTATGTCTTTTGGTTGGAGCATTTAATCCGTTTACATTTAAGGTAATTAGCAATATGTATGTTCCTATTACCATTTTCTTAATTGTTTTGGGTTTGTTTTTGTAGATCTTTTCTACTTCTTGTGCTTCTGGCCTAGAGAAGATCCTTTAGCATTTGTTGTAAAGCTGGTTTGGTGGTGCTGAACTCTCTCAGCTTTTGCCTGTCTGTAAAGGTTTTAATTTCTCCATCAAATCTGAATGAGATCCTTGCTGGGTAAAGTAATCTTGGTTGTAGGTTTTTCTCCTTCATCACTTTAAATATGTTCTGCCACTCCCTTCTGGCTTGTACACTTTCTGCTGAAAGCTCAAATGTTAATCTTATGGTGATTACTTGTATGTTATTTGTTGTTTTTCCCTTGCAGCTTTTAATATTTTTTGTTTGTATTTAATTTTTGATAGTTTGATTAATATGTGTCTTGGTATGTTTCTCCTTGGATTTATCCTGTATGGGACTCTCTGCGCTTCCTGGGCTTGTCTATTTCCTTTCCCATGTTAGGGAAGTTCTCAACTATAATCTCTTCAAATATTTTCTCAGTCCCTTTCTTCTTCTCTTCTTCTTCTGGGACCCCTATAATTCAAGTGTTGGTGCATTTAATGTTGTCCCAGAGGTCCCTGAGACCATCCTCAATTCTTTTCATTCTTTTTTTAAAATTCTGCTCTGCAGTAGTTATTTCCACTATTTATCTTCCAGGTCACTTCTCCGTTCTTCTGCCTCAGTTATTCTGCTATTGTTTCCTTCTAGAAAATTTTTAATTTCATTTTTTGTGTTGTTCATCATTGTTGGTTTGCTCTTTAGTTCTTCTAGGTCCTTGTTAAATGTTTCTTGTATTTTCTCCATTCCATTTCCAAGATTTTGGATCATCTTTACTATCATTACTCTGAATTCTTTTTCAGGTAGACTGCCTATTTCCTCTTCATTTGTTTGGTCTGGTGGGTTTTTACCTTGCTCCTTCATCTGCTGAGTATTTCTCTGTCTTCTCATTTTGCTTAACTTACTTTGTTTGGGGTCTCCTTTTTGCAGGATGCAGGTTCGTAGTTCCCATGGTATTTGGTGTCTGCCCCAGTTGGTGAGGTTGGTTCAGTGGGTTGTGTAGGCTTCCTGGTGGAGGGGACTGCTGCCTGTGCTCTGGTGGATGAGGCTGGTCTTGTCTTTCTGGTGGTCAGGACCCCAGCCAGTAGTGTGTTTGGGGTGTCTGTGAACTTAGTATGATTTTAGGCAGCCTCTATGCTAATTGGTGGGGTTGTTTTCCTGTCTTGCTAGTTGTTTTGCATGCGGTGTCCAGCACTGTAGCCTGCTCGTTGTTGAGTGGAGCTGGTCTTAGCATTGAGATGAGGATCTCTGGGAGAGCTCTTGCCAATTGATATCATGTGGGGGCTGGAGGTCTCTAGTGGTCTAATGTCCTGGACTCGGCCCTCCCACCTCGGAGGCTCAGGCCTGATGCCCGGCCAGAGCACTAAGACCCTCTCAGCCACATGGATGAGAGGAACTCTATAGCTCAGATGCTCTCCTCAGAAAGTTCAAGCTTCAGATTCCAACTATGGCACAGACAGCAGCCTACGGCAAGATCAATCCTCCCATATGACCAAGACAACTTCTGGCTTCTTCACATCTTTGCTTGGAGATGTAGAAAATTCCTTTCCCATTCTCTTGTGTAGCCCATTATGATGAGTCTTGGAAAGCAGATGAGTGGTTTATTACTGAGGATATTAAAGCACAGGAACCAACAGCCAGATGAAGAGATTCATAGGGTGAGGTCGAGAACAAATAAACTTCAGTCTTCTTGGAGTTTGGAGCCCAGCATGGTGGCACATGGAGGCATTCTGCTTTACCAACCTGGAAGCTCTAAACAGACTCTTAAGACTTACTCATCAAATATGAAGTGAGTATTACTAGAGGCCAGAAAACCTGTTATGTGCTAAAAATGAATAAGGCAAGACTCATTCCAACATACATAACTAATTCAACAAATACTTATTGATCACCTGTTATGTGCCAGCAATTTGGCTATGTTAGTTGCACATAGAGATACAAAGACGGTACATCATTGCTCTCTAATGGGAAGGATAATCCCATACACAAAAATTACATTACAGTGTACCAGGAACAGAGGTTAATTTAAGGTATATAATAGTGTTTTGTACAAACATGAATTCTAGATTCCAAAGTAAAACTTACAAATTTTAGAAGATACTGATTCATGAGAATGGTCATATTCATGGAATTAGATTGTGCATGTTATCAACACTCAATTACATGCATTAATGGAGGAGTAAAGGACAGCAATAATATAAAATGACTGTACATCTAAGAACAATTAAAATTGACTTTGAAGTGTATGTCTGCATTTTATACATAAATATATTTGCATAGTGTTTTGGTTTTGTAAGTAAAAGGTGGTGTAACATTCCATTTTCATCTTTCATTAAGAGTTTTTTAATGTAAGTATTGTATATTATCTGTATCTTACTTATAATATATATATAGTACTATATGTTATATATATATTGTACTATATGTTACCACTTGTATGTGGAACCTAAAAAGTAACACAAACTAGTGAATATAACAAAAAAAGAAACAGACTCACAGATACAGAAAACAAATTAGTAGCTACCAGTGGCGAGAGAGAAGAGGTGAGGGGCACGATAGAGATAGGGGATTAAGAGGCACAAGCTACTAAACATAAAATAACTAAGCTACAAGGATATAATGTACAGCAGAGGGAATATAGCCGATATTTTATAATAACTATAAATGGAGTAAAATCTTTAAAAATTGTGAATCACTAGGTTGTACATCTGAAACTTATATAATATTGTAAATCAACTGTATTACAATTAAAAAAATTAAAAAAAGTTTTAAAAGGAGTTCCACCTTTTTAAAATACAAATTAAATTCCTGAAAATAATGCAAAGCAACAGCCTAATAGGATTGATCAATATGGAGAAGATACTATGTAACCTGTCTTTATAAATGTATTTCTGACTTTTCAGTATCCAACAATATCCTCCAACTCCTAATATAATTTACAAACAAACAATAAAACTTTACTCATACATGTCATTTTTGAAGTGATTTTACACAAAGTTTTTCTAAAAATTAGTAATTTCATCTATTTGCACTTCTTTATTACTTAACATGTAGTTATACTTTAGAGAGCTCACTATGTAAAACATTTGGTATCTACAGAAAAATTTGTTTGAATTCAACTTGAAAATTTAATTTATATTTTATTTATTCCACCTAGGTTACAATAATGGCTCCGGTACTAAGTTCAAGAAAAAAAAAAGGCAACTATGATACACAAACCAACCACTAGATGCCATTTTCCATACAGTTATAACCATGATGCCCACAAGGAAACAGCCCCAAGTTGACATCTGTTTAATGGAACAATTTGTTTTTTACCAACATCTATTAATACTGATTAGGTGATTAATAAGCACCAAGCACAATATTAGGGCTATAAGTTATACCAAAAAATGTGTGCTGCCTTTAAGGAACTTCCAATCTAGCAAAAAACACACAAACAAACTAGGCCCACCAAACAAATGAAAATAAAACTTAAATACAATGGAATAATGATATAGCAGACAATGGTAACAGAAAGAGCTCTAAGCTACAAGAAATACATCCTGATTTTACCTCAGGAATTGATTCATTAGATGACTATGGATAAGCCATTCCTATACCCTAGCGCTCAGTTTTCTCTTTGGTAAAATTATAGAGATAGACAATATGATATCTCAGGTAGCATCCAGCTTTTATAGGCTGTGATTCAGTGGGATTTCCCAAGTGAAAACGAGTTTTATAATCAATAATTGTTATCAAAATTAAGAGAGTTCCCTTGAACTTGGGAGTATTCATAACGGCTCTGTAGAGAACATAAATAACTCCACTTCAATTTCTAAAAATGGGCAGAAATATATCTAGAGGAAAAAATGACCATGCTAAGCAATAAAATTAAAATACAATTTTTTTGTGAACAAAGAGTCAGGCAAAACAAACATTAAGTACCTCAGTCTAAAGGACTTCTTAAGTACATATGGAAAAAGTACAGTAGGAGATATGTCCAAAAATAACCTTCAAAAACTGTGGAAAAACAGTTTCAAAAGCTGGAAAAACTTATTTAATTCTACAAAGTCACTGAACACTGTTGAAGCAAGAAAACAGGTGCAACTATAGTAATGTTGTATACTTTTTAGTGGGGGAGAAAATAATAAAAAGTATGAAAAAATTTTTATTATCATGTAGTAAAACACATCATGAAGATACAATAATTAAAACAGTATGGGGGCTTCCCTGGTGGCTCAGTGGTTGAGAGTCTGCCTGCCAATGTGGGGGACATGGGTTCATGCCCCGGTCCAGGAAGATCCCACATGCCGCGGAGTGGCTGGGCCCGTGAGCTGAGCCTGTGCATCTGGAGCCTGTGCTCCACAACAGGAGAGGCCACAACAGTGAGAGGCCCGTGTACCGCAAAAAAACAAAAACAAAAACAAAAACAAAAAAAAAAACAGTATGGTATTGCTCAATGAATAGGCAGTTCAATAAACCAAAATACAGTGGCCAGAAACAAATCGACATAAACACACACACACACACACCTACTATAAATATAAGTTGGCATATGAAATAGATATGAAAATATTGTATTGTTCAACATGATACCAGGACAAGTACAGAAAACAATAAAGTTAGATATCAGGCTCCTACAATAAAAAATACTATATATAGGACTAAAAGTACAGATAAAAGCAAACTTCTGTATGAATTAGGATCACTTAGAGAACCTCACAAAAATTCAGATACTACAACCCCCATCCTAAAGATTTTGTTTCAGTAAGCTTCAGGTTGGCTATCAGAATCTGAAATTTTAATAAGCATCTCTAGGTGATTCTGATTCATGTGTTCTAAGATATATACTACAAAATAACAGCACAGGGAAATGATAACCTAATAATGGATTTAGGTATCCAGACTGATATGCCTACTTAAAAAAAAAACATTTTATGCTTGAAAAAAATGTAAAAATATCTTAAAAACCTCAAAGAGAGGCACAATAGAATTTATCAGGCTAAAATCTAGGGGGGAAAACCCTTGTAAGCTGACCACTGAAACTACTTTTTACCCGATGGTATTTACAAAACTTGGAGAATTTGAGATTCTTGTTTTACAGTGTAAGGGAGTCACATACAAAATAACCTCAGGGAATTTCAAGAAAAAGATATCTTAGGTCTCAGCAGAGAAGTACAAGGGGAAAAGATCCTTGAGAAGCTGTAACCACAAGCTGGCCCTCATACAGATTTGCAGTGCAAATCAGCATTTAGCTGGGTGGTCCACTAACCTCAAACTGTAAATTTGTTCAGAGTGGACTCAAACTGCCTTGACCTCCCAGAGGCTAGGCAGAAATACATATAAATCCTATGTAGAAGAGCATACCTTCATATTAAGCTTCAAAGAATTCCAAAAAATCCTCTTTGAAAGGAAAATAAGCTATCCCATTCAAAAATCACTAAGCATACAAGGAAACAAAATACCATAAGCAAAATCAGGAGAAACATCTCACAGCAGAAACTACTCAGCAAAGATTCTAATATTAGAATTAGACACAAAATATATAATGACTATTTTTACAATGATGAAAGGTTTTTAACTTGAAGAAAATAAAGGGACCAGGAAATGGTAAAAAAAAAAAAAAAAGAAAACAAAAGAAAAAGAAGAAAAAAGTAACCTAGCTGAATTGAAATATGAATTCTACAAGTAAAAGCTATGAAATTTAAAATTCAATGGATGAGCTTCACAGCAGACTAGATGCAGCTGAAGACAGTTAAAACACTTAGTAAAGTAAAAAGAAATTCTTTATAATGTAACATGGAGATGAAACACATGGGAAATCTAAAAGAATAGTTAAGAGACATGGAAGGAAGAGTGACGTAGTATAGCAAACAGGTAATTTGAGTTATAGAAGAAGAGGTGAAAGAGCGAATGGGGCAGAGGCAATAGTTAGAGATAATGCTAGAAAGTTTTTAAGAACTAATTTAAAATATCTGTAATTCTAAAAGTCCAGCATATCCAGTGGAAGAAAAAACAAACCCCAAACTGGGTGCAAAATAGTGTAATGTCAGAACATAAACCAAACCAAGCCAAAACAAAACAAAAACAAACAAACAAACAAAAAACCCCACGGCCTTAAAAGCATCAAGAAAGACAAGAGAGACTGTCTTCAAAGGGGTGACAATTAATTTATAGATTAGTTCTCAGAAATTAAACAGAAGACCATGAAATTACATCTTTAATATGCTGAAAGAAAACTTTCAACCTATATTTTTTAACCAGTAAAAATATCTTTCAAGAATAAGATAAAAATACAAATATTTTCAGACAAACAAAAACTGTGAAAGTATGCCCCCAGCAGGACTTCACAAAAGGAAATTCAAACCTTTCAAATATCTTCTCCTGTATGTGAAAGGAAAAACAAATGAAGTGGAAGGTCTAAAATACAAAAAGGGGGACTTCCCTGATGGTCCAGTAGGTAAGACTCTGTGCTCCCAATGCAGGGGCCCGGGTTCGATCCCTGGATGGGGAACTAGATCCCGCATGCTGCAACTAAGAGTCCACATACCGCAACTAAAGATTGTGCATGCCACAACTAAAAAGATTCTGCATGCTGCAAATAAAAGTTCCCACATGCCACAACAAAGATACCACAGAGGGCAACGAAAACCCTGCATGTCACAACTAAGACCCAGTGCAGCCAAATAAATAAATAAATAAATATTAAAAAAAAAACACAAAAAGGAATTAAGAGAAAAAAAGTAATAAATTTGTGGTTGAATTTAAATAAATACTAACTATAAAACACAATTATAAAAATAGGTGCAGGGTTCAAAAACACAGTACTAAAAGGTAATACAATGTAAGTCAGGAGAGGATGCATGAAGTTAAAGTATTCTTCAATCCTTGTAACTGTAAAAAACAAGTATGGGCATTGATTACTTTAGACGTTGGTAAGATAAGCATAAAACCTAGGAATTCTAAATTCTATGATAAACCTTAAAAGAAGATAAGCAAGGTTTTGCAAATTATTAGAGAAGGACAATACTCAAATCCAAAAGAAGAGGAAAGAGAAGGAGAAAGAAAATGCTATCTTAGAGAAGGCAATACAACTAAAGGAAATATATCAGCAATTATATTAATTGCAATTTAGTATAAAATGACACAGCATGAAAAAATAAATCAGACAAATTTGGAATATGGTACATTAATAAAAAAACTAGCATGGATTATTTAAAATGTCAATGCTGGGCTTCCCTGGTGGCGCAGTGGTTGAGAGTCTGCCTGCTGATGCAGGGGACACGGGTTTGTGCCCCGGTCCGGGAAGATCCCACATGTTGTGGAGTGGCTGGGCCCGTGAGCCATGGCCACTGAGCCTGCACATCCAGAACCTGTGCTCCACAGCGGGAGAGGCCACAACAGTGAGAGGCCTGCGTACTGCAAACACCACCAACAACAAAAAGTCAATGCCATGCCACTTGTAAATGACAGCTTAAGGAACTCTATGAACCAACTCCCTAACGAAACAACAACAAATGATGAAATCTAGAAAAAAAACAAAAATTTAAATCTCTGGATGTTGTCTGAAAAACCTATAGCAAATGAAGAAACACTTATTCAACAAAATTTACTAAATCTCAGTATGAACAGCAAGAATCTATAATAGTAGGGGACTCTAACACCCAAATTTCACCAATGGACAGATCATTCAAAATGAAAATAAATAAGGAAACACAAGCTTTAAATGATACATTAAACAAGATGGACTTAATTGATATTTATAGGACATTCCATCCAAAAACAACAGAATACACTTTCTCCTCAAGTGCTCATGGAACATTCTCCAGGATAGATCATATCCTGGGTCACAAATTAACCCTTGGTAAATTTAAGAAAATTGAAATCGTATCAGGTACCTTTTCCAACCACAACGCTATGAGACTAGATATCAATTACAGGAAAAAGTCTGTAAAAAATACAAACACATGGAGGCTACACAATACACTACTAAATAACCAAGAGATAACTGAAGAAATAAAGAGGAAATCAAAAAATACCTAGAAACAAATGACAATGAAAATACAATAACCCAAAACCTATAGGATGCAGCAAAAGCAGTTCTAGGAGGGAAGTTTACAGCAATACAGTCTTACCTCAAGAAACAATAAACATCCTAAATAAACAACCTAACCTTATACCTAAAGCAATTAGAGAATGAAGAAGAACAACAACAAAAAAACCCCAAAAGTTACCAAAAGGAAAGAAATCATAAAGATCAGACCAGATAATAAACGAAAAAGAAATGAAGGAAACGATAGCAAAGATCAATAAAACTAAAAGCTGGTTCTTTGAGAAGATAAACAAAACTGATAAACCACTAGCCAGACTCACAAGAAAAAAAGGGAGAAGACTCAAATCAACAGAATTAGAAATTAAAAAGGAGAAGTAACAACTGAAACTGGAGAAATACAAAGGATCATGAGAGATTACTACAAGCAACTCTATGCCAATAAAATGGACAACCTGGAAGAAATGGACAAATTCTTAGAAAAGCACAACCTTCCAAGACTGAACCAGGAAGAAGTAGAAAATATAAACAGACCCATCACAAGCACTGAAATGGAAACTGTGATTAAAAATCTTCCAACAGGGGCTTCCCTGGTGGCGCAGTGGTTGGGAGTCTGCCTGCCAATGCAGGGGACGTGGGTTCATGCCCCGGTCCAGGGGATCCCACGTGCCGTGGAGCAGCTGGGCCCGTGGGCCATGGCCGCTGGGCCTCTGGGTCCAGAGCCTGTGTTCTGCAATGGGAGAGGCCACAGCAGTGAGAGGCCCGTGTACAGAAAAAAAAAAAAATCTTCCAACAAACAAAAGCCCAGGAACAGATGGCTTCACAGGAGAAATCTTTCAAACATTTAGAGAAGAACTAACACCTATCCTTCTCAAACTCTTCCAAAATATAGCAGAGGGAGGAACACACCCAAACTCATTCTATGAAGCCACCATCACCCTGATACGAAAACCAAAGATGTCCCAAAAAAAGAAAACTACAGGCCAATATCACTGATGAACATAGTGGCAAAAATCCTCAACAAAACACTAGCAAACAGAAGCCAACAGCACATTAAAAGGATCATACACCATGAAGAAGTGGGGTTTATCCTAGGAAAGCAAGGATTCTTCAATATACGCAAATCAATCAATGTGATACACCATATTAACAAACTGAAGGAGAAAAACCATATGATCATCTCAATAGATGCAGAAAAAGCTTTCAATAAAATCAACACCCACATATGATAAAAAAAATCCAGAAAGTAGGCATAGAAGGAACTTACCTCAACATAATAAAGGCCATATATGACAAACCCACAGCCAACATCATTCTCAATGGTGAAAAACTGAAACCATTTCCACTAAGATTAGGAACAAGACAAGGTTGCCTGCTCTCACCACTATTATTCAGCATAGTTTTGGAAGTTTTAGCCACAGCAATCAGAGAAGTAAAAGAAATAAAAGGAATACAAATTAGAGAAGAAAAAGTAAAAGTGTCACTGTTTGCACAGGACATGGTACTATACATTCAGAATCCTAAAGATCCTACCATAAAACTACTAGAGCTAATTAATGAATTTAGCAAAGTAGCAGGATACAAAATTAATGCAGAGAAATCTCTTGCATTCCTATACACTAATGATGAAAAACCTGAAAGAGAAATTAAGGAAACACTCCCTTTACCATTGCAACAAAAAGATAAAATAACTAGGAATAAACCTACCTAGGGAGACAAAAGACCTGTATGCAGAAAACTATAAGACACTGATGAAAGAAATTAAAGATGATACCAACAGATGGAGAGATATACCATGGTTTTGGATTGGAAGAATCAACCTTGTGAAAATGACTATACTACACAAAGCAATCTACAGATTCAATGCAATCCCTATCAAACTACCAATGGCATTTTTCACAGAACTAAAACAAAAGATTTCACAACTTTATGGAAACAGAAAAGACCCTGAATAGCCAAAGCAAACTTGAGAAAGAAAAACAGAGCTGGAGGAATCAGGCTCCCTGACTTCAGACTATACTACAAACTACAGTAATCAAAACAGTATGGTACTGGCACAAAAACAGAAATATAGATCAATGGAACAGGATAGGAAGCCCAGAGATAAACCTACACACATATGGTCACCTTATCTTTGATAAAGGAGGCAAGAATATACAATGGAGGAAAGACAGCCTCTTCAATAAATGGTGCTGGGAAAACTGGATAGCTACATGTAAAAGAATGAAATTAGAACACTCCCTAACACCATACACAAAATTAAACTCAAAATGGATTAAAGACCTAAATGTAAGGCCAGACACTATAAAACTCTTAGAGGAAAACATAGGCAGAACACTCTATGACATAAATCACAGCAAGATCGTTTTTGATCCACCTCTTAGGGAAATGGAAGAAAAATAAATAAATAAGCAAATGGGACCTAGTGAAACTTAAAAGCTTTTGCCCAGTTTTCCCAGTAAAGGAAACCATAAACAAGATGAAAGGACAACCCTCAGAATGGGAGAAAATATTTCCCAATGAAGCAACTGGCAAAGGATTAATCTCCAAAATTTACAAGCAGCTCATACAGCTCAATATCTAAAAACAAAAAACCCAATCCAAAAATGGGCAGGAGACCTAAATACACATTACTCCACAGAAGATATATAGATTACCAATAAACACATGAAAGGATGCTCAACATCACTAATCATTAGAGAAATGCAAATCAAAACTACAATGAGGTATCGTCTCATACCAGTCAGAATGGCCATCATCAAAAAATCTACAAAAAATAAATGTTTGAGAGGGTGTGGAGAAAAGGGTACCCTCTTGCACTGTTGGTGAAATGTAAATTGATACAGCCACTATGGAGAACAGTATGGAGGTTCCTTAAAAACTAAAAATAGAATTTCCATACAACCCAGCAATCCCACTACTAGGTGTATACCCTGAGAAAACCATAATTCAAAAAGAGTCACGTACCACAATGTTCTTTGCAGCTCTATTTACAATAGCCAGGACATGGAAGCAACCTAAGTGTCCATCGACAGATGAGTGGATAAAGATGTGGCACATATATACAATGCAATTTTACTCAGCCATAAAAAAGAAATGAAATTGAGTTATATGTAGTGAGGTGGATGGACCTAGAGTCCATCATACAGAATGAAGTCAGAAAGTGAAAAACAAATACCATATGCTAACACATATATATGGTATCTAAAAAAGAAATGGTTTTGAAGAACCTAGGGGCAGGACAGGAATAAAGACACAGACATAGAGAATGGGCTTGAGGACACGGGGAGTGGGAAGGGTAAACTGGGATGAAGTGAGAGAGTGGCATGGACATATATATACTACCAAATGTAAAATAGATAGCTAGTAGGAAGCAGCTGCGTAGCACAGGGAGACTAGCTCGTTGCTTTGTGTCCACCTAAAGGGGTGGGATAGGGAGGGTGGGAGGGAGACACATGAGGGAGGAGATATAGGGATGTATGTATACATGTAGCTGATTCACTTTGTTATACAATAGCAACTAACACAACATTGTAAAGCAGTTATACTCCAATAAAGATGTTAAAAAACTACCATATGCATATAATATAATACTATGCCATATGATCACACAGTGGCTACTCTCACAAGTCTCATAAACTCTTAGAAGATAGTAATTTAAGATTTCAAAACAGAAGTCATCTTTGACTTGGCTACTCTTAACACAAATCCTCCATTTTGGGGGATGGAGGGGGCACAGGGTCGCCATTCTTTAACAGTCCAAGGGTAAAAAAATTATGTATCTTTTGTTACGTTCCTTCATTTGATATCCTGACACAATCCATAAACAGATATATTTCTTCCGAATAAATGCTATCAATAAAAGAATGTCAGCAGAGTTGAAGGAGGTCTTAGAAATTACCTAATATACTTCCCTCGTTTTAAATATAAAGAAATGGATGGCCAGTCAAAGATAGCGCCAGAGCTAGAATCAGTTTCTTGACTTTTTCAATATTCCAAACTGATTCCCATATACTTTCAAATTCTGAGCAAAAGCCAGGCTGTCTTGCCAGATTTTTTATGAAGAGGAAACATTTTCTCACTATCATAAATGTATTTCTTCAAAAATCAAATTACAGATGAACATATTAATCAGTTTGAAAGCCTTTTAACCAAAGCAGCACCTGCCACTTCCTACAAACCTAGAACTAAAAAATACATGGAGACTCATTAAAAATTTGATGACTACAACATGTGATTCACCAATACTAACATAGGTAATGAGTTTCCTTGATTAAAAACATTACAATTTTTAGGATAACTAAAGAAAAAGACACACTCATTTGGTTTTCAAGGTTCTATTTTTTTTTCCAACAGGGATGGAAGAATGTTGGGGAAAGGAGGTGGTGGCCTAAGAAAGGTTACCAGGCAGAAGTATGCCAGACTTTAAGGATGCTCATAACTAAGGTTGATCAAAGTGAACCCAAATATTTAAAGATATCAGGTATCAGACAATGGAGCTATTCTGGCATCTAGTCTGGACAAATTACCAAATCCTTTATTACCAGAAGTACTTTAACCTTAAAAATCCACAGACAAGTTACTCACATTAGCTTTAGTGATTTTACATTTAGGGTGGAGAAGCTATACCTATTTTGGGCAAATTTTATTATTTCCAAGTATTATTGGATACCATTTGGAAATATGTGAAATGAAGGAGCTTTTAAAAAATTAGGTTACTAGATACTTTTAATGGTGTTTGTATAAATGGGATTTTTACATTAGAAAATTACCCTAAATCAGAATGGCATTTGTTGAGAGCAGATTCTATGATTGGCAGATAGGAAGAAAAACCAAGTGTAAGCTACCTTAATCAAGAGCAACTTTCTCCCCAATTTTAGGTACCAGTAACCATAAATTAAATTTGAGAAGTTGTTATTGAGTCTGGCTCTGTACAAATTAATATGGAATGTATGGAGATTATTAAATATCTTATCTCTCTAGAAAATTTTATAACCTAAAAAGAGGAATTAGAGAAATAAGCAAATTAGTATTTATTAGACAGAATAAGATAAATGACACAAGATGAACATAAAGTATTATGAACATTGAAAAAAGAAAAAAAAATGCTTAGAAAACTGGTAACACACACAAAATATTTTTTTCATATGTTACTCTAGTAGGTTTTTCCCTAGCAAGAATTTCCAAAGTTTTTAAGTGGGACAAGCAATATTTGAAGGAAATAAGTATCTGTAAGCATATTCATGATCTAAATTTGAAAATAAACACAAGTAAGGATCACAACATCACAGAATTAGCAGCTTTCCAATTCTTAGCTCTATATGGTCTATGATATCCACCTAAAACATTTCTAGCCATCCAGCCTCACCTAGTTAACACCTCCAGTGATGAACTCATAATGCAGCCCATAGTACTAAGGTTTAAGACACTTGTGCAGTAAGATATTTAACCTGCTTAAGTCTCTTACAAAGAAAATTCAACAATGGGAACTCAAGCAAGTAACAGATTAAAATCACTTTAAAATGAGATCAACCCAATGAATCACTTAATAAACTGTAATATAAGCAGAAGAAGAAACATTTAATTTCCCTACTCAAACTAAAAGGAGTTATTTTACTTTGTGGGTAGAAGGAGATGGACAGTGCTTACACATAAATTGTTCCTGCTGGAATGATTATTATTCATTTTTAATATGAAAACTTCATAAGAAAATCTGGTGATATATACATTTTCATCAGTAAAATGAAACATATATTCTTAAGTGATACTATCATATCCAACCTTCCACTAAGGGATTATAAGCATGAGATAAATGTATTGAAGATTTTAGGGTGAAAGGGTTGTAGAATAATAAAAATGATAACCAACATTTTAATAGCTCTTTACAATTTACAAATGATATGATATATATCACATTTGGTCACCTCAGTAATATTGCTGGGATGTATGCAGCTATACTTACCTATAGTATCAGATGTAGAAATGGGGATTTAGAGAGCTTAAATGGCTTGATATAGGACCACATAGTAAGCTAACACTTGAACTCAGATTTTTTGTCTTTTGCCTCCAAATGCTATGTTCCTTCCACTACTAACTCTGGAAGAAAGTATCCAAAATTTCCAATTAAAAATTAGTGGTCCAGAATGATGGAATTATAAACATGAGTAACATAATAAAATCATTGGATTTTATGTTATAATTTATTTCTGGACATTATGAAAACTTCCAACAGCATTTAAAAGGACTTACTTTCAGATAAATGAGTTAACCACAACTATGGGTTCACTGAGAAAAGAAAATTGAGAAGTAAAATAAACCTTGATTTTGTAGCAAGAAGATTTTTATAGACTGGCTATTGAAAGCACTGTGGCTTTCCATTCTACCAGGCCTGTACAGACATATCCTGAGTTTCAACATCTTTCTTAGGATTTCAGTAAAGCGGTTCCATTAATGTAAAGAGGTTAGCACAAGTTGAACTTATCTGAGTTATTTGTGGCCTTGGAAAAGTTCTAACATCACAGATAAAAGAAACAAGCAGAAAGACCACAGTACCATAATAAGAATAAAAACTTCAGAGTTCTGCTGAGCATAAATATGTCTGGAATGTCTCCTATGAAGCAGTCAAAACCTGTATCCTAAGTGCATTTAAGATAAAGACACAGACCTACTAGAGAATGGACTTGAGGATATGGGGAGGGGGAAGGGTAAGCTGTGACAAAGTGAGAGAGTGGCATGGACATATATATATACTACCAAATGTAAACTAGATAGCTAGTGGGAAGCAGCCGCATAGCACAGGGAGATCAGCTCAGTGCTTTGTGACCACCTAGAGGGGTGCGATAGGGAGGGTGGGAGGGAGGGAGATGCAAGAGGGAAGAGATATGGGAACATATGTATATGTATAACTGATTCACTTTGTTATAAAGCAGAAACTAACACACCATTGTAAAGCAATTATACTCCAATAAAGATGTTAAAAAAAAAGACTCAGTGCGTCCAATTCCAGGGCCCTATGTCAGTGTAAAAATGCACTAATATACCCTAGGCCTCCCTGTTGGCTGCTGGCAGGAAGGTAAGAAGCAGAAATTGTTTTTTGCCCTTACACTGAGTAGACCAACATTTCCTGTGTATTTCTAACAGAATTACTGGCTGATCACCGCAGCAGCTGGTATTCATGGTAGGAGGAGCTAATATGATCTTTATTTCACAGGCAGCAAAGCAGGAAACCCTGCTACCACTTTCAGTAAAGCAAGTGTTCTGCATGAAAACCTCCATGGTATTTTCCAACACAAACAGAAATCAGTAAACCCTAGTTTAGTACAATCACAAAAAGCAGGCATGCTTCAGTTCTGGCTGTTTCACTTATAATCAGCAGGGAAAAAATCAATGCCTTCTTCATAGTGTTCTTGATTCTGGGACACTGATTACATAAAGTCACATATCAAAGGTGAGAAACAGTATACCACCGTCACTGCTGCCACCCCTCCCAAATCACAAAAGCTCCAGCTCCATCTAATAGGCTGGTGATTGTCAAGTCAATATTTAGAAAACTTACAACTTCTCTAACATTAAAGCTGGCAGTACTTTTTCAATATTTGTCAGAGTATTTACAAAGCAGCTTCAATTTATATACTACTCAAAATCTATTGTCACTTTGTGCTCTTGTCATGACAAAACTCTGTCTTTACTTAGCCCTGTCTTAGAGAGATTGGTGGAAGGGTAGGTGAGAGAAATGATTTGACAAACAGATCTGGGAGATGAAGATGGAAAATCCTTTACAGGCAGAAAGAGTCCACACATACCCTACATACATAGAGCCAATCTATGAGCTTATATTTTAATAAAAATTCCAACAACCTTGCAGTTTGCTATTTAATCAAGTTTGTTAACATGATATTGTAACTGATTTCCATCATCAGTCCATTTCTTAGGAACAAATACTACTGTTGGGTGAAAAGCTTTAAGAACCATACATAAACTAGCAAAACAATTTTAGAAATCAAAGTCTACCTGGCTAGTCAGCTATAAGTATAATTGAAGGCAAAGCTGAATTTGAAACAAAAAGAATAAATACTACATAACAGAAAATCATAAAAAGAAATTCAAATGGTACATCTGGTAGAACAAGAGCGACACATATGTGAGTAGACAAAATCAGAACAGAACGTACGATATCTTGACTTGTGGCTAGATATTTGAAAATGGAATGTCTCCTTATTCTTGAGGGGGTACCGACCACATTCCTAGTTACTAACCCTCTGTAATATGTAGACAAACCACAAGATGGGTTGTATTCAATTCAATTCCATAAACATTTATTGCATGATTTACTATCTCAGAAAGCAATGATAACTGCTGAGGATGGGGAAAGATGGCACGAAGGTGAATACAGTACACAAAATCTGCCTTCAAACACCTGGCAATTTAGTTGGAGAAACACACAGGCCAATCAATTATTATAATATAATAAAAACAATAGGAAATAAAAATGCTATTATGGAAGTATAAAACAAAGTGCTATGTGAGAAAAGATAAAGGATTAATTCTAATTAGGAAAAAGTCATGACAAAAGAACAAATCAACAGGCATTTTCTATAGCAGATTTTAAGGGAAAATAATGCGGACAACTATTCACAGACCTACTCTGTGCAAAACAGTAGCCACTAGCCACCTATGCCTAATGAACACTTGAAATATGGCTAGTCCAAAGTGAAATGTGCAATAAATGTAAAATATACACCAGCTTTCAAAGAGTATAAATATCTCACTAATAAATTATATATTACATGATGAAATGATAACATTTTTGGATATAGTGAGTTAAACGACATGTTACGAAGGTTCATTTCACCTGTTTTTTATGCTTTCTTAAGGTCATTTGTAGAAAAATTTAAATTATGGGTCACATGCCTTATACTTCAATTCAATAAAGCTGATATAGAAAATAAAAATGACAATTGTGATCATTGTGACAATTGTGACAATTGTGATCTCTATAAGACAGAGAACCAAGAAAAAAAGAATAATGAAGAGTGGATGGGAAAAACTATCTTATAATAAGAGGAAATATTAAAAACATGATAATGAATAAACAAAAAACCCTTCTCATAACCTGGGTAATACAAAAATTTCTGTGCAGCTTCCTTTTCCGTTACAATGGTAGTCCTAAATCTGACTGCCTTGTCCCCAATCCAGACCAATTAAATCTAATGTGCACCCAAGGCTGAGAACCACTAAGTTTAAAAAATTGGGAAGACTCATAGTCTTCAAAAGGTGGTTGAAATCAGGTTATTTCCAACCAAAGCATTCTGCTCTTTAAGCCTGAAGAGTACAGTTGAGTTGATTGACATTTGGCAGTAAAAGGAACCTAAGGAACAAAAACTGTAATGTCAGATTGGGGTTGTTAATAGTAAGGGAAGAGAAGGCTGAGCTCAGTCAACTGCAGACCCTGTATGCTAAAAAGCAGATTTCTGAAAGTTCAAAATTATAACTGTGATTTCATGACCAAAGACTCTAATAGCATAGTGATTATGGGCAATCCTAAAACGTAAAATTCTATCATACAAGTATGAGAATTCAATGACAAAGAAAATAGAGTCATATGAATAAACCCGAGGTACAACACAGGGAACACTCTGACTAAATTAGATTTTTAAAATGTGAAAAGATAGAAAAAGGAGAAAAAGAAATGAAGAAAGGCACAAATGAGTAACATAAACCTGTAAGAACAATCACAGGAAAGGTAAAAACATGAAAGGGACCAAAGCCCATGGGGGAAAAAAATGCTTAGAAAAACAAAAGTAGCAAACAGAGATGTGGTTAGTGTGGTATTTGGGAAACATTTGGTTTCCTTCATCTCCAACAAGAAAGGTGGTCTTCAAACTAGACAGAAGAGAAGTTGAGACCCTAACTAAAGGGCAGGCAATGTCATTAACTGTTGAATGTATTCACGTTTCCAGGTTCAAATAAATTATGTGCTAAGCTAATGCAAGCTTTCTCATAACCACTTTTAGGAAAATCTTTAAATGTATGGAAAGCAGTAAAGATGTTTGGATGACTCAAATTGGAAAATTTTCAGTATTGTTAAAAAGAGAAGAATTAGAGGAACCATAGAAAAGTTAATATGACATAAATACCAAGTGAAATAAGAGAATAGTTTTTTTAGATAAGGGAAATGGAATACCATAGTGACTTTAATTTCAGCAAGGCGTTTAACACAATATACTTATAGATAAAATGGCAAAATGTGGCTGGATGAAATTATGATTCAGTCACATGAGTTCCCTAAAGTCCTTTCCATAGACCACAAGGTGGTCCCACAATATCTGACTCCTCTCCTACCTTTCAGGCCTTATTTCTCACACTATTCTATTGTCTAACCTTTTTGCCCTGCCTCAAACATGTCGAAGAGTGTTCATGCTTTAGGGCTTTTGCTTTTGCTATTGCCTTTGACTGGAATGACCCAATCCCAGATATCCATATCCCTGGCTCATTCATTCATTTCATTCAGGTTTCAGCTCAAATATTATCCCTACAAAGAGTTCTGCCATGATCATTCTATCTAAAAAAGCAAAACCATCATTCTCTATTTCTTATTTTTCTTCATAGTACTTATGTGTACTATGAACCAACCACTATGTGGTTGGGTGCATGTGTGTGTGTATACTCTGTCTCCACATTAGAATGTAACCATGAAGACAATGAGTTTATTCTGTTCACTAGTAGATCCCAGTATCTGAAACAGTGCTATTCATCTTCTCCCTCTTCTACTAGCCATTCTAAATCCCTCTCATCATTAGCTTTCCCTCTATGGGTCTTGGTGTGACTAAAATATTCATTCCTGAGGGAATTAATCTGTTGGTAATGATCCATCTGTCATGTCAGAGTTGTTCCAGGTGTCCATTCACAGTTTAAATGGGGCAAGGAGACATCAAGTAGATCCCCTGGGTTTCACCTGTATTATTCCCTGATCCCACATGTGTAAAATCAGCCCAACCTTCTCCTCATTAGAATCAATAATCTCTGCCAAGATGGAAGCCCCAAGACTAACTGCAAGAATGGGAGACCATGGTTCATCCAACTAACCTCTCTTTTCTAAGTTTCCCCGCAAGAAGACAGGATCATGGGCACCATGCATGGACAAACTGCTCCCCAAATCTGCATGGGCAAGTGGATGTATGCAGCGCAGGGAATGTGGGGGCTATGGAAATATGCCACTCAAATATACCGCAGGGATCATGGTGGATTTACAGTCCAAGTTGCCATCCCTCTAGACCACCATCATGCTCAAAACAAGGCCATGCTTCACTCAGGCTGCTCCAAGACAATGGCTGAGCATAGCAGGAATGCTATTACAGACCCATTCTTGTAGGACAACGGACTCCACCAACAGGTGACTTTGGCTCAAGGACTCTCCATTGGCCTGGTCAAAACTTTGTTAGAACTGCACTGCAGTCTGGCACACTTCCTTCCACTTGTCCTTTCACAGCTGTCAGATCTGCAATACAATCTGAAGGTACACCCTGCCTATTACTGCTTCTCTGCAGTTTATGATACCTCTTTGAACAAGCCAAGTTATTAAAACTGAGTTGCCTACTGAAGGCTCTAACATGTTCAGAAAAAAATGATAACAATTCTATAAAAAAAATTGATAAAAGACTGTCAGATAAAATCTGTAATGAAATCCATAAAAATTGTTAATCACCACTTGAAAAAGACTTTCATGATTAAGAGGAAGTAAATAAGCTTAAGTACATGTCAGTAAATAGTAAAGTGCTATTGATCCATTTAATTCAGTCTAGTTTCTTGAACACACACTAAATGAGATGGTTAGTTCCTTTCAATTGTTTATATCTACTTCAATACCTCATCTGTTATTTATATCATTGAGATAATTACTATTAAAGAGTGTGAAGCCTTCATTTTCATTGGAATTCAATTTAAACAGCCAAACTATTACTGTTATACCTAAAACAAACAATGTTATCATCTACAAAGCTATCACTAAATATAACATTTACAGTATCATCTCCATGGGTACAGCTGACTGGTCAAAGCAGCCATGAATGTATTTTTTATCAAAAGTAAGCCTTCTTCCTTACCCTTTCAAATGGGGGGAAATTAAGTCATACAATGAAGAATTCCATCACAGTAACAGAGACCAGGCAACAGAAATGACAACTTAAGAAACTGATAACCCACCCCCCACAAACGTGGATGGGTTATAGTCCCATTTCAGGGAAGAGCACTCAGTTCTGACATGCATCAAACCCTTTTCAGAAGAAGATGGTATGAACATTAGAAGCTACCTTTTATTGAGCACTTACTTCATCGGAACTATTGTGTTAAGTGCTTTACATGCATTATATCTCAATCTTCACAGCAATTGTGGGTGGCAGTAATAGTTATTTTCATTTTAGAGATGACGAAACTGGTAGCAAAAATGTTTGTAACTTGTCCAAATTCACACAGTAAATGGTAGAGCCAAGAATCCCACCAATATCTTTGATTCCAGAACCAGCATGAAAAATCACTAAACCAAAATACTCCTATCCTGTAACAATGGTAAATAAACTACAGATCAGAAAATAAAACACCCATGAATAGAAAATTGGGTAGCAACTAATAAAAATCAGCAAATTTCTCTACCTTATCCCACTTACATAATAAGAACAAATGACAGTTCTGAATTTCTAACCTGTTAGGAAAAAGTCATAGTTCTTATTGAGGTGTTCATGCTTATATCAACTTTTTGAGCATCTCTTAGTTATCGAACATGGAAAGAAAGTGAAAGAGATGGAGAATAAAGAAAATATTTGTAAGTGTATGTGCAGAATTGTACTTTATTCATTACATTGAGTTTAACTAGATAGATGTTAGCAACCTCAAATACATAGTTTTTAAATAAATCTATCTTGTACACCATTTCCCCAATGGTCAAAATCAGAGATGCAATAATCAGAGACAACTGCATAATTAATTAAATAATTGTTAATTGCTTTAATGGCAAAAAGATTCAAAGAACTATATAGCTTTCACTTTGGCACGTAGCACAATACTTTTTTTTTTTTTTACCACCATAACGTGTAAAAGTCCAAACTGCAATATGCAACATAATAGCCTTATATACTGGATTTCAACTTTAGGGACAATAGGAGACACGAAGGTGTGAATGGAAGGAGCTCTGGTGATATTACACACACATCCTTTAGCCAGAGAAGCTGCACTTTTATATTTGCTTTACTTTTTTGATACATTTAAAATAAAGGTTTGAAACTAAATTTCCTAGTCTATCTATAGGATACCAGACATGTGATGACCTACCATTTATACATATATTTCTCTTATCTTTTCCTCATCTTTCCTCTCTATTCTAATCTCTTTCTTGCTTTTGTTTACTTTTCTAACTATGCCTGTGTAAATGGCGCCCCCTGGAGTTAAACAGTACAAAACTAGTGCAGTGGTCTTGGATTGTGAGTCCTGCTAAGTTTCAGGAAAGGTTACCTAATGCTAGGTTCACATATTCCTAAGGACTATGCCCCAAATTATACATATTATTAGAGTAGTTTCCCTAATAAATTGAAATGGCCTTCCGAAAATTATAATGGTTCATTTAATCCAGCTGAAAATACTCAAAGTGAATCATTATTCATATTAGGAAAATGAGGGTATTTATTATAACTTAGTTAAAAGCTTGTTTTTCTTTCTTAGATCTTTTGCTTAATCTTGGGGGTGTTCACAAACTTGACTTCAAGACTTACTATAAAGGTACAGTAATTAAGACAGTGTGGTTTCCTAAGGATTAGGAAATAAATCAATTAAACACAATATAGCATATTAGACTTTCAATAAAGGTACCAAAGCAATCCAATAGGGAAAATATATTCAAAAAATGGTGCTGGGATAACAGGATATCCCTATGGGGAAAAAATTAGCCTCAATTCCTACCTTATACCAAACACAAAAATTATTTGAAATGGATCATAGAAAAAAACCATAAAAGCTAAAACCCACAAACCTGCTAGAGGAACATATAAGAGAATATCTTTGTGATTTGAGCTTAGGCACAAATATTTTTAGACAAGACAAAGAAAGAAAAAACCATAAGAGAAAAAAAAATGATAAATAAGGTTTCATCAAAATTCAAAATGTCTATTCATCAAAAGACATCATAATTAATATAAAAAAGGCAGAGAATGGAAGAAGATATTCACAGTACATATATCTGAAAAAGAACTGATAACTCGGATATAAAAAGAACTCCTACAACTCAACAATAAAAATACAAACAACCTAATGGAAGTACAGGCACAAGATTTGGACAGACACTTCACAAAAGATATATACAAATTGCCAATAAGGACATGAAAAAGTGATCAACATCACTAATTATCAGTGAAATGCAAATTAAAAGCACAATGAAATACCACTATACAATCAGCAGAAGGGCTAAAGATTAAAAAAGACATGACATCAAATATTGAAGAGGTATGGAATAACTGGAACTCTCATACATAGTTGATGGTAATGTAAAATGGACCATTTTTGGAAAACTGTAGCAGTTTTTATGTGTCACAGGGAAGCATACACCTTCCCTATGACCCAACAATTCCACTCCTAGGTGTTTATTTAAGAGAAATGAAAACACAGAATCACAAAAAGGCTTGTAATAAAATATCCATTGCAGCTTTATTCATAATATCCAGAAACTGGAAAGAGATTAAGTGTGTATCATTATGATAATGAATAAACAATCTTCGATAAATTCATACAATGAAATATGACTCAGCCATTAAAGAAATGCAACGTGGATTAATTTCAGAAACAGTATACCGAGTGAAAGTCTCACACAAAACAGTATGTATTATATGATGCCATTTATTTAAAATACTAAAACAGGCAAAACGATTGTGTGGTGGAAAAAATCAGAACAAAGAACAAAGGATGCCTTTAATGGGGGTAAGGGAAAATTGACTGGGAAGGTGACATAACTTTCTGGGGATGACGTTAATGTTCTATAACACGATAGAGGAATGGGTTACACAGGTGTATGCATTTGTCAAAATTCAGTGAATGCACCCTTGAGATTTATGCATTTCATACTATATAATTTTAACATCAAAAGGAAAATCTGTAAACAAATATTGAATATGTATTAATAATATATATTGAAGTACTTGGGGGAAAATGTACTGATTTCTACAATTTACTTGCTTTTATCTAACAGTTTATTAAGCCATGATTTCTGCACAGTATGATGGTTTTTATTATATTCATAGTTTTGCAACCATCATCACAATTGATATTAGAACATTTTCATCATCCCCAAAAGAAAGCCTATACCTATTAGTCACTCCATGTTTCTTTCCAATCCTCTCCCAGCCCTAGTTAACCACTAATCTGTTTTCTCTCTCGAGATTTGCCTATTCTGCACATTTCATACAAAGGATCCGTTTTTGAATTAAATTTTGTATATGGTGGAGGTAGGAGTCCAACTTTGTTCTTTTGCATGCTGACCCAACATCATCTGTTGAAAAGCCTATTCTTTCCTCCATCTAACTGCCCTGGCACCCTTGTAAAAAATCAATTGCCTGTAAAAATGAGGATGTATTTCTGGACTCTCAATTCTATTCTATTGATCTATATGTCTCTCTTTATATTTGTATCACACAGTCTTGATTACTGTAACTTAGTAGTAAGTTTTGAAATTAGGAAGTGTGAGTCCTCCAAATTTGTTCTTCTTTTTGAAGACTGTCTTGGCTATTCTGGCTCTGTTGTATTTCCATAGGAATTTTAGGTCAGCTTCTCAATTTCTGCAAAGAAGCCAGCAGTAATTTTTATGGAGATTGCATTGAATCCTTAGGATCAATCTGGGGAGTACTGCCATCTAACAATATTAATTCTTCTGATGTATGATCATGGGATGTCTTTCCACAATTTACTTTTAAAAAGTACTATGAATTAATGAATAGATAATGGAATGGATAAATTGACACACAGATAAAACAACTACAGCAAAATTAAATGATAAAATCTAGGCAGTGGCTACATGAGTGATCACTGTAAAACTTTCAACTTTGCTCCAATCCCACAACCAGAGATATAATGCTGACTTGGATCTCAGCATATCACCTACCGCTAGCTACCCTGGTTCTTGTACTCAACTCACTTGTGAACAATACCTACCACACTCACAACCATACTGACTACACAGATATCTGGACTTACAAAATGCCTACTGCTGAAACCTACCCTATATCCTGGTTTTGTTCTATACTCTCTCAGTTTCATCCATGTTCACCAAACATCTGGCTACAAAAAAACAAAGGTGATACTTCAAGTTGCCCCATTTGAGGAGCCCCAGTTCCTTCTTCTTTGGTTTGCTACCTCTCAAATAATCAAAGGGAAATAAGGAAACACAAATAACCCAACAAGACTTTGATGATTGTCTAATGGGGAAAAAAGAGAGTATCGGTAGAATGCTCTCCATAAATTTTCAAACTACCAAACCCACAATTACAAAAAACACTAGGATATATAATGTCCTAAACAAACTGTAGTAATATGTAACTGAAAGGTCATTGACATAGCTATGTCATGGCTAAAGGTTAATTTTCTCACATTATTTCACTTCCATCACAATCATCAGCAGATAGCTTTCGGGTTAGGATCATTATGACTAAAAATAAACAAACAAAAAGATAAATAAGTATTATTTATAACCCCACAACAATTAGAGTGTGCCTAATAATGAGAAGAGGAAATACAGCCACAAGGAGATATGGCTGTCCAGCAGACAGCTGCCTAGGCTCACTCACAAACTAAGTGATGGCCCTGTACTGTTTTCTGGCCTAAGGATGCATTATTCAACTTGGTACTGCAGTAAAACTACAAACAACTATAAGAAATGTACCTTTAGTTCAGTACCGAAAAAAGGAATGATAGAGCAAAACAATTTTGAAATAAGTGACATCTATTCCAGATCAAATAAATGATCCACACTTGGTTTTAAGGGGGCAGGGGCGATGGGGTGGAAAAGGAGGAGAGTTATGGATTAGGAAATAATGGGAGTAAGTCTGACATACACTAGATAGCAATGGTTCTTAAACTTTCCTATGTTATGAATCATCTGTGAAGCTTGTTAAAAATGCTGATCCCAGGTTCAAACCCTCAGAAATTCATTGTTTGAAGCGGGTTCAGGACTCTATATCCTATTTAGCAAGCATCCCAGGTGACAAAACTGGGTAGTCTTCTGACTACACATTATGAGATACTGAGCTAGAGAAATAGGGCAAATAAGATTTTATTTCTTTTCATTTTCTTATGGCCTCATTATTTGTACTTAGCATCATTTCATCCTAGACTGATCTAAGAATAACATACTTACAGATACAGATATGAGCATCCTGAAATCATCCAATTTGGGGAATTAGAAAAAAAAAACTTCCTCATTCTATGCCCAATAACCTTTTGGATTTTTCTCTAATTATTTTGTTTCCAGTTTTTCTCTCCACCTCCCAACAACCTCTCATCCTTCCTTGGTCCTCTGATCCTATTCCTCTTGCTACACTCATCCCTCACAGTTGATCTAAAACAGCCTAAGTAAACTCTGACTTCTAACGATTACATCTTTCTTTCCACAATTTTATTGCAAGGGAGGGTTAATACTAGATCTCTACCTATATACATGCACCTTTTAAAAAGCCCTCTATTTTTGTTCTTTCAATGTTTCTTTTAAAAACTTATAAGCTGTCACATACATTTGTACAAGACAAAGAAGTTAAAGAGTTTAAGTAACAGTTCTAAACTGTCACCCACTTAATTGTATAAGCACCTGATGAAGTATCTATGTATTTTTTCCATTATTTCTAAAGATTATGAGCAATAAAGTTTATTTCTTACTTGGCTTGGAAAATTGGAGCAATCACAATGGATTACGTGTGCTAAAACTTACTTTATCCTATCATTGGCTACATTAACCAGATTTAGCTGGGTAATTCTTCAAAGTAATTCTTTTCATCTCCCTTCCCCCGATCAAATAGCTTTAAAAATTCAAGCCAAATTCTCCCAGTGCCTCCTGACATTGGGTAGCCTTCCATGCTCTAAACCAAAGGGAACCAAAAAATGTATTTGGCTGTGAAGATTTTTATTTCTTTAAGACTTTGAAAAAGGAGGACAAAAATAAAACCTGGACCTATTCCCAAAGAGCGTAAGTGCCCCTTTGATCATTTGGCAATTCCCATGGGAGCCTGAAATACTGCACCTACTCAGACATCATTTAATGTTCTGCTGTTGGGGGAAAAAATTCTCAAATGTAAAACATTGCTAGAATTTTAACTACCGTATAGTATTTTAGTAATTTCTCAAACTGCCTGTGATAGCTTAATAAATCCTTTATTTTTTAACTCCCAAGAAAAAAAACAGTTCAGGTTTTTTCTTTCATTACTAACTATAAAGTGACATTCTCAGTCTGGAAATAAAAACATAGAAATACCAAAAACTATGAAAAGAAAGAAAAAATTTCCCAAACTCCTAACATCCAAAGTTGGACTATGTTAATGTACTGATGTATCTAATACCATAGTCTGTCAATCTGTCTATCTCTTTCAGTGTGTGTGTGTATCTGTGTGTATCTGTGTGTATTTTTATACATAAACATATACATTTATTATCTATGTACATAACGTATATAATATATTGTGTTATATAGCTTTATATAATATATATTATACATAAATATTCATATACATTGATGCATGTTTTATAAAAAGAACATCACAGTTCAACTGTCTTGCTTGGTAATACGAAATCAATGAGAGGGAAATATTTAACAACCAAAATAGCCAACTGTAGGGGACTAGTTACATACATTATGGTATATTTATTCAAACAAATATTATGCAACTGTGAAAAATCTTGTTTTTGAAAAATAGTTAATGAAATAGGAAAATTCTCACAATATAATGTTAAATAAATATAATAAAACTGTATTATAACACAAAGAAAAATCTAGGTCCAGATAGCTTCATTAGTGAATCTGATCAAATATTAAAGGAAAAAAATTAATATCAATGCTACAAATACTTTCAGAAAATACAGGAAGAGAAAACACTCATTTAGAAGGTGTCAATTACCTTGATACAAAAACTAGACAAAGGAATTACAAGAAAACATAACTATAGACAACTATTCCTCAAGAACACAGGAGGAAAAAATTTAATAAAATATTACCAAACTGAATAGAGTGATACATAAAAAGAATATTATATCTTGCTCAAATAAGTTTTAGCTCCCAAAATGCAAAATTGGCTTAACAATTAAAGATCAATAAATACAGTCTTATTCATTAACAGATTAAAGGAGTAAAATTATATGGTCATTGGATAAAATTCAACACCATTAATAATAAAAATTGTCTCCAAACTAAAAATAGAAGGGAACTTCCTCAACTGGATGATTTGCATGTAAAAAAATACATCTAACATTACACTTAATAATAAAATATTGAAGACTTTTCTCTCTATGATTGGGAGCAGAGATAAATATCCTCTCTCATCACTTGAAGATGACATAATTATTAAATGTTGAAAATTCCAAGTCATGTGTAAACAACTGTAAAATCTAAGTAAGTGAATTTTGTGATAGCACAGTATAAAAAGTAATTATACAAAAATGAAACTAATATTAAATTAATTATTATAAAATTAAAAACTGTTAAATAATACGATTTACAATGTTGGTAAAAGTCATCAATTACTAAGAGATAAAGTTAAGGAAAGATGTGCAAGGCCTATGAAATGAAAAGTAAATATTGCTGAGAAAATTAAAATGTTCTTAAACAAATGGAAATATATGCAAAGTTCATGTACTAGAGTCTAAATATTATCAATTTTCCAAAAATTGATCCATACATTCAATTTTACCCCCATCAAAATCCTAGGAGACATTAAGAAATGGACAAACTGATTATAAGATTTATATGGAAATGAAAAGGATGTAAACTGTTCAAAATAATATTGAAAAGGGGAAGAAAGTTGTAAAACGTACTCTACACGATTTTAAGACTCACTCACTAGAATGCTACACAACCAAGATGGTATAATGTTAGTGAATGGATAGATCAGTGAAACAAAATGGAGAACCCAAAATTAGATACACACAAATAAAGTCAAGTGATTTCCAAAAATGGTACCAGAAAACTTCACTAGGAAAAGAAAACTCTCCAATAAATTTTGATGAAGCAACAAGATATCCATATTTTTTAAAAAGAAATGTCAATCTCTATCTTGCATCATTCAAAAAATTACTTTGAGATCAATAATTACCTTAAATATAAAAGATAATATTTTAAAGCTTCTAGGGGAAAAAAGGAAATACCTTTTTGACCTTGGTATAGGAAAAGATTTGTTAGACAAGAAACAGAAGAAATAAATACTAAAAAAAAATTAGATTTCATAAAAATTAAAAACTTCTACTCATCAAAAAACGCTGTTAAGAAAATGAATAAACAAGGAACAGACTGGAAAAAGACCTGTTCAAAACATATATAATAAAGGATTAGTATGCATAATATATAAGGAACAGTTAAAACTGAACATTAAATGGCATTTTTAGCTTGGAGATGTAGATAACTAGAAAGACGTTACTCCTAAACTTGAAACAAGAAAAAGCTAAGCAACGTGCAGATTAACAACTTTCCTTGGACCAATCACAGATAAACGAGATCACAGGGCAAACAATGTGCCCAAACTTACAGACAGAAACCAGTTTAGAATATTTGATTATCTGGGGATGACAATATTGAATGCATAGAAGCAGGTAGGAGGATGAAATTAGAAATTTTAACTAATTGCCAAAGGTCAAGCATGGACAGGCATGAGTGTGAAACTTCTGGGAGCTACACGGAAGACATTCTCTAATAGCCCTTTCCAGGAACCTCACCAGGCTCTCTGGTGGGAAAGTAAAATGAAGTAGTCACTTCAGAAAACAGAATGTTAGTTTTCCAATTAAGTAAACATATAGGGTTACCATATCACTCAAATATTCTACTTCTAGGTATATGTCAAAGATAAATGAAAACATAGTTATACAAAACCTTTTGCACAAATATTCATATCATCATTATTTATAATAGCCAAAATGAGGAAACAACCAAAATGTCCATCAACTCATGAATTAATGAACAATATGTGCTGTATCCATATAATGGAATTTGATTCAGTAATGAACAGGAATGAAGTACTGATTTATCTTACATGGCTGAACCTTGTAAAAGTTCAGCTAAGTAAAAGAATACAGTCACAAAAGAGCACATATTGTATGATTTCATTTATATGAAATATCCAGAACAGTCAAATCTATGGAGACAGAAGTAGATTAGTGGTTGCCTAGATCTGAGAGATTAGGGGAAAATAGGGACTTACTGCTAGTAGTATGAGGTTACTTTATGGGGCAGTGAAAATGTTTCAAAATTAGATTGTGCATATAACTGTACAACAATCTATGAATACAATAAAAAAATTGATTTGTACACTTTGAATGAGTGGATTACAGCTCAATAAATATTTTTATTTAAAAAAACAATGACAGTATTAAAAAATTAAAGCTGTAGCAGCAATATTAATTTTTGCCATCATATTATCCAGAATAAGTGATATTGACAGAGATAGAGGAATATTACATAATAATAAAGGGATAAATTATTCAAGAAAACATGACAATATTTATGTGTGTATGCAACGAACAACAGAGCTTCAAAAAACATGTGGCAAAACTTGATAAAACTAAAAAAAAAAAAACTAAGTAGCAAATCCATGATTGAATTATTTTTTGAATTTTATTTTATTTATTTTTTTTATACAGCAGGTTCTTATTAGTTATCCATTTTATATATATTAGTGTATATATGTCAATCCCAATCTCCCAATTCATCACACCACCACCACCACCCCCCGACACTTCCCCCCACCCTTGGTGTCCATACATTTGTTCTCTGCATCTGTGCCTCAATTTCTGCCCCGCAAAGCTGTTCACATCTGTACCATTTTTCTAGGTTCCACATATATGCGTTAATATACAATATTTGTTTTTCTCTTTCTGACTTACTTCACTCTGTATGACAGTCTCTAGATCCATCCACATCTCTACAAATGACCCAATTTCGTTCCTTTTTATGGCTGAGTAATATTCCATTGTATATATATATACCACATCTTCTTTATACATTCATCTGTCGATGGGCATTTAGGTTGCTTCCACGTCCTGGCTATTGTAAATAGTGCTGCAATGAACACTGGGGTGCATGTGTCTTTTGAATCATGGTTTTCTATGAGTATATGCCCAGTAGTGGGATTGCTGGGTCATATGGTCATTCTAGTTTTAGTTTTTTAAGGAACCTCCATACTGTTCTACATAGTGGCTGTATCAATTTACATACCCACCAACAGTGCAAGAGGGTACCCTTTTCTCCGCACCCTCTCCAGCATGTACTGTTTGTAGATATTCTGATGATGCCCATTCTAAATGGTGTGAGGTGATATCTCATTGTAGTGTTGATTTCCATTTCACTAATAATTAGTGATGTTGAGCAACTTTTCATGTGCTTCTTGGCCATCTGTATGTCTTCTTTGGAAAATGTCTATTTAGGTCTTCTGCCCACTTTTGGATTGGGCTGTTTGTTTTTTAATATTGAGCTGCATGAGCTGTTTATATATTTTAGAGATTAATCCTTTGTCCACTGATTTGTTTGCAAATATTTTCTCCCATTCTGAGGGCTGTCTTTTCATCTTGTTTGTAGTTTCCTATGCTGTGCAAAAAAATTTAAGTTTCATTAGGTCCCATTTGTCTATTTTTGTTTTTATTTCAATTACTTTAGGAGGTGGATCAAAAAAGATCTTGCTGTGATTTATGTCAAAGAGTGTTCTGCCTATGTTTTCCTCTAAGAGTTTTATAGTGTCGAGTCTTACATTTAGGTCTCTATTCCACTTTGAGTTTATTTTTGTGTATGGTGTTAGGGAGTGTTCTAATTTCATTCTTTTACATGTAGCTGTCCAGTCTCCCAGCACCACTTATGGAAGAGACTGTCTTTTCTCCATTGTATATCCTTGCCTCCTTTGCAATAGATTAGTTGACCATAGTTGCGTGGGTTTATCTCTGGGCTTTCTATCCTGTTCCATTGATCTATGTCTTTGTTTTTGTGCCAGTACCATATTGTCTTGATTACTGTAGCTTTGTAGTATTGTCTGAAGTCAGGGAGTCTGATTCTGCCAGCTCCGTATTTTTCCCTCAAGACTGCTTTCGCTATTCAGGGTCTTTTCTGTCGCCATACAAATTTTAAGATTTTTTCTTCTAGTCCTGTAAAAAATGCCATTGGTAATTTGAAAGGGATTTCACTGAATCTGTAGATTGCTTTGGGTAGTACAGTCATTTTGACAATATTGATTCTTCCAAACCAAGAACATGGTATATCTCTCCATCTGTTTGTATCATCTTTAATTTCTTTCATCAGTGTCTTATAGTTTTCTGCATACAGGTCTTTTGTCTCCCTAGGTAGGTTTATTCCTAGGTATTTTATTCTTTTTGTTGCAATGGTAAATGGGAGTGTTTCCTTAATTTTTGTTTCAGATTTTTCATCATTAGTATAGGAATGCAAGAGATTTCTGTGCATTAATTTTGTATCCCACAACTTTACCGAATTCATTGATTAGTTCTAGTAGTTTCCTGGTGGCATCTTTAGGATTCTCTATGTATACTATCATGTCATCTGCAAACAGTGACAGTTTCACTTCTTCTTTTCCAATTTGTATACATTTATTTCCTTTCCTTCTTTATTGCCGTGGCTAGGACTTCCAAACCATGTTGAATAATAATGCTGAGAGTGGATATCCTTGTCTGGTTCCTGATCTTAGAGGAAATGCTTTCAATTTTTTACCATTGAGAATGATGTTTGCTGTGGGTTTGTTGTATATGGCCTTTAATATGTTGAGGTAGGTTCCCTCTATGCCCACTTTCTGGAGAGTTTTTATCATAAACCCGTGTTGAATTTTATCAAAAGCTTTTTCTGCATCTATTGAGATGATCACATGGTTTTTATTCTTCAATTTATTAATATGGTGTATCACATTGATTGATTTGCATATACTGAAGAATCCTTGCATCCCAGGGACAAATCCCACTTGATTATGGTATATGATCCCTTTAATGTGTTGTTGGATTCTGTTTGCTAGTATTTTGTGGAGGATTTTTACATCTATATTCACCAGTGACATTGGTCTGTAGTTTTCTTTTTTGTTTAGAGTCTTTGTCTGGTTTTGGTATCAGGGTTCTGGTGGTCTCATAGAATGTGTTTGGGAATGTTCCTTCCTCTGCAATCTTTTGGAAGAGTTTGAGAAGGATGGGTGTTAGCTCTTCTCTAAATGTTTGAGAGAATTCACCTGTGAAGCCATCTGGTCCTGGACCTTTGTTTGTTGGAAGATTTTTAATCACAGTTTCAATTTCATTACTTTTTATTGGTCTGTTCATATTTTCTATTTCTTCCTGGTTCAGTCTTGGAAGGTTATACCTTTCTAAGAATTTGTCTATTTCTTCCAGGTTGTCCACTTTATTGGCACAGAGTTGCTTGCAGTAGTCTCTTAGGATGCTTCATATTTCTGTAGTGTCTGTTGTAACTTCTCCTTTTTCATTTCTAATTCTATTGACTTGAGTCCTCCCTCTTTTTCTTGATGAGTCTGTGTAATGGTTTAACAATTTTGTTTATCTTCTCAAAGAACTAGCTTTTAGTTTTATTGATGTTTGCTACTGATTTCTTTGTTTCTATTTCATTTATTACTGCTCTGATCTTTATAATTTCTTTCCTTCTACTAACTTTGGGTTTTGTTTCTTCTTTTTCTAGTTCTTTTAGGTGTAAGGTTAGTTTGTTTATTTGAGATGTTTTTTTCTTAAGGTAGGATTATATTGCTATAAACTTCCCTCTTAGAACTGCTTTTGCTACATCCCATAGGTTTTGCATTGTCGTGTTTTCATTGTAATTTATTTCTACATATTTTTTGATTTCCTCTTTGATTTCTTCAGTGATCTCTTGGTTATTTAGTAACGTATTGTTTAGCCTCCATGTGTTTGTGTGTTTCACGTTTTTTTCCCCTGTAATTGATTTCTAATCTCATAGTGTTGTGGTCAAAAAAGATGCTTGATATGTTTTCAATTTTCTTAAATTTACTGAGGCTTGATTTGTGACCCAAGGTGTGATCTATCCTGGAGAATGTTCTGTACACACTTGAGAAGAAAGTGTAGTCTGCTGTTTTTGGATGGAATGCCCTATAAATATCAATTAAATCTATCTGGTCTATTGTGTCATTTAAAACTTGTGTTTCATTATTAACTTTGTTTGGATGATCTGTCCACTGGTGTAAGTGAGGTGTTAAAGTCCCCCACTATTATTGTGTTACTGTCGATTTCCTCTTTTACAGCTGTTAGCAGTTGCCTTATGTACTGAGGTGCGCTTATGTTAGCTGCATATATATTTATAATTGTTATTTCTTCTTGGATTGATCCCTTGATCATTATGTAGTGTCCTTCCTAGTCTCTTGTAACATTCTTTATTTTAACGTCTATTTTATCTGATATGAGCATTGCTACTCCAGCTTTCTTTTGATTTCCATTTGCATGGAATATCTTTTTCCATCCCCTCACTTTAAGTCTCTATGTTTCCCTAGGTCTGAAGTGGGTCTCTTGTAGACAGCATATATATGGGTCTTGTTTTTGTATCCATTCAGCAAGCCTGAGTCTTTCATTGTAGCATTTAATCCATTCACGTTTAAGGTAATTATCGATATGTATTTTCCTGTTACCATTTTCTTAATTGTTTTGGGTTTGCTTTTGTAGGTCTTTTTCTTCTTTTGTGTTTCCCACTTACAGAAGTTACTTTAGCATTTGTTGTAGAGCTCGTTTTGTGGTGCTGAATTCTCTTAGCTTTTGCTTGTCTGTAAAGCTTTTGATTTCTCCATCAAATCTGAATGAGATCCTTGCTGGGTAGAGTAATCTTGGCTGTAGGTTCTTCCCTTTCATGGCTTTAAATATGTTCTGCCACTCCCTTCTGGCTTGTAGAGTTTCTGCTGAGAAATCAGCTGTTAACCTTATGGGAGTTCCCTTGTATGTTATTTGTTGTTTTGCCCTTGCTGCTTTCATTAATTTTTCTTTGTCTTTAATTTTTGCCAATTTGATTACTATTTGTCTCCGTGTGTTTCTCCTTGGATTTATCCTGTATGGGACTCTCTGCACTTCCTGGACTTGGGTGGCCATTTCCTTTCCCATGTTAGGGAAGTTTTCGACTATAATCTCTTCAAATATTTTCTCGGGTCCTTTCTCTCTCTCTTCTCCTTCTGGGACCATTATAACGTGAATGTTGGTGCATTTAATATTGTCCCAGAGGTCTCTTAGGCTGTCTTCATTTCTTTTCATTCTTTTTTCTTTATTCTGTTCCACAGCAGTGAATTCCACCATTCTGTCTTCCAGGTTACTTATCCATTCTTCTGCCTCAGTTATTCTGCTATTGATTCCTTGTAGTGTATTTCTCATTTCAAGTATTGTATTGTTCATCTCTGTTTGTTTTTTACTTCTACTAGCTTTGTTAAACATTTCTTGCATATTTTCGATCTTTGCCTCCATTCTTTTTCTGAGGTCCTGGATCACCTTCACTGTCATTATTCTGAATTCTTTTTCTGGAAGGTTTCCTATCTATACTTCATTTAGTTGTTTTTCTGGGGTTTATCTTGTTCCTTCAGCTGGTACATAGCCCTCTGCCTTTTCATCTTGTCTCTCTTTCTGTGAATGTGGTTTTTGTTCCACAGGTTGCAGGACTGTAGTTCTTTTTGCTTTTGCTGTCTGCCCTCTGGTGGATGAGGCTATCTAAGAGGCTTGTGCAAGTTTCCTGATGGGAGGGACTGGTGGTGGGTAGAGCTGGTTGTTGCTCTGGTGGGCAGAGCTCAGTAAAACTTTAATCTGCCTGTCTACTGATGGGTGGGGTTGCATTCCCTTTCTGTTAGTTGTTTGGCCTGAGGCAACCCAACACTGGAGCCTACCCAGGCTCTTTAGTGAGGCTAATGGAGGACCCTGGGAGGGCTCACATCAAGGAGTACTTCCAAGAACTTCTGCTGCCAGTGTCCTTGTCCTCAAGGTGAGACACAGCCACCCCTCGCTCTGCAGGAGACCCTCCAACACTAGCAGGTAGGTCTGGTTCAATCTCCTATGTGGTCACTGTTCCTTCCCCTGTGTCCCAATGCACACACTACTTTGTGTGTGCCCTCCAAGAGTGGAGTCTCTGTTTCCCCCAGTCCTGTCGAAGTCCTGCAATCAAATCCCGCTAGCCTTCAAAGTCTGATTCTCTAGGAATTCCTCCTCCTGTTGCCGGACCCCCAGGTTGGGAAGCCTGAGGTGGGTCTCAGAACCTTCACTCCAGTGAGTGGACTTCTGTGGTATAAGTGTTCTCCAGTTTGTGAGTCACCCACGCAGCAGTTATGGGATTTTATCTTATCGTGATTGTGCCACTCCTACCATCTCACTGTGGCTTCTCCTTTGTCTTTGGATGTGGGTTATCTTTTTTGGTGAGTTCCAGTGTCTTCTTGTCGATGACTGTTCAGCAGTTAGTTGTGATTCCAGTGCTCTTGCAAGAGAGAGTGAGAGCACGTTCTTCTACTCTGCCATCTTGAACCAATCATCCCCTGATTGAATTGTGAGACTTCATCAGTCCTCTCATAATTGATAGAAGAAACACGATGAAATCAGTAAGGATTTCTTCATGATGACCTGAACACTATTAAGCAACTTGATACTTATAGAACATTTCATCTAACAACAGCAGGATGCATGTTCTTCTCAAGTGTACATAGTACATTCACCAAGATAGAATATATTCCGGGCCATAAAAAATTATAAGTTTAGAATAACAATCATACAGAGTATATTATCATTCAATCATACAAAGTATATTATCTGACCATAATAGATTTAAATAGAAATCAGAAGCAGAAAGATACTGGGAAAAATCCCCAAATGTTTGGAACGAAACAAAACCAGTCTAAATAACTTATGGGTCAAAGTAGAATTCTTTAAAGAAATGTATTTTGAATAAGTGAAAATGAAAACAACATGTCAAAAATGGTTGGCAGGGCTTCCCTGGTGGTGCAGTAGTTAAGAATCTGCCTGCCAATGCAGGGGACACGGGTTCGAGCCCTTGTCCAGGAAGATCCCACATGCCGCGGAGCAACTAAGCCCATGCACCACAACTACTGAGCCTGCGCTCTAGAGCCCATGAGCCACAACTACTGAAGCCCATGTCCCTAGAGCCCGTGCTTCACAACAAGAGAAGCCTGTGCACTGCAACAAAGAGTAGCCCCAGCTCAATGCAACTAAAGAAAGCCCATGTGCAGCAACGAAGACGCAACACAGCCAAAAATAAATAAATTTATTTAAAAAAATGAGTGGCATATAATTTGCAGCAATGTGGATGGACCTAGAGAATATTATGCATAGTGAAATAAATCAGACGGAGAACGATAAATACTGTATGATATCACTTACATGTGAAATCTAAAAAAAAAATACAAATAATGTATATGCAAAACAGAAACAGACTCACAGATATAGAAAACAAACTTGTGGTTACCAAAGGGGAGTGAGGGAAAATAATTAAGAGGTATGAAATTAACAGATACAAACTACTATGTATAAAATAGATTAGCAACAATGATATACTGTAGAGCACTTGGAATTATAGCTATTCTCTTGTAATAACCTATAATGGAATACAATCTGCAAAAATACTGAATCACTACACTGTACACCTGAAACTAATATAATATTGTAAATCAACTGTACTTCAATTTTAAAAATGGGTGGCATATAGCTAAAACAGTTCTTAGAGGGAAATTTATAGCATTAAATGCATATATTAGGAAAAAAGGTCTCAAATCAATAATCTAAGTTTATACCTTAAGAAATTATAAAGGGAAATACAAAATAAAACCAAAGGAAGTAGAAAGAGTAGAGCAGAAATCAATGAAACTGAAAGCAGAAAAATAGAGAAAATCACTGAAAACAAAAGCTGGCTCTTTGAAAACATCAATATAATTGATAAACCTCTAGCCAGGCTGACTAAAGAAAAAATACACCTAAATTATCAATAGCAGAAATGAAAGAGGAGACATCGCTAGTAATCCAAGAGCCCTTAAAATGATAATAAAGGAATACTACGAACAACTCTATGCTCATAAATTTGATAACTTAGATGAAATGAACCAATTCCTAAAGATCTACAAATTACAAAACTAACCTCAAATCAAACAGATAACTTGAATTGTCCTGTAACTATTAAGAAATTGAATTCATTGTTAAAAACCTTCTGAAAAAAATATTTCAGCCCAGATAATTTCATTGGCAAATTCTACAAACATTTGAAGAAACAATAATACCAATTCTATATAATCTCTACTGGAAAGTAGAAGATGGAACACTTTTCAATTTATTTTATGAGGCCAGCATTATGCTACCACCAAAACCCTATTTAGACAGTACAAAAAGAAGAACATTACAGTTTCTTCTGTTTCGTGCTATCGTGCAATGAATATGGGTTCATTTTGCTGCCAGGGAAAATGATTAAGAATCAAAGAAATAGACACCAGAAATACAGCTACACGTGGAACAACTCCTACAGAACACCTACTGAACGCTGGCAGAAGACCCCAGACCTCCCAAAAGGCAAGAAACTCCCCACATACCTGGGTAGGGCAAAGCGGAGAGATCCGCACACAGAGGATCGGTGCCGAGCGGCACTCACCAGCCCGAGAGGCTTGTCTGCTCGCCCGCCGGGGCGCACAGCGCTGGAAGCTGAGGCTCGGGCTTCGGTCAGAGCGCAGGGAGAGGACTGGGGCTGGCGGCGAGAACTCAGCCTGAAGGGGGCTAATGTGCCACAGCTAGCCGGGAGGGAGTCCGGGAAAACTCTGGAGCTGCCGAAGAGGCAAGAGACTTTTTCTTCCCTCTTGGTTTCCTGGTGCGCGAGGAGAGGGGATTAAGAGCGCTGCTTAAAGGGGCTCCACGGACGGGCGCGAGTAGCGACTGAAAGCGCGGAGCCCAGTGACAGGCGTGGGACGCTGGGGCTGCTGCTGCCGCCGCCAAGAAGCCTGTGTGCGAGCGCAGGTCACTGCCCACACCGCCCTTCCGGGAGCCTGTGCAGCCCGCCACTGCCGGGGTCCCGGGATCCAGGGGCGGCTTCCCTGGGAGAACGCACGGCGCGCCTCGGGCTGGTGCAACGTCACGCTGACCTCTGCCGCTGCAGGCTCGCCCCGCACTCCGTGCCCCTCCCTCCCTTCCGGCCTGAGTGAGCCAGAGTCCCCGAAGAGGCTGCTCCTTTAACCCTGTCCTATCTGAACGAAGAACAGACGCCCTCCGGCGACCTACACGCAGAGGCGGGGCCAAATCCAAAGCTGAGACCCAGGAGCTGTGAGAACAAAGAAGAGAAAGGGAAACCTCTCCCAGCAGCCTCAGAAGCAGCGGATTAAAGCTCCACAATCAACTTGATGTACCCTGCATCTGCGGAATACATGAATAGACAACACATCATCCCAAATTGAGGAGCCCGGAGTCAGTGCTGTGCCTCTGAGGTGGGAGAGCCAACTTCAGGACACTGGTCCACAAGAGACCTCCCAGCTCCACATAATATCAAACGGCGAAAATCTTCCAGAGATCTCCATATCAACACCAGCACTCAGCTTCACTCAACGACCAGCAGGCTACAGTGCTGGACACCCTGAGCCAAACAACTAGCAAGACAGGAACACAACGCCACCCATTAGCAGAGAGGTGGCCTAAAATCATAAAAAGTCCACAGACACCCCAAAACACACCACCAGACGTGGACCTGCCCACCAGAAAGACAAGATCCAGCCTCATCCACCAGAACACAGGCACTAGTCCCCTCCACCAGGAAGCCTACACAACCCACTAAACCAACCTTAGCAACTGGGGACAGACACCAAAAACAACAGGAACTACGAACCTGCAGCCTGCAAAAAGGAGACCCCAAACACAGTAACATAAGCAAAATGAGAAGACAGAAAAACACACAGCAGGAGAAGGAGCATGATAAAAACCCACCAGACCTAACAAATGAAGAGGTAATAGGCAGTCTACCTGAAAAAGAATTCAGAATAATGATGGTAAAGATGATCCAAGATTCTATTTCCCAGATCCAAAATCTTGGAAATAGAATAGACAAAATGCAAGAAACAGTTAACAAGGACCTAGAAGAACTAAAGATGAATCAAGCATCGATTAAAAACACAATACATGAAATAAAAAATACTCTAGATGGGATCAATAGCAGAATAACTGAGGCAGAAGAACGGATAAGTGAGGTGGAAGATAAAATAGTGGAAATAACTGCTGCAGAGCAAAATAAAGAAAAAAGAATGAAACGAACAGAGGACAGTCTCAGAGACCTCTGGGACAACATTAAACGCACCAACATTCGAATTATAGGGGTTCCAGAAGAAGAAGAGAAAAAGAAAGGGACTGAGAAAATATTTGAAGAGATTATAGTTGAAAACTTCCCTAATATGGGAAAGGAAATAGTTAATCAAGTCCAGGAGGCACAGAGAGTCCCATACAGAATAAATCCAAGGAGAAATACGCCAAGACACATATTAATCAAACTGTCAAAAATTAAACACAAAGAAATCATATTAAAAGCAGCAAGGCAAAAACAACAAATAACACACAAGGGAATCCCCATCAGGATAACAGCTGATCTCTCAGCAGAAACTCTACAAGCCAGAAGGGAGTGGCAGGACATACTTAAAGTGATGAAGGAGAAAAACCTGCAACCAAGATTACTCTACCCAGCAAGGATCTCATTCAGATTTGATGGAGAAATTAAAACGTTTACAGACAAGCAAAAGCTGAGAGAGTTCAGCACCACCAAACCAGCTTTACAACAAATGCTAAAGGAACTTCTCTAGGCAAGAAACACAACAGAAGTAAAAGACCTACAATAATGAACCCAAAACAATTAAGAAAATGGGAATAGGAACATACATATCGATAATTACCTTAAATGTAAATGGACTAAATGCTCCCACCAAAAGACACAGAGTGGCTGAATGGATACAAAAACAAGACCCATCTATATGCTGTCTACAAGAGACCCACTTCAGACCTAGAGACACATACAGACTGAAAGTAAGGGGATGGAAAAAGATATTCCATGCAAATGGAAACCAAAAGAAAGCTGGAGTAGCAATTCTCATATCAGACAAAATAGACTTTAAAATAAGGACTACTAGAAGAGACAAAGAAGGACACTACATAATGATCAAGGGATCGATCCAAGAAGAAGATATAACAATTGTAAATATTTATGCACCAAACATAGGAGCACCTCAATACATAAGGCAAATACTAACAGCCATAAAAGGAGAAATCGACAGTAACACAATCATAGTAGGGGACTTTAACACCCCACTTTCACCAATGGACAGATCATCCAAAATGAAAATAAATAAGGAAACACAAGCTTTAAATGATACATTAAACAAGATGGACTTAATTGATATTTATAGGACATTCCATCCAAAAACAACAGAATACACATTTTTCTCAAGTGCTCATGGAACATTCTCCAGGATAGATCATATCTTGGGTCACAAATCAAGCCTTGGTAAATTTAAGAAAATTGAAATTGTATCAAGTATCTTTTCCGACCACAATGCTATGAGACTAGATATCAATTACAGGAAAAGATCTGTAAAAAATACAAACACATGGAGGCTAAACAATACACTACTTAATAACGAAGTGATCACTGAAGAAATCAAAGAGGAAATTAAAAAATACCTAGAAACAAATGACAATGGAGACACGACGACCCAAAACCTATGGGATGCAGCAAAAGCAGTTCTAAGAGGGAAGTTTATAGCAATACAATCCCACCTTAAGAAACAGGAAACATCTCGAATAAACAACCTAACCTTGCACCTAAAGCAATTAGAGAAAGAAGAACAAAAACATCCCAAAGTTAGCAGAAGGAAAGAAATCATAAAGATCAGATCAGAAATAAATGAAAAAGAAATGAAGGAAACGATAGCAAAGATCAATAAAACTAAAAGCTGGTTCTTTGAGAAGATAAACAAAATTGATAAACCATTAGCCAGACTCATCAAGAAAAAAAGGGAGAAGACTCAAATCAATAGAATTAGAAATGAAAAAGGAGAAGTAACAACTGACACTGCAGAAATACAAAAGATCATGAGAGATTACTATAAGCAACTCTATGCCAATAAAATGGACAACCTGGAAGAAATGGACAAATTCTTAGAAATGCACAACCTGCCAAGACTGAATCAGGAAGAAATAGAAAATATGAACAGACCAATCACAAGCACTGAAATTGAAACTGTGATAAAAAATCTTCCAACAAACAAAAGCCCAGGACCAGATGGCTTCACAGGCGAATTCTATCAAGCATTTAGAGAAGAGCTAACACCTATCCTTCTGAAACTCTTCCAAAATATAGCAGAGGGAGGAACACTCCCAAACTCATTCTACGAGGCCACCATCACCTTGATACCAAAACCAGGCAATGATGTCACAAAGAAAGAAAACTACAGGCCAATATCACTGATGAACATAGATGCAAAAATCCTCAACAAACTACTAGCAAACAGAATCCAACAGCACATTAAAAGGATCATACACCATGATCAAGTGGGGTTTATTCCAGGAATGCAAGGATTCTTCAATATACGCAAATCAATCAACGTGATACACCATATTAACAAATTGAAGGAGAAAAACCATATGATCATCTCAATAGATGCAGAGAAAGCTTTCGACAAAATTCAACACCCATTTATGATAAAAACCCTGCAGAAAGTAGGCATAGAGGGAACTTTCCTCAACATAATAAAGGCCATATATGACAAACCCACAGCCAGCATCGTCCTCAATGGTGAAAAACTGAAACCATTTCCACTAAGATCAGGAACTAGACAAGGTTGCCCACTTTCACCACTCTTATTCAACCTAGTTTTGGAAGTTTTAGCCACAGCAATCAGAGAAGAAAAGGAAATAAAAGGAATCCAAATTGGAAAAGAAGAAGTAAAGCTGTCACTGTTTGCAGATGACATGATACTATACATAGAGAATCCTAAAGATGCTTCCAGAAAACTACTAGAGTTAATCAATGAATTTGGTAAAGTTGCAGGATACAAAATTAATGCACAGAAATCTCTGGCATTCCTATATACTGATGATGAAAAATCTGAAAGTGAAATCAAGGAAACACTCCCATTTACCATTGCAACAAAAAGAATAAAATATCTAGGAATAAACCTACCTAAGGAGACAAACGACCTGTATGCAGAAAATTATAAGACACTGATGAAAGAAATTAAAGATGATACAAATAGATGGAGAGATGTACCATGTTCTTGGATTGGAAGAATCAACATTGTGAAAATGACTCTACTACCCAAAGCAATCTACAGGTTCAATGCAATCCCTATCAAACTACCACTGGCATTTTTCACAGAACTAGAACAAAAAATTTCACAATTTGTATGGAAACACAAAAGACCCCGAATAGCCAAAGCAATCTTGAGAACGAAAAATGGAGCTGGAGGAATCAGGCTCCCTGACTTCAGACTATACTACAAAGCTACAGTAATCAAGACAGTATGGTACTGGCACAAAAACAGAAAGATAGATCAATGGAACAGGATAGAAAGCCCAGAGTTAAACCCACGGACATATGGTCACCTTATCTTTGATAAAGGAGGCAGGAATGTACAGTGGAGAAAGGACAGTCTCTTCAATAAGTGGTGCTGGGAAAACTGGATAGGGACATGTAAAAGTATGAGATTAGATCACTCCCTAACACCATACACAAAAATAAGCTCAAAATGGATTAAAGATCTAAATGTAAGGCCAGACACTATCAAACTCTTAGAGGAAAACATAGGCAGAACACTCTATGACATAAATCACAGCAAGATCCTTTTTGACCCACCTCCTAGAGAAATGGAAATAAAGACAAAAATAAACACATGGGACCTAATGAAACTTAAAAGCTTTTGCACAGCAAAGGAAACTATAAACAAGACCAAAAGACAACCCTCAGAATGGGAGAAAATATTTGCAAATGAAGCAACTGACAAAGGATTAATCTCCAAAATTTATAAGCAGCTCATGCAGCTCAATAGCAAAAAAACAAACAACCCAATCCAAAAATGGGCAGAAGACCTAAATAGACATTTCTCCACAGAAGATATACAGACTGCCAACAAACACATGAAAGGATGCTCAACATCTTTACTCATTAGAGAAATGCAAATCAAAACTACAATGAGATATCATCTCACACCAGTCAGAATGGCCATCATCAAAAAATCTAGAAACAATAAATGCTGGAGAGGGTGTGGAAAAAAGGGAACACTCTTGCACTGCTGGTGGGAATGTGAATTGGTACAGCCGCTATGGAGAACGGTATGGAGGTTCCTTAAAAAACTACAAATAGAACTACCATATGACCCAGCAATCCCACTACTGGGCATATACCCTGAGAAAACCATAATTCAAAAAGAGACATGTACCAAAATGTTCATAGCAGCCCTATTTACAATAGCCCGGAGATGGAAACAACCTAAGTGTCCATCATCGGATGAATGGATAAAGAAGATGTGGCACATATATACAATGGAATATTACTCAGCCATAAAAAGAAATGAAATTGAGCTATTTGTAATGAGGTGGATAGACCTAGAGTCTGTCATACAGAGTGAAGTAAGTCAGAAAGAGAAAGACAAATACTGTATGCTAACACATATATATGGAATTTAAGAAAAAAAAATGTCATGAAGAACATAGGGGTAAGACAGGAATAAAGACACAGACCTACTAGAGAATGGACTTGGGGATATGGGGAGGGGGAAGGGTAAGCTGTGACAAAGTGAAAGAGCGGCATGGACATATATACACTACCAAACGTGAGGTAGATAGCTAGTGGGAAGCAGCCGCATAGCACAGGGAGATCAGCTCGGTACTTTGTGACCGCCTGGAGGGGTGGGATAGGGAGGGTGGGAGGGAGACGCAAAAGGGAGGGGATATGGAAACATATGTATATGTATAACTGATTAAATTTGTTATAAAGCAAAAAAATAAAATAAAATAAAATTTAAAAAAAAATAAAAAAAAAAAAAAAAAAAAAAAAAAAAAAAAAAAAAAAAAAGAAGAACATTACAACCCAGTATCCCTCATCAACATAAATGCAAAAATTCTTCATAAAACATTAGCAGATTGAAGCCAGCAATATACATAAAGAATAATATATTGTGACCAAATGGGATATGTTTCCGGGATGCATGAAGTACTTCAATATTTGAAAATCAATGTAATCCTACATATTAGCAATCTAGAGAATAAAAACTTCATTCAGTAAAAGCATTTAAGAAAATAAAATACTTGTTCATAATAAAAACCTAATGAGCTAGAAATATAAAAGAAATTTCTATGTAAAAATACCCAGGGAATCAACAAAACATCTCATATAACTAATAATTGAGACTACCAAGGCTGTACTCTAAGTGGATAACAGGGGCTTCCCTGGTGGCACACTGGTCAAGAATCTGCCTGCCAATGCAGGGGACACGGGTTTGAGCCCTGGTCCGGGAAGATTCCACATGCTGCAGAGCAACTAAGCCCGTGCACCACAACTACTGAGCCTGTGTGCCACAACTACTGAAGCCTGTGTGCCTAGAGCCCATGCTCAACAAGAGAAGCCACCACAATGAGAAGCCCACGCACCACCATGAAGAGTAGCCCCTGCTCGCCATGACTAGAGAAAGCCCACATGCAGCAAAGAAGACCCAACACAAAGAGAAATAAACTAAAATAAATTTATTTTTTAAAAAAGAGGATAACTGCAATGATCAGCTTAAATTAATTAATTAACTAATGCAAATCAGTAAATGGAAAAAGATGAAAATATCAATTGTATTTTATATACTAGCAATGTGCAGTTGAAAACTGAAACAAAGAAATATCATTAACAACAACACCAATAAATAAAATACTTTGGTATAAATCTATAAATTATGAACAGATTTATATTTTTTAAGCATTTTTACCACAAAATGCTCATAAGAGAAATTAAAGAAAATGTAAGTAAATGGAGACACATACTATGTTTGTTGATTGGAAGATGCAACATAGTAAAGATGTCAATTCTACCCAAAATGATAGATACATTTGGTGTAATTCCAAAAAAAATCATAGCAGAAATTTTTGTAGATACAGAAAAGCTAGTATTAAAATTTACATGGAATTGCAAAGCAACTATACTCCAATAAAAATTAATTTAAAAATTTACATGGAAAAACAAAGTAAGTTGAATAGCCAAAACATTTTTAAGTACAATAAATTAGGAAGAAACCCACTGAAGATTTTAAGACTTTTAATGACAAAGCTACAGTAATCAACACAGAGTGGTATAGATGAAAGGATATACACATAGATTAGTGTAAAAGAATAGTCAGGAAATAAAACCACACAAATATGGTCAAGTGATTTTTAACAAAGGTACAAAAGCAATTCAATGGAAAAAGGATAGTCTTTTAAACAAATGATATTCAAACAATTGGTAATCCATATACAAAAACATAAACCTTAAATGAAATTTCACATCTTACACAAAAATTAACACAAAATGGAGGAGACATCTAAATGTAAGCTTTAAGACTATAAATATTTTATAAGAAAATATAGGACAAAATCTTCCTTAGGCAAAAATATTCTTCAACAATAAAGTTTGTCTAACACACACACACACACACACACACACAAATTCTTGGAGATATGAAGAAGAAAACACATTCCATAGAAGAGAAAAAGGATTAATTGTATTTCATCAAAATTAAAAATTTTTGAACTGTGAAAGACACTGTTAAGTGAATGAAAAGAAAAGCTCAGACTGGAAGAAATTTTGTAAATCATGTAGTAATCAAAAGATTTGTATCCCAAGAATATAAAGAAATCTGAAAAACTGAACAGTAAGTAAATAAGAGCCAAATTTAAACATGCACAAAGGACTTGAACAGATACTTCACAAAAGAAGTTATACAAATAAGCATATGAAAAGATGTTCAACATCATGAGCCATTATGGAAATGAAAACTAAAACCATGATGAAATATCACTACAAAGGAGAACTAATGTACAAATGAGTCAGTTTCTCTACATCCTTGTTCAGCTTTTGGCATTGTCACTATTTTTATTTTAACCATTCTAATAGGTATATAGTGATATCTGATTGTGCTTTTAATTTGCCTGTCCCTAATGGCTCACAATGTTGAACATAATTTCATGTGCTTAACTGTCATCTGTATATCCTTTCCTGTAAGATGTATATTCGTGTCCTTTACCCATTTTCTAATAGGATTCTTTGTTTTTTAATAATGAATTTTGAGAGTTCTTTATATATTTCAAATACTAATCTGTTGTTGGATATGTATTTTACAAATATTTTTGCCCAGTCTATAGCTTGTATTTTTATCCTTTTAGTAAAGACTTTCACAGAACAAAAGTTTTTAATTTGGGTGAAGTCCAATTCTTCAGTATTTTCTCTCTTAAATTAGGCATTTGGTATCAAATGTAAGAACTCTTCACCTAGCCCTAGGTATGGAGGATTTTCCCATATTTTGTTTCCTAAAAGTTTAAAGTTTCATTTTTACATTTAAGTCCACAATCCATTTTGAGTTAATACTTTTAAAGATGTGAGGTTTGGGTCAAGGTTCACCTTTTTGTCTATGAATGTCCGACTGCTCCAACATCATTTTTTGAAAAAGTTATCCTTCCTCCATCAAATTTCTTTTGCTGCTTTCTCACAAATTAGCTGGGCATATTTATGTAGGTCTATTTCTTGATTCTCTCTTCTGTTTCATTGATCTATGTGTCTATCCCTCTTACATTATCACAGCTACAGTGACTAACTTAGTTATACAGTAGGCCTTAATATCAAGTAGAGTGATTCCTCCCACCTTTACTCTTCTTTTTCAATATTCATAACTGAGTTTTAAGCATCTTACTCTAACCCAGAGCCCGAACACATCAAGTGTACATCTATCTAAGTAAGTTCTCATCCCCAAAGATACTAATTTCAATCATGGGGGTAGAGAGAATGAGAGGATGAAAAAGCTTAATTTTATGTTAATTGTTACAAAGTTGGCATTATTTCTGCAGTATAGAATCTGCCACTCATATATATTAAAACACTTAAGGCATTTTGAGACCACATGAGTGACTCACTGGATGACTGTTTATTTATAAAAACAATCATTTCCACATAAACCTCTCTCTACATTATCTAACCTATGAATGTACTGAATAAACACATCTGAAAAAATATCAGCTCTTTAATTTATAACAGAAAATGTCCTTCTGGAAGTAAATGCTTATAGAATGCTGAAATACAAATTAAGAAAATAGCATAAATGTATAAAAATGTGAAATATTTTCTTATCTATAAAAGATTTAAGCATCTCAAAATGAAAAGATAGAAGAACAAGATATCCTCATACCTCCTGCCCCTTATACTAACTGCTGCTGATTATATCTTTACTTATGGATCTTTTCTCCTCCCTTGCCCTTCCTATCACCCATTTGCCATAAGGCTCATTTATATAAAATGCTGACCTATAAGAAAATCTACGTGTTGGAGTGAATTTTTTTCTAGAATAATAACTTCAAGTAATTCAATTATGGGTCCTGTTATACCCTGAGGCAGCATCTTTTTTGCTGTCTCCATAATGCTAGATCTGTTTGGACTTACAGAGGAATTCTACAAAACTATACACAGAGTTCAGTATTATAACTGTTTAACTAAAAAACAGCCTTAAATATAGCCTCAATATAGCCTGTGCTTGAAATTTAATTTATAAAAACAAGAAAGAAGTACTATGGACTTAAATAGTTGCAATTCAGTTTCTTATGAAGAGTTTTTATTATTTTCTGAGCATCGGCTAATACCAAAATAAATCACAAAGTAAACAAAGCAGTCACAATTTAACGTATTTTAATGTGTTTCACTATAGCTTTAGCCTATTCCTGCCAAAATACTAATTTACAAAACAAAAGTGAGAATCAACTAAAATGTCAAAGAACATTTAAACAATACTATTCTTTGCATCAGTTCTATGTTGGAGATACAAGGTAAGCCCTATAAATGCTGGTTAATCCCCCATGCAATTGGGGAGCTCCCTCAAGTGAAATATGGGACTTTATTTGATGGCTATGTAGACCGAAGGATTAAGTCCCTATAATCCCTGGATAATAGACAAACTGTTCTGTACACACATTTACTCTTTTTTAAGAAAAACAGAATTGGAGTTAAACAACAGCATATCTATTGCCTTACGATTTCTACTGATGACATGTCACCAACATAAAGTATGTAAATAAAAGCCAACACAGAAAAACACCACAAAGAAGCATCTTAATCACTAAATTCAACTCTTCCAACGAAGGCTTAATTAAGAAAAAATTTAAGTCACCTATAGGATGTCCCAGTACATTTCCTAGATGCTCACTACTTGAGTTAGCAGCTTGTGAAGTAAAATTGATTCTTTTATTTTTGAAATCATTAATTTTTCCTTTGAACTCTACTCAAATTGCTTTATATACAAGAAGTATACTTAGCTGATAAAACTGATAGTCTTTTCCCTGATGTTCTCTATTTTCTATTAATAAGAGCCCTGAAATGGATGCACAATTCCAGACTCACTTACTGAACCCCCCCACCCTTGCTCATAAATATATCTTTTTAAAAACTCCTCTTCCTTTTGGTAAGTCTTGATAGGTACTAGAGGTCTATAGTTTAAGATGGTATTACATTAAACAATCCATTTTTAAAATAGTTATATAATGCTTTCTTTATAAAATGAAAATATTAAGCAAAGTTAAATGCCCAGTAGAAGGTACAAGTGAGACAGTAAAAATTGGGCTATATAATTGGAAGAAAGAGAAATATAGCAAAACCAGGTACTATTCGGGAAATGGTTTACACATACTATTTTATCTAGAGTCAAAGAACCAAATCCTGCAAAATACTCAGTGATTTTGTAACACTTGAACAAAACTCATTCAATCCATATGCTCACAAGAAATGGGTTAGCTTCTACATATCAAAATAAGACAGAACAATAACCAAAATTTAATTATAAGTTATAATGCAATTAAAAGGCCATTTTTAATAGCTATCTATTTCTATAAAAGCATATTTTACTAGTAAATGAGAGTCCCCTCAGTTGTGTTAAATACTTTATTCATCCATTTCACTTATTCAGTGAGCAATACAGCAAGTTAAATCTCTCCCACTAAACAACTTCCATCCTTCTTTTTCACCTTTAATGATGAATGCCACATTATATTTTAAAAAGTGAAAACATCCTCAAAGTGGACCAAAGACATAAATATAGTAGCTAAAATTATAAAACTCTTAGAAGAAAACATAAGAGAAAAGCTTCATGAATTACAATGGATTTAGCAACAATTTCTTGGATAAGACACCAAAAGCACAGGTCACAAAAGTTAAAAATAGATAAACTAGACTGCATCAAAAGTAAAAACTGTGCATCAAAGGACACAATCAATAGAGTGAAAAGGCAACCTATGGGATGGGAGAAAATGTGTGCAAATCATATCTGATAAGTGGTTGATATCCAGAATATACAAAGAACTTCTACAACTCAACAACAAAAAAAACAACCAGATTAAAAATGGACAAAGGGGGCTCCCCTGGGTGGTGCAGTGGTTGAGAGTCCACCTGCTGATGCAGGGGACATGGGTTCGTGCCCCAGTCCAGGAAGATCCCACATGACGTGGAGTGGCTGGGCCTGTGAGCCATGGCCGCTGAGCTTGCACGTCCGGAGCCTGTGCTCCGCAACGGGAGAGACCACAACAGTGAGAGGCCCGTGCACCGCAAAAAAAAAAAAAAAAAAAAAAAAAAAAAAAAAAAAAATGGACAAAGGACTTGAAGAGACATTTCTCCAAGGAAGACAGAAATGGCCAAGAAGCACATGAAAACACGCTCAACATCACTAATCAACACAAATGCAAATGCAAATCAAACCCACAATGCGGGACTTCCCTGGTGGTCCAGTGGTTAAGACTCCGCACTCCCAATGCAGGGGGCTGGGTTCCATCCCTGGTCAGAGAACTAGATCCTGCATGCCACAACTAAAAATCTGTGGGCCTCCCTGGTGGCGCAGTGGTTGAGAGTCCGCCTGCCGATGCAGGGGATATGGGTTCGTGCCCCGGTCCGGGAGGATCCCACATGCCGCGGAGCGGCTGGGCCCGTGAGCCATGGCCGCTGAGCCTGCGCATCCGGAGCCTGTGCTCCGCAACGGGAGAGGCCACAACAGTGAGAGGCCCGCGTATCGCAAAAAAAAAAAAAAAAAAAAAAAAAAGAATCTGCATGCTGCAACGAAGATCTCGCACACAGCAACGAAGATCCCACAGGTGGCAATGAAGACCCAGTGCAGCCAAATAAATAATAAATAAATATTTTTTAAAAAAACAGATACACATCACACCAACTAGGGTGACTACTATGAATGTGGAGAAATTGGAGTCCTTATGCACTGTTGGTGGCAATGTAAAATGGTATAGTTGCTATGGAAAAGTGTAGCAGTTCCTCAAGACATTAAAAATAGAATTACCATGTGATCCAGCAATTTCACATCCAAGTACTCAAAAGAATTAAAAGCAGGGTCTCAAAGAGATACTTTACACCCAAATACTATTATTTTTGGTTGGTCTATTGTTTGTCCAACTGCTATTCCTTGCTCTGAGAGGCAGTGGCTAATACATTTGCCCTTAAATCTATTAAATACCCCCAAAGTAGCTGCCTCAAGCTTCAGAGAGTTCGGAGAGTTAGGCAAAATAAGGGCAGGCCTTTTAGAGTTAGTCTTAGGGGAGCCACTAGGCTGGTCAAAATGAACAACCACAGGTTTTTAAGAATGAGGTCACTTCTACTACCTCCAGCACTAAGAACTTGTACTTGGAATACGGACTGTTGTCTTCAAAGCTTCTTCCAATCTGGAGTGAAGGGGATGGGGACAAGGTAAGTTAAAATGCCACAAAGCTCTCTTACTGAGATTCAACTGTTTTTTTCCTTGATTAAGCATTTACCTGGTTGTTATAAACTTTTGATTGGTTTTCAGAATACCAATAAGGTTGATTCTGAGAGTATCTGCTAGTTTATTTGCGATTTTATGGAAATATGGATTTTTGGGATTCCCTGGTCTGCCATGTTCATTGAAATTAAGCCTGATTATATCTAAACACATTTTCAAGACAAAAAATTTAACATAGCATTTAATAGTTAAGACATGAAAAACAATTAATGGATGAAGTGCCACACTTTGATGTGGGTAAGAGAGGCCCCATAACTTAGCAGAACCCACTCTAGCAATTCCTCAGCTGCTCCCAGTTCCTAGAGGAAAGAATCTGTGGGGCCACAGGGAAAAAAACATCAGAAGCCTGTGCTTCCCCCTTCTAGATCATAATTTGTATACCCAAGATCCCCAAATCCCCTGCCCAAATAGCCCCAAGCCACTTTCATGAGCCCACATGGGCCTCTTCCTCAGGTCTACTCTTCACCAGCCTGTCTCAGCCCACTAACCTTTCTCAAGCCCTAAAGAAAATTATCCATGTAACCATTTTCTCCACTCTCTCAAATACAGCACAAGGCTGATAGCATTTTAATTTTTTCATCTAATAGATACCTTGGGGTTTAATTTAAAGCATTTAATGGTTTAATTATTTAAATAATTTAATGGTTTAATTCTCTCCTGGAACTCATTTTGAAGTGTTGTTCTAGAGGGTGGATCTTGCTATCTATGTGCCCACTATTAAGCCCAAGGGGTGGTCAAAGTAGGCCAGTGACAGGGACCATGGACAGAGCTTGTACACATAGGCCACAGTGAAGCATACGTTAGAGTGAGGCCCTTTCTGGTGCAAGACAGACACAGGTATCTAAAGAGAAGGAGGCCAGCCAAGGTCTAGGAGCCAACTTTCCCAGTGCAATCATGTGTCAGTGTTGAAGTCGGAGGAGTTTGAGAATTTTAAACTTGAACCTGACCTTCCAGTTCATTATAAAGGCATATTTGTCAAAATGTGAGAATAGGACTTCACTTTATTTAAGTTTGTTAAATTGGGTTACAAGTTTTTAAAATTTTATACATATGGCATGTAGATTTGTATTTGTACTCTTGGCTCAGTCTATACAAATGTTGACACAGGTCTGTATAGATAAACCAAACCAATTTAGTTATCTCTATAACATTGATGAGGTTCAAACTGAGTAATGAACAATAGGTAGACACTGCCCAAGTAAGTTACACTTCATTATATTTATACAGTATACATAAATATTGTTAGATGAAGACCTGAAATTGGTCCATTTTCCCAAAAGTAATGTGTGCAATTTAAACTTTAGGGTATCAGCAACTTTCTAAAATGAAGAACTAAGACAACTCTGAATCAATATTACATCCCAGTTAACTGTAACACGGTGGAGATATCCTTCCTAAAAACTAGTTTCTAGGCCTAAATAAGCCTACTTGAAGGTAGTACATTTGCATAAGTTATTTTTTACTATTATTGATCACAGTGACAACTAAAGTCCTTTCTAAGTGAATGGTCCTGCCAACAGTTCCTAACACAAGGCCAGCCACAGGCAATCATATTTTAGACCACATGACCCAGACTTCCCATGCACATGACTATAGGTAATTATAGACCAGGAGGAAGCAAGGTAACTCAAAGACAATCAATCCATAGGCTGAGCAGTGGACTATGATGTGGCAAGCATGAAAAGATAAATTATACCAATCAGACTGAGCAGATTTACTCTCATGAATTTGAACCAGGAAATAGCAAGACATTAACTTAGGTAGCAATGAGAACAAAACCAAGAGGCCATGATACAGAATGGCTACAAAGGTATGTTGGCCATGTGCAAGCCAATATGCATGCACCCCAATGTTCACTGCAGCACTATTTACAACAGCCAGGACAGGAAAGCAACTTAAATATTCATTGACAGAGGAATGGGTAAAGAAAATGTGGTACATATATGCAGTGGAATATTACTCAGCCATAAAATAGAATGAAATAATGCCATTTGCAGCCACAGGGATACACCTAGAGATTGTCATACTAAGTGAAGTAAGTCAGACAGAGAAAGACAAATATCATATGATATGGCTTATATGTGGAATCTAAAAAAAATGGTACAAATGAACTTATTTACAAAACAGAAGTAGAGTCACAGACGTAGAAAACAAATGTATGATTACCAGGGGGAAAAGTAGTGGGGGCCGGGGAGGGATAAATTGGGAGATCAGGATTGACATATACACATGACTATATATAAAAGATAACTAATAGGGACCTACTGTATAGCACAGGGAACTCTACTCAATACCCTGTAATGACCCATATGGGAAAAGAATCTAAAAAAGAGTGGGGACTTCCGGGTAAGATGGCGGAAGATTAAGACGCGGAGATCACCTTCCTCCCCACGGATACACCAGAAATACAGCTACACGTGGAACAACTCCTACAGAACCCCTACTGAATGCTGGCAGAAGACCCCAGACCTCCCAAAAGGCAAGAAACTCCCCACATACCTGGGTAGGGCAAAGCGGAGAGATTCCCTCACAGAGGATCGGTGCCGAGCGGCACTCACCAGCCCGAGAGGCTTTGTCTGCTCGCCCACCAGGGTGGGTGGCGCTGGAAGCTGAGGCTCGGGCTTCGGTCACAGAGCAGGGAGAGGACTGGGGCTGGCGGCGAGAACTCAGCCTAAAGGGGGCTAATGTGCCACAGCTAGCCGGCAGGGAGTCCGGGAAAACTCTGGAGCTGCCGAAGAGGCAAGAGACTTTTTCTTCCCTCTTGGTTTCCTGGTGCGCGAGGAGAGGGGATTAAGAGCGCTGCTTAAAGGGGCTCCACAGACGGGCGCGAGTCACGACTGAAAGCGCGGAGCCCAGTGACGGGCGCGGGACGCTGGGGCTGCTGCTACCGCCGCCAAGAAGCCTGTGTGCGAGCGCAGGTCACTGTCCACACCGCCCTTCTGGGAGCCTGTGCAGCCCGCCACTGCCGGAGTCCCGGGATCCAGGGGCGGCTTCCCTGGGAGAACGCACGGCACGCCTCGGGCTGGTGCAACGTCACGCCGACCTCTGCCGCTGCAGGCTCGCCCCGCACCACGTGCCCCTCCCTCCCGCCCGGCCTGAGTGAGCCAGAGTCCCCGAAGAGGCTGCTCCTTTAACCCTGTCCTGTCTGAGCGAAGAACAGACGCCCTCCGGCGACCTACATGCAGAGGCGGGGCCAAATCCAAAGCTGAGACCCAGGAGCTGTGAGAACAAAGAAGAGAAAGGGAAACCTCTCCCAGCAGCCTCAGAAGCAGCGGATTAAAGCTCCACAATCAACTTGATGTACCCTGCATCTGTGGAATACATGAATAGACAACAAATCATCCCAAATTGAGGAGCCTGGAGTCAGTGCTGTGCCTCTGAGGTGGGAGAGCCAACTTCAGGACACTGGTCCACAAGAGACCTCCCAGCTCCACATAATATCAAACGGCAAAAATCTTCCAGAGATCTCCATCTCAACACCAGCACCCAGCTTCACTCAACGACCAGCAAGCTACAGTGCTGGACACCCTATGCCAAACAACTAGCAAGACAGGAACACAACGCCACAAATTAGCAGAGAGGTGGCCTAAAATCATAAAAAGGCCGCAGACACCCCAAAACTCACCACCAGACGTGGACCTGCCCACCAGAAAGACAAGATCCAGCCTCATCCACCAGAGTACAGGCACTAGTCCCCTCCACCAGGAAGCCTACACAACCCACTAAACCAACCTTAGCCACTGGGGACAGACACCAAAAACAACGGGAACTACGAACCTGCAGCCTGCAAAAAGGAGACCCCAAACACAGTAACATAAGCAAAATGAGAAGACAGAAAAACACACAGCAGGAGAAGGAGCAAGATAAAAACCCACCAGACCTAACAAATGAAGAGATAATAGGCAGTCTACCTGAAAAAGAATTCAGAATAATGATGGTAAAGATGATCCAAGATTCTATTTCCCAGATCCAAAATCTTGGAAATAGAATAGACAAAATGCAAGAAACAGTTAACAAGGACCTAGAAGAACTAAAGATGAATCAAGCATCGATTAAAAACACAGTAAATGAAATGAAAAATACTCTAGATGGGATCAATAGCAGAATAACTGAGGCAGAAGAACGGATAAGTGAGGTGGAAGATAAAATAGTGGAAATAACTGCTGCACAGCAAAATAAAGAAAAAAGAATGAAAAGAACAGAGGACAGTCTCAGAGACCTCTGGGACAACATTAAACGCACCAACATTCGAATTATAGGGGTAACAGAAGAAGAAGAGAAAAAGAAAGGGACTGAGAAAATATTTGAAGAGATTATAGTTGAAAACTTCCCTAATATGGGAAAGGAAATAGTTAATCAAGTCCAGGAGGCACAGAGAGTCCCATACAGAATAAATCCAAGGAGAAATACGCCAAGACACATATTAATCAAACTGTCAAAAATTAAACACAAAGAAATCATATTAAAAGCAGCAAGGCAAAAACAACAAATAACACACAAGGGAATCCCCATCAGGATAACAGCTGATCTCTCAGCAGAAACTCTACAAGCCAGAAGGGAGTGGCAGGACATACTTAAAGTGATGAAAGAGAAAAACCTGCAACCAAGATTACTCTACCCAGCAAGGATCTCATTCAGATTTGATGGAGAAATTAAAACGTTTACAGACAAGCAAAAGCTGAGAGAGTTCAGCACCACCAAACCAGCTTTACAACAAATGCTAAAGGAACTTCTCTAGGCAAGAAACACAACAGAAGGAAAAGACCTACAATAACGAACCCAAAACAATTAAGAAAATGGGAATAGGAACATACATATCGATAATTACCTTAAATGTAAATGGACTAAATGCTCCCACCAAAAGACACAGATTGGCTGAATGGATACAAAAACAAGACCCAGATATATGCTGTCTACAAGAGACCCACTTCAGACCTAGAGACACATACAGACTGAAAGTAAGGGGATGGAAAAAGATATTCCATGCAAATGGAAACCAAAAGAAAGCTGGAGTAGCAATTCTCATATCAGACAAAATAGACTTTAAAATAAAGACTACTAGAAGAGACAAAGAAGGACACTACATAATGATCAAGGGATCGATCCAAGAAGAAGATATAACAATTGTAAATATTTATGCACCAAACATAGGAGCACCTCAATACATAAGGCAAATACTAACAGCCATAAAAGGAGAAATTGACAGTAACACAATCATAGTAGGGGACTTTAACACCCCACTTTCACCAATGGACAGATCTTCCAAAATGAAAATAAATAAGGAAACACAAGCTTTAAATGATACATTAAACAAGATGGACTTAATTGATATTTATAGGACATTCCATCCAAAAACAACAGAATACACATTTTTCTCAAGTGCTCATGGAACATTCTCCAGGATAGATCACATCTTGGGTCACAAATCAAGCCTTGGTAAATTTAAGAAAATTGAAATTGTATCAAGTATCTTTTCTGACCACAATGCTATGAGACTAGATATCAATTACAGGAAAAGATTTGTAAAAAATACAAACACATGGAGGCTAAACAATACACTACTTAATAACGAAGTGATAACTGAAGAAATCAAAGAGGAAATTAAAAAATACCTAGAAACAAATGACAATGGACACACGACAACCCAAAACCTATGGGATGCAGCAAAAGCAGTTCTAAGAGGGAAGTTTATAGCAATACAATCCCACCTTAAGAAACAGGAAACATCTCGAATAAACAACCTAACCTTGCACCTAAAGCAATTAGAGAAAGAAGAACAAAAACATCCCAAAGTTAGCAGAAGGAAAGAAATCATAAAAATCAGATCAGAAATAAATGAAAAAGAAATGAAGGAAACGATAGAAAAGATCAATAAAACTAAAAGCTGGTTCTTTGAGAAGATAAACAAAATTGATAAACCATTAGCCAGACTCATCAAGAAAAGAAGGGAGAAGACTCAAATCAATAGAATTAGAAATGAAAAAGGAGAAGTAACAACTGACACTGCAGAAATACAAAAGATCATGAGAGATTACTATAAGCAACTCTATGCCCATAAAATGGACAACCTGGAAGAGATGGACAAATTCTTAGAAATGCACAACCTGCCAAGACTGACTCAGGAAGAAATAGAAAATATGAATAGACCAATCACAAGCACTGAAATTGAAACTGTGATTAAAAATCTTCCATCAAACAAAAGCCCAGGACCAGATGGCTTCACAGGCGAATTCTATCAAACATTTAGAGAAGAGCTAACACCCATCCTTCTCAAACTCTTCCAAACAATATCAGAGGAAGGAACACTCCCAACCTCATTCTACGAGGCCACCATCACCTTGATACCAAAACCAGGCAAGGATGTCACAAAGAAAGAAAACTACAGGCCAATATCACTGATGAACATAGATGCAAAAATCCTCAACAAAATACTAGCAAACAGAATCCAACAGCACATTAAAAGGATCATACACCATGATCAAGTGGGGTTTATTCCAGGAATGCAAGGATTCTTCAATATACGCAAATCAATCAATGTGATACACCATATTAACAAGTTGAAGGAGAAAAACCATATGATCATCTCAATAGATGCAGAGAAAGCTTTCGACAAAATTCAACACCCATTTATGATAAAAACCCTGCAGAAAGTAGGCATAGAGGGAACTTTCCTCAACATAATAAAGGCCATATATGACAAACCCACAGCCAACATTGTCCTCAATGGTGAAAAACTGAAACCATTTCCACTAAGATCAGGAACAAGACAAGGCTGCCCACTCTCACCACTCTTATTCAACATAGTTTTGGAAGTTTTAGCCACAGCAATCAGAGAAAAAAAGGAAATAAAAGGAATCCAAATTGGAAAAGAAGAAGTAAAGCTGTCACTGTTTGCAGATGACATGATACTATACATAGAGAATCCTAAAGATGCTACCAAAAAACTACTAGAGCTAATCAATGAATTTGGTAAAGTAGCAGGATACAAAATTAATGTACAGAAATCTCTGGCATTCCTGTACACTAATGATGAAAAATCTGAAAATGAAATCAAGAAAACACTCCCATTTACCATTGCAACAAAAAGAATAAAATATCTAGGAATAAACCTACCTAAGGAGACAAAAGACCTGTTTGCAGAAAATTATAAGACACTGATGAAAGAAATTAAAGATGATACAAATAGATGGAGAGATATACCATGCTCCTGGATTGGAAGAATCAATATTGTGAAAATGACTCTACTACCCAAAGCAATCTACAGATTCAATGCAATCCCTATGAAACTACCACTGGCATTTTTCACAGAACTAGAACAAAAAATTTCAAAATTTGTTTGGAAAAACAAAAGACCCCGAATAGCCAAAGCAATCTTGAGAACGAAAAACGGGGCTGGAGGAATCAGGCTCCCTGACTTCAGACTATACTACAAAGCTACAGTAATCAAGACAGCGTGGTACTGGCATAAAAACAGAAAGATAGATCAGTGGATCAGGATAGAAAGCCCAGAGATAAACCCACACACATATGGCCAACTTATCTTTGATAAAGGAGGCAGGAATGTACAGTGGAGAAAGGACAGCCTCTTCAATAAGTGGTGCTGGGAAAACTGGACAGGGACATGTAAAAGTTTGAGATTAGATCATTCCCTAACACCATACACAAAAATAAGCTCAAAATGGATTAAAGACCTAAATGTAAGGCCAGAAACTATCAAACTCTTAGAGGAAAACATAGGTAGAACACTCTATGACATAAATCACAGCAAGATCCTTTTGGACCCACCTCCTAGAGAAATGGAAATAAAGACAAAAATAAACACATGGGACCTAATGAAACTTCAAAGCTTTTGCACAGCAAAGGAAACCATAAACAAGACCAAAAGACAACCCTCAGAATGGGAGAAAATATTTGCCAATGAAGCAACTGACAAAGGATTAATCTCCAAAATTTATAAGCAGCTCATGCAGCTCAATAACAAAAAAACAAACAACCCAATCCAAAAATGGGCAGAAGACTTAAATAGGCATTTCTCCAAAGAAGATATACAGGCTGCCAACAAACACATGAAAGAATGCTCAACATCATTAATCATTAGAGAAATGCAAATCAAAACTACAATGAGATATCATCTCACACCAGTCAGAATGGCCATCATCAAGAAATCTAGAAACAATAAATGCTGGAGAGGGTGTGGAGAAAAGGGAACACTCTTGCACTGCTGGTGGGAATGTGAATTGGTACAGCCACTATGGAGAACAGTATGGAGGTTCCTTAAAAAACTAAAAATAGAACTACCATATGACCCAGCAATCCCACTACTAGGCATATACCCTGAGAAAACCATAATTCAAAAAGAGACATGTACCAAAATGTTCATTGCAGCTCTATTCACAATAGCCCGGAGCTGGAAACAACCTAAGTGTCCATCATCGGATGAATGGATAAAGAAGATGTGGCACATATATACATTGGAATATTACTCAGCCATAAAAAGAAACGAAACTGAGCTATTTGTAATGAGGTGGATAGACCTAGAGTCTGTCATACAGAGTGAAGTAAGTCAGAAAGAGAAAGACAAATAACGTATGCTAACACATATATACGGAATTTAAAAAAAAAAAAAAAGTCATGAAGGACCTAGGGGTAAAACGGGAATAAAGACACAGACCTACTTGAGAATGGACTTGTGGATATGGGGAGGGGGAAGGGTAAGCTGTGACAAAGCGAAAGAGAGGCATGGACATATATACACTACCAAATGTAAGGTAGATAGATAGTGGGAAGCAGCCGCAGAGCAAAGGGAGATCAGCTCGGTGCTTTGTGACCGCCTGGAGGGGTGGGATGGGGAGGGTGGGAGGGAGGGAGATGCATGAGGGAAGGGATGTGGGAACAGATGTATATGTATGACTGATTCACTTTGTTATAAAGCAGAAACTAATAAAATAAATAAATAAATAAATAAAATAAAAAAATAAAAAAAAATAAATAAAAAAGAGTGGACATATGTATATGTATAACTGATTCACTTTGCTGTACACCTGAAACTAACACAACACTGTAAATCAACTATAACCCAATAAAAATTTTAAAAACATAAAAATAAAGTTAAAAAAGAGGAAACAAAAAAGTATAAGAGAAAAAAAGAGAACAAAATAAATATGTTATACATAATATGGAAACTTGGAGCTCATGAACAAGTTATCCTCTTTTGACTGCCTCACCACTGGAATACACTACAGTTCCATTCTACAATAACCACCCCATCCATATCAAGGGGTAGAGAGGATATTTATTTCTAAGAGCCCAAACCATCCCTACTCTTTACTAAAATAGACAGACTGCTTTTCCAATAAAGAGTCAAACAAATCATATTGCATTTATTCATTTATTTTAAAGAAATTATAAATATTGTAACACATTTTGGATTTTATAAAAGGCAGTTGCATAAGATACCATGTTTTATGCAATTCTATTTCATGAAAATTCAGATTTTCAGAGAAAAATGTGGAAATATTATTCCCTATAAATTAGATTTTCCTTTAAATGTCCCTAGGGACTTAAGAGAAATTTTCCAGAAATGTGCTTACTGAGAATATCAAAGAAAGTGAACAGTGAAAAATCACTAATGTCTCAAAAACAATTCCACAGAACAGAAATCCAATAAGAATGGGAGGTTTAAAAATGCAAAATATTCAAAAGGAATTTTTAAAACTGTAAAATAGATGGTTGTGATCTAACAAATGAAATACACAAAAGAATCAATGGTTTGAAATATATAATCATTCCCAATATTCCTATTAACATGCCATTCAATCTAAACCACATTTTAAAGTGGGTTTCGACTGTTTAACATGACAGGAAGCATACTTTTCTGATTTCCAGGGTATCTATTTTAATATAAACTTTACACAGGCTTCTACAGACTCCTTGATCTTTTATGAATGAAGAGGGAAGTACAATGTGACTCATATTTTTAACATAATCAGCCATTTATGCTAGATTTCTTATAGCAAAGGTTGTATACGCCTTCCCTTTTGACACATATTACCAATTCACCAAAAATATATAAAATGCTGTTCACAAATGGCTCAAAAACATTTAAGTCATAATTAACTTGACAATAGGATTAATAATCTAAAATGTATAGATTCCAAAACCTTGAAAACCATTAACACCAGAAAAAAATCCCCCTAACTTAAAAATTGATGTACAAGGTTGGTATTCCCTACTGTACTGGCCACTAATAACTGTAAATAGGCCTACTCAAATAATGAGTTTATCATGCCATTTACTTGCTGAAAAACCTATACATGCTCTAACTGGTATGTCATAAATCATATTACAGTATAAATCCCATGAACTCAGGGATCTTATCTCTTTAACAGCTATATATTAACAGTTCCCAGCAAAAAGTGGGGAAAATAGTATGGGCTCAATAAATACTTGTTAAATGAATAAATAACTCCTTAGATTTTCCTATTTCAAGAAGGAGTTACAACCTTAAGCAAAATGTTCTTATTACTCCATGATGTGATCTCTCTAGTACAGGCCTAGCTTATTTATCTGCTGTCATCTAAATAATCATCATTTACTTCCACCTCCTGAGTTGACCTCTCCATACCCTCAATTTTTTTTGATATTGGGCTCAAAAATTGTCAAATAAGATATTTGTCAAAGATTATACCCTCCCTCCAATAAATCCTTATTCCTTTAGTCAGTAATCCCTCCCTCAGCCTATCATATTTATTTAATATGATATTTATTTAATGATAGAGATAAAAATCATTACAGTAAATATTACTGCAAAGATTCCTTAGTCTATAACACTATTGTTCTTTTTTTAGTACAATTCCTCACTTATTTACAAGGTTGTAATCTTTAAAATCAAAATTAATACTACAAACATAAAATATTATCTATCAATCACAATGGAGTAAGGCAAATATACCTGCACTGTGAATGAAGGAATGAATAAATAGTGAATGAATATTAATAAATGAGCTTAATCATTCTCAGCAAGCCTACAGAAGTTGAAATCCAGATTAATGTATGCACTCCCATCTGACAGCAAAACAAGGAAAACACCATAAGGACTATTCTGGGTAGAAAAATCTAAATAATGGAGTGACATGCCATGCTCATGAATTGGAAGACTCAGCATAGTAAGGATGTCAATTCTACCATATTTCTCTGTAGGTTTAATTCAGTTGCTATCAAAATTTGAGCAAGGGTTTGTAGACACAGACAAACTAATTTAAAAATCCATATGAAAAGGCATAGGCCCTAGAATACCTAAAACAATCTTGGGAAAAAAGAACAAGCGAGAGGAATCAGTCATCCCAGTAAGGCTTACTATATAGCTATGGTAACCAAGATAGTATGTTACTGGTGGAAGGCTACACAGATAAACAGAACAGAATAAAGAAGGCAGAAATACAACCACACAAATAAACCCAAGTGATATTTTTTACAAAAGTAAAAAAGCACTTCAATGGAGAAACTATAGGCTTTCCAACAAATGGTGCTGGGGCAATTAATTAAAAATGGATCATGGACATAAATTTGAAAAGTACAACTATAAATTTTTTAACATCTTTATTGGCGTATAATTGCTTAACAATGTTGTGTTACATTCAGCTGTATAACAAAATGAATCAGCTATACATATACATATATCCCCTCAATCTTGTGTCTCCCTTCCACCTTCCCTAACCCACTCCTCTAGGTGGTGACAAAGCACCGAGGTGATCTCCCTGTGCTATGCGGCTGCTTCCCACTAGCTATCTATTTTCCATTTGGTACTATATATAAGTCCATGCCACTCTCTCACTTCATCCCAGTTTACCCTTCCCCGTCCCCGTGTCCTCAAGTCCATTCTCTACGTGTGCACCTTTATTCCTGTCCTTCCCCTAGGCTCTTCAGAAACTTTTTTTTTTTAGATTCCATATATATGTGTTAGCATACGGTATAAACTTTTCTCTTTCTGACTTACTTCACCCTACATGACAGTCTCAATGTCCATCCAATTGACTACAAATAACTTAATTTTGTTTCTTTTTATGCCTGAGTAATATTCCATTGTATATATGTGCCACATCTTCTTTATCCATTCATCTGTCAATGGACACTTAGGTTGATTCCATGTCCTGACTATTGTAAACAGAGCTGCAATTAACACTGTGGTACAAGACTCTTTTTGAATTATGGCTTTCTCAGGGTATATGCCCAGTACTGGGACTGTTGGGTCGTATGGTAGTTCTATTTTTAGTTTTTTAAAGAACCTCCACACTGTTTTCAATAGGGGCTGTATCAATTTACATTTCCACCAACAGTGCAAGAGGGTTCCCTTTTCTCCACACCATCTCCAGCACTTACTGTTTGTAGATTTTTTGATGATGGCCATTCTGACCAGTGTGAGGTGATACGTCACTGTGGTTTTGATTTGCATTTCTCTAATGATTAGTGATTTGGAGCATCCTTCCATGTGTTTGTTGGCAATCTATATATCTTCTTTGGAGAAATGTCTATTTAGGACTTCTGCCCATTTTTGGAGTGTGTTGTTTGTTTTTTCGATATTGAGCTACATGAGCTGCTTGTAAATTCTGGAGATTAATCCATTGTCAGTTGCTTCATTTGTAAATATTTTCTCCCATTCTGAGGGTTGTCTTTTCATCTTCTTTATGGTTTCCTTTGCTGTGAAAATCTTTTATGATTCATCAGGTCCCATTTGTTTATATTTGTTTTTATTTCCATTTCTCTAGGAGGTGGATCAAAAAGGATCTTGCTGTGATTTATGTCATAGAGTGTTCTGCCTATGTTTTCCTCTAAGAGTGTTATAGTGTCTGGCCTACATTTGGGTCTTTAATCCATTTTGAGTTTATTTTTGTGTATGGTGTTAGGGAGTGTTCTAATTTCATTCTTTTACATGTAGCTGTCCAGTTCTCCCAGCACCACTTACTGAAGAGGCTGTCTTTTCTGCATTGTATATTCTTGCCACCTTTATCAAAAATAAGGTGAATATATGTGTGTGTGGGTTTATCTCTGGGTTTTTTATCCTGTTCCATTGATCTATATTTCTGTTTTTGTGCCAGTACCATAGTGGCTTCATTACTGTAGCTTTGTAGTATAGTCTGAAGTCAGGGAACATGATTCCTCGAGTTCCGTTTTTCTTTCTCAAGATTGCTTTGGCTATTCGGGGTCTTTTGTGTTTCCATACAAATTGTGAAATTTCTTGTTCTAATTCTGTGAAAAATGCCATTAGTATTTTGATAAGGATTGCACTGAATCTGTAGATTGCTTTGGGTAGTACAGTCATTCTCACAATGTTGATTCTACCAATCGAAGATCATGGTACATATCTCTCCATCTGTTTGTACCATCTTTAATTTCTTTCATCAGTGTCTTACAGTTTTGTCCATACATGTATTTTCTCTCCTTACATATGTTTATTCCTAGGTATTTTATACTTTACGTTGCAATGGTAAATCGGAGTGTTTCCTTAATTTCTCTTTCAGACTTTTCATCATTCGTGTACAGGAATGCAGGAGATTTCTGTGCATTAATTTTGTATCCTGCTACTTTACCAGATTCATTGATTAGCTCTAGTAGTTTTCTGGTAGCATCTTTAGGATTCTCTATGTATAGTATCATGTCATCTGCAAACAGTGACAGTTTTACTCCTTCTTTTCCGATTTGGATTCCTTGTATTTCCTTTTCTTCTCTGATTGCTGTGGCTAAAACTTCTAAAACTATGTTGAATAAGAGTGGTGAAAGTGGGCACCCTTGTCTTGTTCCTGATCTTAGTGGAAATGCTTTCAGTTTTTCACCATTGAGAATGATGTTGGCTATGGGTTCGTCAAATATAGCCTTTATTACATTGAGGTAAGTCCCCTCGATGCCAACTTTCTGGAGAGTTTTTATCATAAATGAGTGTTGAATTTTGTCAAAAGCTTTTTCTGAATGTATTGATATTATCATATGGTTTTTATCCTTCAATTTGTTAACATGGTGTATCACAATGATTGATTTGCGTACATTGAAGAATCCTTGCTTTCCTGGGATAAACCCCACTTGATCATGTTGTATGATCCTTTTAATATGCTGCTCTATTCTGTTTGCCAGTATTTTGTTGAGTATTTTTTCATCTATGTTCATTAGTGATATTGGCCTGTAGTTTTCTTTTATTGTGACATCTTTGGTTCTGGCATCAGGGTGATGGTGGCCTCATAGAATGAGTTTGGGAGTGTTCCACTCTCTGTTATATTTTGGAAGAGTTTGAGAAGGATAGGTGTTAGCTCTTCTCTAAATGTTTGATAGAAGTGGCCTGTGAAGTCATCTGGTCCTGGGCTTTTTGTTTGTTGGAAGACTTTTAATCAACGTTTCCATTTCAGTGCTTGTGACTGGTCTGCTTATATTTTCTATTCCTTCCTGGTTCAGTTTCAGAAGGTTGTGCTTTTCTAATAATTTGTCCATATCTTCCAGGATGTCTCTTTTATTGGCATATAGTTGCTTACAGTAATCTCTCATGATCCTTTGTATCTCTGCAGTGTCTGTTGTAATTTCTCCTTTTTCAGCTCTAGTTTTATTGATTTGCGTCCTCTCCCTCTTTTTCTTGATGAGTCTGGCTAATGGTTTATCAATTTTGTTTATCTTCTCAAAGCACCTGCTTTTAGTTCTACTAATCTTTGCTACTGTGTCCTTCATTTCTTTATAATTTATTTGTGATCTGGTCTTTATGATTTCTTTCCTTCTGCTAACATTTTTTTTGTTTTTTTTTTTGTTTTGGGGGTTTTTTTGGTGTTTTTTTTTTTTGTTCTTCTTTCTCTAACTGCTTTAGGTGTGAGGTTAGGTTGTTTATTTGAGATGTTTCTTGTTTCTTGAGGTAGGATTGTATTGCTATAAACTTCCCTCTTAGAACTGCTTTTGCTGCATCCTGTAGGTTTGGGGCCATCATGTTTTCATTGTCATTTGTTTCTAGGTATTTTTTTATTTCCCCTTTGATTTCTTCAGTGATCTCTTGGTAATTTAGTAGTGTATTGTTTGGTCTCCTGTGTTTGTATTTTTTACAGTTTTTTTCCTGTAACTGACATCTAGTCTCATAGCGATGTGGCCGGAAAAGATACTTGATATGATTTCAATGTTCTTAAATTTACCAAGGCTTGATTTGTGACCCATGATATGATCTATCCTGAAGAATGTTCCATAAGCACTTGAAAAGAAAGTGTATTCTGTTGTTTTTGGATGGAATGTCCTATAAAGATCCATTAAGTCCATCTTCTTTAATGTATAATTTAAAAGCTTGTGTTTCCTTACTTATTTTCATTTTGGATGATCTGTCCATTGGTGAAAGTGGGGTGTTAAAGACTCCTACTGTGAGTGTGTTACTGCTGATTTCCCCTTTTATCGCTGCTAGCATTTGCCTTATGTATTGAGGTGCTCCTATGTTGGATGCATAAATATTTACAACTGTGATAACTTCTTCTCGGATTGATCCATTTATAAGTATGTAGTGTCCTTCTTTGTCTCTTATAATAGTCTTTATTTTAAAGTCTATTTTGTCTCATATGAGAATTGCTACTCCAGCTTTCTTTGGATTTCCATTTGCATGGAATATCTTTTTCCATCCCTCACTTTCGGTCTGTATGTGTCCCTAGGTCTGAAGTGGGTCTCTTCTAGACATCATATATACGGGTCTTATTTTTGTATCCATTCAGCTAGTCCATGTGTTTGGTTGGAGCATTTAATCCATTTACATTTAAGGTAATTATCAATATGTATGTTCCTATTAGCATTTTCTTAATTGTCTTGGGTTTGTTTTTGAAACTTTTTTCCTTCTCTTGTGTTTCCTACCTAGAGAAGTTCCTTTAGCATTTGTTGTAAAGCTGGCTTGGTGGTGCAGAATTCTCTTAGCTTTTGCTTGTCTGTAAAGGTTTTAATTTCTCCACTGAGTGTGAATGAGATCCTTCCTGGGTAGAGTAATCTTGGTTATAGGTCTATCCCTTTCATCACTTTAAATATGTTCTGCCAGTCCCTTCTGGCTTGCAGAGTTTCTGCTGAAAAATCAGCTGTTAACCTTATGGGTATTCCCTTGTATGTTATTTGTTGCTTTTCCCTTGCTGCTTTTAATATTTGTTCTTGTATTTAATTTTTGATAGTTTGCTTAATATGTGTCTTGGTGTGTTTCTCCTTGGATTTATCCTGCATGGGACTATCTGTGCTTCCTGGACTTGATTAACTATTTCCTTTCCCATATTAGGGAAGTTTCAACTATAATCTCTTCAAGTATTTTCTCAGACCATTTATTTTTCTCTTCTTCTTCTGGGACCCCTATAATTCGAATGTTAGTGCATTTAATGTTGTCCCAGAGGTCTCTGAGACTGTCCTCAATTCTTTTTATTCTTTTTTCTTTATTCTGCTCTGAGGTAGTTATTTCCACTATTTTATCTTCCAGGTCACTTATCCGTTCTTCTTGCTCAGTTATTCTGCTATTGATCCCTTCCAGATAATTTTTTTTTTCTTTTTGCGGTATGCGGGCCTCTCACTGTTGTGGCCTCCCCCGTTGCGGAGCACAGGCTCCGGATGCGCAGGCCCAGCGGCCATGGCTCACGGGCCCAGCCGCTCCGCGGCATATGGGATCCTCCCAGACCGGGGCACGAACCCGTATCCCCTGCATCGGCAGGCGGACTCTCAACCACTGCGCCACCAGGGAGGCCCCCCAGATAATTTTTAATTTCATTTATTTTGTTGTTCATCACTGTTTGTCTGCTCTTTAGTTCTTGTAGGTCCTTGTTAAACGTTTCTTGTATTTTCCCCATTCTATTTCCAAGATTTTGGATCATCTTTGATATCATTACTCTGAATTCTTTTTCAGGTAGACTGCCTATTTCCTCTTCATTTTTTAGGTCTGGTGGGTTTTTACCTTGCTCCTTCGTGTGCTGAGTATTTCTCTGTCTTCTCATTTTGCTTAACTTACTGTGTTTGTGGTCTCCTTTTTGCAGGCTGCAGGTTCGTACTTCCCATTGTTTTTGGTGTCTGCCCCCAGTGGGTGAGGTTGGTTCAGTGGGCTGTGTAGGGATCCTGGTGGAGGGGACTGGTGCCAGTGTTCTGGTGGATGAGGCTGGATCTTGCCTGTCTGGTGGGCAGGACTGCATCTGGTGGTGTGCTTTGTGGTTTCTGTGAACTTTTTATGATTTTAGGCAGCCTCTCTGCTAATGGGTGGAGTTGTATTCCTTTCTTGCTAGTTGTTTGGCATGGGGAACTTGCTAGTCGTTCAGTGGAGCTGGGTCTCAGTGTTGAGATGGAGATCTCTGGGAGAGCTCTCACCAATTGATATTACATGGGGCTTGGTGGTCTCTGGTGGTCCAATGTCCTGAACTCAGCTCTCCCACCTTGGAGGCTCTGGCCTGACACCCGGCCAGAGCACCAAGGCCCTGTCATCCACACAGCTCAGAAGAAAAGGGAGAAAAAAGAGAGAAAGACAAAATAAAATAAAATAAAATAAAGTTATTAAAATAATAAATTTTAAAAATTATTAAAAATGATTTAAAAATTTTAAAAAGTGAGGGAAAAAAAGCAAGAGAGCAACCAAACCAATAAACAAATCCACCAGTGATAACAAGTGCTATAAACAATACTAAGATAAAAATAAAAATCAGAAACTAGTCAGTCACATACAGCAAACCCTAAGTCTACAGTTGCTCACAAAGTCCACTGCCTTAATTTTGGGTTGATGCATTGTCTATTCAGGTATTCCACAGGTGTAGGGTACATCAAGTTGATTGTGGAGATTTAATCTGCTGCTCCTGAGGCTTCACAGAGAAATTTCACTTTCTCTTTTTTGTTCACACAGCTCCTGGGGTTCAGCTTTGGTTTTGGCCCTACCTCTGCATGAAGGTCACCCTCCGGCATCTGTTCTTCGCCCAGACAGGAGGGGGTTAAAGGAGCGTCTGATTAGGGGGCTCTGGCTCACTCAGGGCGGGGGAGGGAGGGGTATGGAATGCAGGGTGAGCCTGCGGCAGCAAAGGCCAGCATGATGTTGGAACAGCCTGAGGCCTGCTGTGTGTTCTCTTGGGGAAGTTGTCCCTGAATCACGGGACCGTGGCACTGGCCAGCTGCACCAGCTCCCGGGAGGGGAGGTGTGGATAGTGACCTGTGCTTGCACACAGGATCCTTGGTGACTGCAGCAGCAGCCTTAGCGTTTCATGCCCATCTCTGGTGCCTGCGCTGATAGCCGCAGCTCACCCCCATCTCTGAAGCTCATTTAGGTGGTGTTCTGAATCTCCTCTCCTCCCACACCCTGAAACAATGATCTCTTGACTCTTAGGCAGTTCCAAACATTTTCCCAGACTCCATCCGGTTAGCTGTGGTGCAGTAGCCCCCTTCAGTCTGTGTTCACGCAGCCAACCCCAGTCCTCTCCCTGGGATCTGACCTCTGAAGCCCGAGTCTCAGCTCCCAGCCCCCACCTGCCCTGGTTGGTGAGCAGACAAGCATCGCAGGCTGGTGAGTGCTGGTCAGCACAGATCCTCTGTGTGGGAATCTCTCCACTTTGCCCTCCGCACCCCTGTTGCTGCGCTCTCCTCTGTGGCTCCGAAGCTTCCCCACCCCCTGCCCACCCCCTGTCTCCTCCAGTGAAGGGGCTTCCTAGTGTGTGGCAAGTTTGCCTCATTCACAGCTCCCTCCCAAAGGTGCAAGTCCTGTCCCTATTCTTTTGACTGTTTTTTCTTTTTTCTTTTGCCCTATCTAGGTACGTGAGGAGTTTCTTGCCTTTTGGGAAGTCTGAGGTCTTCTGCCAGAGTTAAGTAGGTGTTCTGTAGGAGTTGTTCCACGTGTAGATATATTTTTGATATATTTATGGGGAGGAAGGTGATCTCCACGTCTTACTCCTCCGCCATCTTGAAGGTCCTCTCCTATAAAACTTTTAAGTTTTAGTATCTAGGGCTAGGTGAAGAGTTCTTAGACTTGACACCAAAAGCACAATCCATAAAAGGAACTACTGATAAATTGGACTTCATCAAATTTTCAATCATCTGCTCTGCAAAAGTCCCTGTTTAGAGGACAAAAAGACAAGCTACAAATTGTGAGAAAATGTTTGCAAACCACACCTCTAACAAAGGACTAGAACTAGAATATATAAAGAATTCACTAAACTCAATAGTAAAAAGCACAAAATTCAATAGTAAAAAGAACGAAGTCCGATTAGAAAATGAGCAAAAGCTATTTCACTGAAGAGGATACAAAGATGGCAAACAAGCCCATCAAAAGATGATCAATATCATTAGCCATTAGAGAACTACCAATTGAAACCACCTTGAGCTATCACTACACACCTGTAAAGAGTAGCAAAAAATTAAAAATAGTGATAACAATATATGTTTGTGAGGGTGAGGAGAAACTGGATCTCTCATTTATTTGGGATGAGAATGCTACCCTGTAAACACTTAGGCACTATCTTATAAAAGTAAACATGCAACTACCATATGCCCCAACAATTATATCCCTGGTCATTTATCCCAAAGAAATGAAAATTTATATTTACACAAAAACCTGTACAGTGATATTCAAAGTAGCTTTATTTATAATAGCCCAAAACTGCAATCAGCCCAGGCTTCCTTCAGTATATGAATGATTTAAAAAATCATTCCACAGTACATACATAAGATGGAATATTACTCAGAAATAAAAAGGAAATAACTATTGATAATCAGAACTTGGATGTAGCTCCAGGGAATTATGCTGGTCAGAAAAGCTAATCACAAAAAGATACATACTATACTCTTCTATTTGTATAACATTTTTTAAGGGACAAAATTTTAGAAATGGAAAAACAGATTAGTGGTTGCCATGGGTTTTGATAGTGGAGGTGGGAGTGTAAAGTGTATGTGATTATAAAAGGGCAATACAGACTTCCGGGTAAGATGACGGAAGAGTAAGACGTGGAGATCACCTTCCTCCCCACGGATACACCAGAAATACAGCTACACGTGGAACAACTCCTACAGAACACCTACTGAACGCTGGCAGAAGACCCCAGACCTCGCAAAAGGCTCGCCCCGCACTCCGTGCCCCTCCCTCCCGCCCGGCCTGAGTGAGCCAGAGTCCCCGAAGAGGCTGCTCCTTTAACCCTGTCCTGCCTGAGCGAAGAACAGACGCCCTCCGGCGACCTACACGCAGAGGCGGGGCCAAATCCAAAGCTGAGACCCAGGAGCTGTGAGAACAAAGAAGAGAAAGGGAAACCTCTCCCAGCAGCCTCAGAAGCAGCGGATTAAAGCTCCACAATCAACTTGATGTACCATGCATCTGTGAAATACATGAATAGACAACACATCATCCCAAATTGAGGAGCCAGGAGTCAGTGCTGTGCCTCTGAGGTGGGAGAGCCAACTTCAGGACACTGGTCCACAAGAGACCTCCCAGCTCCACATAATATCAAACGGCAAAAATCTTCCAGAGATCTCCATCTCAACACCAGCACCCAGCTTCACTCAACGACCAACAAGCTACAGTGCTGGACACCCTATGCCAAACAACTAGCAAGACAGGAACACAACGCCACCCATTAGCAGAGAGGTGGCCTAAACTCATAAAAAGTCTGCAGACACCCCAAAACACACCCCAGACGTGGACCTGCCCACCAGAAAGACAAGATTCAGCCTCATCCACCAGAACACAGGCACTAGTCCCCTCCTCCAGGAAGCCTACACAACCCACTAAACCAACCTTAGCCACTGGGGACAGACACCAAAAACAACGGGAACTACGAACCTGCAGCCTGCAAAAAGGAGACCCCAAACACAGTAACATAAGCAAAATGAGAAGACAGAAAAACACACAGCAGGAGAAGGAGCAAGATAAAAACCCACCAGATCTAACAAATGAAGAGATAATAGGCAGTCTACCTGAAAAAGAATTCAGAATAATGATGGTAAAGATGATCCAAGATTCTATTTCCCAGATCCAAAATCTTGGAAATAGAATAGACAAAATGCAAGAAACAGTTAACAAGGACCTAGAAGAACTAAAGATGAATCAAGCATCGATTAAAAACACAATACATGAAATGAAAAATACTCTAGATGGGATCAATAGCAGAATAACTGAGGCAGAAGAACGGATAAGTGAGGTGGAAGATAAAATAGTGGAAATAACTGCTGCAGAGCAAAATAAAGAAAAAAGAATGAAAAGAACAGAGGACAGTCTCAGAGACCTCTGGGACAACATTAAATGCACCAACATTCGAATTATAGGGGTTCCAGAAGAAGAAGAGAAAAAGAAAGGGACTGAGAAAATATTTGAAGAGATTATAGTTGAAAACTTCCCTAATATGGGAAAGGAAATAGTTAATCAACTCCAGGAGGCACAGAGAGTCCCATACAGAATAAATCCAAGGAGAAATACGCCAAGACACATATTAATCAAACTGTCAAAAATTAAACACAAAGAAGTCATATTAAAAGCAGCAAGGCAAAAACAACAAATAACACACAAGGGAATCCCCATCAGGATAAGAGCTGATCTCTCAGCAGAAACTCTACAAGCCAGAAGGGAGTGGCAGGACATAATTAAAGTGATGAAGGAGAAAAACCTGCAACCAAGATTACTCTACCCAGCAAGGATCTCATTCAGATTTGATGGAGAAATTAAAACGTTTACAGACAAGCAAAAGCTGAGAGAGTTCAGCACCACCAAACCAGCTTTACAACAAATGCTAAAGGAACTTCTCTAGGCAAGAAACACAACAGAAGTAAAAGACCTACAATAACGAACCCAAAACAATTAAGAAAATGGGAACAGGAACATACATATCAATAATTACCTTAAATGTAAATGGAATAAATGCTCCCACCAAAAGACACAGATTGGCTGAATGGATACAAAAACAAGACCCAGATATATACTGTCTACAAGAGACCCACTTCAGACCTAGAGACACATACAGACTGAAAGTAAGGGGATGGAAAAAGATATTCCATGCAAATGGAAACCAAAAGAAAGCTGGAGTAGCAATTCTCATATCAGACAAAATAGACTTTAAAATAAAGACTACTAGAAGAGACAAAGAAGGACACTACATAATGATCAAGGGATCAATCCAAGAAGAAGATATAACAATTGTAAATATTTATGCACCAAACATAGGAGCACCTCAATACATAAGGCAAATACTAACAGCCATAAAAGGAGAAATTGACAGTAACACACTCATAGTAGGGGACTTTAACACCCCACTTTCACCAATGGACAGATCATCCAAAATGAAAATAAATAAGGAAACACAAGCTTTAAATGATACATTAAACAAGATGGACTTAATTGATATTTATAGGACATTCCATCCAAAAACAACAGAATACACATTTTTCTCAAGTGCTCATGGAACATTCTCCAGGATAGATCATATCTTGGGTCACAAATCAAGCCTTGGTAAATTTAAGAAAATTGAAATTGTATCAAGTATCTTTTCCGACCACAATGCTATGAGACTAGATATCAATTACAGGAAAAGAGCTGTAAAAAATACAAACACATGGAGGCTAAACAATACACTACTTAATAACGAAGTGATCACTGAAGAAATCAAAGAGGAAATTAAAAAATACCTAGAAACAAATGACAATGGAGACACGACGACCCAAAACCTATGGGATGCAGCAAAAGCAGTTCTAAGAGGGAAGTTTATAGCAATACAATCCCACCTTAAGAAACAGGAAACATCTCGAATAAACAACCTAACCTTGCACCTAAAGCAATTAGAGAAAGAAGAACAAAAACATGCCAAAGTTAGCAGAAGGAAAGAAATCATAAAAATCAGATCAGAAATAAATGAAAAAGAAATGAAGGAAACGATAGCAAAGATCAATAAAACTAAAAGCTGGTTCTTTGAGAAGATAAACAAAATTGATAAACCATTAGCCAGACTCATCAAGAAAAAAAGGGAGAAGACTCAAATCAATAGAATTAGAAATGAAAAAGGAGAAGTAACAACTGACACTGCAGAAATACAAAAGATCATGAGAGATTACTATAAGCAACTCTATGCCAATAAAATGGACAACCTGGAAGAAATGGACAAATTCTTAGAAAGGTACAACCTGCCAAGACTGAATCAGGAAGAAATAGAAAATATGAACAGACCAATCACAAGCACTGAAATTGAAACTGTGATAAAAAAATCTTCCAACAAACAAAAGCCCAGGACCAGATGGCTTCACAGGAGAATTCTATCAAGCATTTAGAGAAGAGCTAACACCTATCCTTCTGAAACTCTTCCAAAATATAGCAGAGGGAGGAACACTCCCAAACTCATTCTACGAGGCCACCATCACCTTGATACCAAAACCAGACAAGGATGTCACAAAGAAAGAAAACTACAGGCCAATATCACTGATGAACATAGATGCAAAAATCCTCAACAAAATACTAGCAAACAGAATCCAACAGCACATTAAAAAGATCATACACCATGATCAAGTGGGGTTTATTCCAGGAATGCAAGGATTCTTCAATATATGCAAATCAATCAACGTGATACACCATATTAACAAATTGAAGGAGAAAAACCATATGATCGTCTCAATAGATGCAGAGAAAGCTTTCGACAAAATTCAACACCCATTTATGATAAAAACCCTGCAGAAAGTAGGCATAGAGGGAACTTTCCTCAACATAATAAAGGCCATATATGACAAACCCACAGCCAGCATCGTCCTCAATGGTGAAAAACTGAAACCATTTCCACTAAGATCAGGAACAAGACAAGGTTGCCCACTCTCACCACTCTTATTCAACATAGTTTTGGAAGTTTTAGCCACAGCAATCAGAGAAGAAAAGGAAATAAAAGGAATCCAAATCGGAAAAGAAGAAGTAAAGCTGTCACTGTTTGCAGATGACATGATACTATACATAGAGAATCCTAAAGATGCTACCAGAAAACTACTAGAGTTAATCAATGAATTTGGTCAAGTTGCAGGATACAAAATTAATGCACAGAAATCTCTGGCATTCCTATATACTAATGATGAAAAATCTGAAAGTGAAATCAAGGAAACACTCCCATTTACCATTGCAACAAAAAGAATAAAATATCTAGGAATAAACCTACCTAAGGAGACAAAAGACCTGTATGCAGAAAATTATAAGACACTGATGAAAGAAATTAAAGATGATACAAATAGATGGAGAGATGTACCATGTTCTTGGATTGGAAGAATCAACATTGTGAAAATGACTCTACTACCCAAAGCAATCTACAGATTCAATGCAATCCCTATCAAACTACCACTGGCATTTTTCACAGAACTAGAACAAAAAATTTCACAATTTGTATGGAAACACAAAAGACCCCGAATAGCCAAAGCAATCTTGAGAACGAAAAATGGAGCTGGAGGAATCAGGCTCCCTGACTTCAGACTATACTACAAAGCTACAGTAATCAAGACAGTATGGTACTGGCACAAAAACAGTAAGATAGATCAATGGAACAGGATAGAAAGCCCAGAGTTAAACCCACGGACATATGGTCACCTTATCTTCGATAAAGGAGGCAGGAATGTACAGTGGAGAAAGGACAGTCTCTTCAATAAGTGGTGCTGGGAAAACTGGATAGGGACATGTAAAAGTATGAGATTAGATCACTCCCTAACACCATACACAAAAATAAGCTCAAAATGGATTAAAGACCTAAATGTAAGGCCAGACACTATCAAACTCTTAGAGGAAAACATAGGCAGAACACTCTATGACATAAATCACAGCAAGATCCTTTTTGACCCACCTCCTAGAGAAATGGAAATAAAGACAAAAATAAACACATGGGACCTAATGAAACTTCAAAGCTTTTGCACAGCAAAGGAAACCATAAACAAGACCAAAAGACAACCCTCAGAATGGGAGAAAATATTTGCCAATGAAGCAACTGACAAAGGATTAATCTCCAAAATTTATAAGCAGCTCATGCAGCTCAATAACAAAAAAACAAACAACCCAATCCAAAAATGGGCAGAAGACCTAAATAGACATTTCTCCACAGAAGATATACAGACTGCCAACAAACACATGAAAGGATGCTCAACATCTTTACTCATTAGAGAAATGCAAATCAAAACTACAATGAGATATCATCTCACACCAGTCAGAATGGCCATCATCAAAAAATCTAGAAACAATAAATGCTGGAGAGGGTGTGGAAAAAAGGGAACACTCTTGCACTGCTGGTGGGAATGTGAATTGGTACAGCCGCTATGGAGCACGGTATGGAGGTTCCCTAAAAAACTAAAAATAGAACTACCATATGACCCAGCAATCCCACTACTAGGCATATACCCTGAGAAAACCATAATTCAAAAAGAGACATGTACCAAAATGTTCATAGCAGCCCTATTTACAATAGCCCGGAGATGGAAACAACCTAAGTGTCCATCATCGGATGAATGGATAAAGAAGATGTGGCACATATATACAATGGAATATTACTCAGCCATAAAAAGAAATGAAATTGAGCTATTTGTAATGAGGTGGATAGACCTAGAGTCTGTCATACAGAGTGAAGTAAGTCAGAAAGAAAGACAAATACTGTATGCTAACACATATATATGGAATTTAAGAAAAAAAAAATTTCATGAAGAACCTAGGGGTAAAACAGGAATAAAGACACAGACCTACTAGAGAATGGACTTGAGGATATGGGGAGGGGGAAGGGTAAGCTGTGACAAAGTGAAAGAACGGCATGGACATATATACACTACCAAACGTAAGGTAGATAGCTAGTGGGAAGCAGCCGCATAGCACAGGGAGATCAGCTTGGTGCTTTGTGACCACCTGGAGGGGTGGGATAGGGAGGGTGGGAGGGAGACACAAAAGGGAGGGGATATGGAAACATATGTATATGTATAACTGATTAAATTTGTTATAAGGCAAAAAATTAAAAAAAAAAAATTCCTGAAAAATTTAACAATAGGCTCTTGACACCTGGTGTTAAGCGGGCTCCAGCACACCACTGCAGTCGACACCCCAGCACCCAGCCCAGATTTGTTGAATGAGTAAATGAATTAATGAAATCAGTCCCACAGAATTAGCTTCCCCTATCTGTGCCTATCCATGCACGCTCTCCATCAGTCTTATTTTTTAAAAAGCAAACTATGGTGTTTTCATCAAGTACAATGTATTCAGTATAAAATGAACTTATATACAAAATAGAAACAGACCGACAGGCATAGAAAACAAACTTATGGTTACCAAAGGGGAAATGTGGAGATGGATAAATTTGGAGTTTGGGATTAACATATATACACTACTATATATAAAATAGATAACCAACAAGGACCTACTCTATAGCACAGGGAATTCTACCCAATATTTTGTAATAACCTATAAGAATCTGAAAAAAATAGATATATATGTATGTGTAGCTGAATCACTTTGCTGTACACCTGAAACTAACACAACATTGTAAATCAACTATATTTCAATAAAAAAATACAAAAAATGTAAAAAAAAAAGGGGCAATACATATATCTTTGTGATATTGGAGCTGCTCAGTATTTATTTATTTTTACTTTTTTGTGGTACACGGGCCTCTCACTGTTGTGGCCTCTCCCGTTGCAGAGCACAGGCTCCGGATGCACAGGCTCAGCAGCCATGGCTCACAGGCCTACCTGCTCTGCGGCATGTGGGATCTTCCCGGACTGGGGCACGAACCTGTTTCCCCTGCATCGGCAGGCAGACTCTCAACCACTGAGCCACCAGGGAAGCCCCTCAGTATTTTTTTAATATTTATTTATTTATTTGGCTGCACCGGGTCTTAGTTGCCACAGGTAGGATCTTTAGTTGTGGCATGTGGGATCTTAAGTTGAAGCATGCAGGACTTAGTTCCCTGACCAGGGGTTGAACCTGGGCCCCCTGCATTGAGAGTGAAGAGTCTTACCCACTGGACCAGCAGGGAAGTCCCAGAGCTGTTCAGTATTTTAACTGTGGTGGGGGATACATGAATTTATATACCTGATGAAACTGTATAGTATTAAAACACAAATGAACACAAGTAAATGTGGTGAAACATGAACAGACTGGTGGATTGCATTAATATTAATATCTGGTTGTGATATTACATAACACAGATGTTACCATTGGGGGAAATAGGCAAAGAGTACAAGAGATCTCTCAGTACTACTTCTTAGAATTGAATGTGAATCTACAATTATTTCAATAAAAATTTATATGAAAAATGCAGCAATTTGAAAAGCTGTTCACTCTGCTATAGAACCTTCTAAATTACTTAATATTAGCAGTGATCAGAACTTTAATTACACATTTCAAATTGCATACATAAATTGGGAATCTTAGTGAAATGAAACAATATATCTCACTAAAATGTTCAGTCTACCTACTATTGCCCAGTTAATACTTAGAACTGTCTATGGCTAGAAATAAAGTAGGACTTTGACAGAAAAAATTAAGAATGGCAAAGAAATATGTTCAAAAAATCTACCTTTTCAATGCTATTATTAGAGGAGCATTCTGAGTAATTCTTTTTGACACAAAGTCAATAATATTAGCAGAAAGTAAATCCAGGCAGCATTAGAATAAGATTTTACAAGAAAAATGAAATCAAACAATATGTGGAAAAGCGTTTTTAAAAATGTAACTCAAAACCTAAATGTAAATGTGATCCAATTAAATTCAAGACACAGTTTGTGAGTATGGGGTACATGCAAAACTCTTAAGCTAGTGCTAAAGTGGAATACAAATTATATCCTCTAGAAGTACACAATCTAGTGAGAAAGGCAGACACATAAATAACTAATGATGATACAAGCAGACGCTGATAAGTCCTATAAGAGAAGTGATCTAGTGTGCCATAGACAAAGCTGAGAACAATTTTGTTTTATGATGCAAAAGAGTCCAGAGCTATTTATGCAACATCAAACACACTGAAATATACACTGAACTTATGGGGCTTCCCTGATGGTGCAGTGGTTAAGAATCCGCCTGGCAATGCAGGGGACACAGGTTCGAGCCCTGGTCCAGGAAGATCCCACATGCTGCAGAGCAACTAAGCCCGTACACCACAACTACTGAGCTTGTGCTCTAGAGCCCGTGAGCCACAACTACTGAGCCTGCATGCCACAACTACTGAAGCCTGCGCACCTAGAGCCCATGCTCCACAACAAGAGAAGCCACCACAATGAGAAGCCCATGCACCACAATGAAGAGTAGCCCTTGCTCACTGCAACTAAAGAAAGCCCACACACAGCAATGAAGACCCAATGCAGCCAAAAATTAATTAATTAATTTTTAAAATAAATAAATAAATATACACTGAAATTCTAACCTTCCTGTAATGTGGCTTCATACACATACTTCAAGTGAGAACATATCGTAATTTTAAATAATTCTGTGTAAATTCTAACACATTGTTAAATTTGTAATTAAAGAATAATTTTATTTCTCTTGGAATATAAAAAACATTTTTAAAAAGTACAATCTATGTTAAGAAGTAACAAAATATTGAGTTAAATTTCTTATGAGTAATTTAAATCATTTAAAATTACTAGGGGATGTTAGTTCAGTTGCTGTCAACCATGATATATTAGCTGTATAATGAGTGAATTATAAAAAGCTAGTGAATTTTTTAAACACATAAAATGTTCCTGGCTTAGAGTTTATTTGACCTAAACATGCTCTTTGGAATCACCCTTGTTCTCTTGTGCAAAGGAACATGCCCATAGGTATAAATTAAAGAGAAAAGACGTTGTGCCCATCAATCCAGTAGCATCCCAACCATTATACAAAGGAAATTATTTTTTATAAATATCAAAGGGTCTTAAATATACGAAAAGATGACTCAACCTTACCCAGAACAAAAACGCAAATTAAAACCACAATGAGATATAATTTTTCACCTATCATATTATGATATAATGTTTGATAGCACAAAATGTTGGTGAGGGTTGGGGAAACAAGCACTTTTATATCTACTGCTGGTATAAGTGTAAACTGGTATATCTATGGAGGACGATTTGGCTATATCCATCAAAATGACAAAAGTACATACTATCCAACCCAGCAGTCCCATTTCTAGAAATTTATCCTACAGATAGTACATATCTGAAATGACCTATTACAAGGTTATTCACTGCAGAAGTGCAATAGCAAAAGTCAGGAAACAATCTATATATTCCTCAACAGGAGATTGGTTAAATAAATTATGGCATATTCATACAATCAAACACTACTGTGTAGCCATAGCTCTTTATGTACTAATATGGAATGATCTAAAGCAAAGTACATAAAAATGTATAAAAATAAGGAAAAACAATAAAGTATATTTATGTTTGTGAGTGCCCATGCTTTTTATGCATCAAATAGCTCTAGAACTAAAAACAAGAAATGTTAACACAGGTTGCTCTGGGAAGGAGAACTATGTAGCTGGACACAAAGAGTGCCCTTTCATTGTATACTCTTTTATAACTACCAAAATTTGAACCACCTGAATGCAGTACCTAATCAAAAATAAACATAAGAAGGGAACAAAAGAAGGAAAAAGAAAAACAATCCAGAGTAGCACAGCTCATCTTCAAGAGGAAATTATTACAGTTTATTTCTCCTGTCTAAAAAACACCTTGGGTCAGGGTAGGAACCAAAGGTACCAATTTATTTCAGTTATAAAATCAGTAATCAGGTTAATGTTTGTTTCATGGTATTTTGGTAAGTTTTCCCCACTGATGTTTCCTGATAAGCTATATGAGAGCTTCACCTTTAGCAGATCCTCCAGATCCAAAAGAAAATACATCGTCAGAGAATCAACATTTTGGAATAGATAAGTCAACATTTTGATAAATACAACACTGTGAGGGTCATTACTTTTGAATTAGTGTAAGAGAAATATACAATGTTGTTCAGTTTACCTAATTACCTTTCAGATCAGTTAACCCTCTTTTCTCTCTCTCCCTCCCTCTGTGTCACATACACACAGAGAGAGATTTTTTTTTAATTCAATATAGATAATTCTTTCTTTATGTGCTTTATGTACAATTCTAGCATTACACTCATCATGCTATATTGTAACTTCTTTCTCAACAGAACTGTGAGCTCTTTGCATGTGAAGAGATTATGCACTACTCACCCTGGCATACACATTGCAATGTGAAAGTCTGCTTTCACAACAACTGCCTAACTTCCTCCCCAAAACACTCTCTCATGTAATCATTATTTGCTAAATTCTGATAAATTTAAATCAGAAGAAAGTAACATTGATAACATGTCCTTCCACATTTTTATTGTTTAGAAAACTTCGGGGAAGTCTATTTTAATCTTAGTCTATCTGAACATTTGCGTGTAAGACTATTTAGATTTGGCATATAGACCAAAATACATTGAAATGAAAATATTTTCCAAGGTGACCTTTGAAAGCACAAGTAAGAAATGTTCTTATACATGGTGCACTGGTTTGAATATTGTCCTCCCAAACTTCATGTTCATCAAGAACCTTAGAATGTAACCTAATTTGGAAGTAGGTTCTTTGCAGATGTAATCAAACTAAAGTTATGTCATACTGGATTAGGGTAGGCCCTAATCCAATGACTGATGTCTTTATGAGAAGAGACAAATTTGGACACAGAGGCACACAAAGACACACATCATATCACCATGTGATGACAGAGTTAGAGACTGGAATGCTGCATCTATAAGCCAAGGAATGCAAGTAATCACCAAAAGCTAGGAAGAGGAAAGGAAGGATCCTATTCTAGAGCCTACAGAAAAGAATGGCCCTGCTGACACCTTGGTTTCAGGCTTCTAATCTCCAGAATTGTGAGAGACAATAATTTTCTGTTATTTTCAGCCACCCAGTTTGTGGTATTTTGTTAGACCAGTACTTGGAACCTAATATACATGGAAAATTAAATGTTCAATGCCAAGTAAAACGAAATAGTTAAATAATGTTAATAGCATTACCTCATTTCTGAAAACATCCTAATATATTCCAGCCCAACTATAATGAGATAATCAACAGAGGGGTAACAATTATTTTCCACACCTCCCAATGTGAAGCTCTGTTAGCCAGTTTAGTCTCACAAATCCCAAATAAATCAAGTGTATTCCTAGATCCAGATTTTGTCCCAGCTGTCTATGAACCAGGAAGGGGCTTTCATCAGACATCAACTCTGCCAGCACTTTGATCTTCAACTTTGCAGCCTCCAGGATGGTGAAAAATAAATTTCTCACCCAGTCTATGCTATTTTGTTAGAGCAACCTGAACAGACTAAGCCAGTAATTCACTATATTAGTAGAAAAAGGGAGAACATACTGTATAATCATCTCTGTAGATACAGAAAAAAAATTTAACAAAAATTCAGTAGCCAATTCTGATAAAAACACACCAAACTAGGAAATAAAGGTAACTTCCTTAATCCAATAAAGGACATCCCTTAAAACCTAGAGCTAACAGAGTTTCTCAGCAGTGGCACTGTTGACATTTTGGCCTGGATGATTCCTTGTTGCACAGAGTAGGTAGGTGGGGGTCCTATGTATTGTAGGATGTTTAGCAGCATCTCTGGCCTCTATCTACTAGATGCCAATTAACGGCCCCCAATCATGACAACCAAGAATGTCTCCAGATGTTGCCAACTTTCCTCTGTGGCAGTTTCCCCACCCATTGAGAATCACTGAACTAACATCACATTTAATGGTAACAGACTGAATGCTTTCCCCCTAATAACAGAAACAAGGCAGGGATGACTGATCTCACCACTTTGCTCTCACTGCTTCTACTGAATATTGTATTGGAGTTCAGTGCCAAGAGAGCAAGGCAAAGAAAACAATAGATAGGCATAAAGAATGGAAAGGGAAAAGTAAAACTGCCCCTTTTCAAAGACATCATGATTGTACATATAGAACGTTCTTGAGAATCTGTAAAAAGCTACTACTAGAAGAAATAAAACTGGTACACTGAAATGTATAAGACATTGCTAAGACAAATTAAAGAAGTCCTAAAATCTAAATATATTATAGACATGTATAAGAGGACTCAATATCATTAATGTTAACTGAACTACACATTAAATGCAATCCCAACCAAAATCCCAGGAGACTTTTCAGAAATTGACAAGCTGTTCCAAAATTTATATGGAAACAGAATAATGTTAAAATACTTAAAACAAACTTGCACTGTCTGATTTCAAGGTTTGCTATAAAGCTACAGTAATCAAGACAGCATGGTGTTGGCATATGGATAGACAAGTAGACCTACAAAATAAAGTCCAGAAATAGATTCACACATATATGGTCAATTAACTTGCAACAAAATATGAAAACATAACTCAACAGGGAAAGGACTGTCTTTCCAAAAGAAAAAAAAAAAACAGTGAAAGAACAACTGGATATTCATACTGAAAATTATGTTTGGACACCAGTGAAAATGGTGAAGTAGGATGCTCTAAGCACTTGTCCCTCCATAGAAACATCAAAAAATCAAGGAGGAACTATCAGAACCAAATTTTTTAGAACTCTGGAAAACAATCTAAGGTTTACAACAACCAAGCAAACGTTGAATCAAGAAAAACATAACTTTAGATGGTAGAAAATGTCTGTGGTGTTTTTGCTTGCTCTGACCCAACTGCCTCTCCAGCTTATTGGCAGTCTTCAAAAGGGCAGCCACGTTCACATTGTGGAACACTTGTCCCTGGTTCCAGAGGGAATAGAGCAGATTTTTTTCACAAAGAATTGTTTGTCTGTCTAATCTTTATGGGGGCTACCTAAAAGACTGATGCAGGTCACTTATCTTTGTTTCACCTAACTTAGTAAAGACTCAGGACAGAAGAACCATACGCATTGTGAGAAAACACTGATGTGAATGAACAACCTACAGCTTCCTGGGGCAAAAGATTACAGGTGAGGAATATGGACAGAGTGCCAAACACCTGGGAGGAAAAACAGGGGAGAGACTTTCCTTGGGAAAATAAGGGCACTGAAAAGTGCCCATGTATACTAGGACATTTTAAACACCAGGCTTATGCCCAGAGGAGAACCCATGCTCAAGAAAGACCTGAGTAAACCTTGAATTTTCACTCTAGCTGATCTCCAGGCACAGTGTAAGCAGGAAGTAAAAGCTAAGGCAGAGTTACACATGGCCTGGCTAAGTGTTGAAAGAGTGCTGCAACACACACACACACACACACACACACACAGATAGAGGGAGAGGGAGAGGGAGAGGGAGAGGGAGAGGGAGAGAGGGAGAGGGAGAGGGAGAGAGAGAGGGAGAGAGAGAGAGAGAGAGAGAGAGAGAGAGAGAGAGAGATTTTTCTTCTCCTTCCCCTTTTTTCTTTAATCCTTTTCCCTCTCTTTCCTTATTGATTCTTGGCATTCAAAGAAATATCTACCAAAACACTATCTAAACACAAGACAAAGGAACACAAATTTCAGTACCACACATAACAAGGGATATGGTCTCTGCTAAAATAGGTTTTAAAGTCACCAAACAGATAACTGCTGCCCTCAAACTCTGGCAAAGGGCAAGAATCTGATTTCCAGAGTTACCACAATAAAATATACAAGCACCTGGTCTTAGTAATATTTGTTTGCATATGTCCCCTCAGGCAAGGAAAACAAAAGCAAAAATAAACAAATGGGACAACATCAAACTAAAAAGCTTTTGTACAGTAAAGGAAACTATCAACCAACCAAAAAAGCCACTTACTGAATGGGAGAAGATAATTGCAAAAAATATATCCAATAAGGGGTTAATATACAAAATATATAAAGAACTCATACAACTCAGCAGCAAAAAAATTAAACAACCCAATTAAAAAATGGGCAGAGAACATAACATTGTAAATCAACTATACTCCAATAATTTTTAAATTAAAATTTTTAAAAAAATTTAAAAAAATGGGCAGAGGATCTGAATAGACATTTTTCCATAGAAGGCATACAGATTGCCAACATGCACATGAACAGATGCTCAACATCACTAATCATCAGGGAAATGCAAATCAAAACCACAATGAGATATCACCTCACAACTGTCAGAATGGCTATTATCAAAAAGACAAGTGTTGGCAAGGATGTGGAGAAACGGAACCCTTATGCACTGTTGGTGGGAATGTAAATTGGTGCAGCCACTATGGAAAACAGTATGAAAATTCCTCAAAAAATTAAAAATAGAACTACCATATGACCCAGCAATTCCACTCCTGGGTACTTACTCCAAGAAAACAAAAACATTACTTGAAAAAAATATATGGTCCCCTATTTTTATTGCAGCATTAATTACAATAGCCAAGATATAGAAGCAACCTAGGTGCCCACTAACAGAGGAATGGAAAAAGAAGATGAATAGATAAAGAAGAGTATTACTCACCCATAAAAAAGAATGTAATCTTGCTACTTGCAACAACACAGATGTACCTAGAGGGTGAAATAAGCCCAAGAAAGACAAATACTATATGATTTCATTTATATGTGGAATCTAAAAAACAAAACAAATGAGCAAACATCACTTAACAGAAACAGAGTCATAGATAGAGAGAACAAACAGGTGATTGCCAGAGGGGAGGGGATGGGGGGAAGAAAGAAATAGGGAGATTAAGAAGTACAAACTTCCACCTGCAAAATAAATGAGTCAAGGTATGAAATGTACAGTGTGGGGAATATAGTCAAAAACTATGTAATATCTTTGTATGGTAACATATTGTAACTAGACTTATCTTATCCTGGTGATCATTTTGTTTTGAAATGTATAGAAATAGCAAATCACTATTTTGCATAACAAGAACTAACACAGTGTTGGGACTTTGCTGGTGGTCCAGTGATTAAGACTCCATTCTTCCACTGCAGGGGAAGCAGGTTCAATGCCTGGTCAGGGAATTAAGATCCAGCATGCCACACAGGGCAGCCAAAAAAAAAAAAAACTAAACTAAATAACATAAAATAAAAAAATGAAAAGAGCTAACATAGTGTTGTAGGTCAATTATACTTCAAAAACAAACAAACTCAGAGAAAAACAAATCAGCTTTGTGTTTACCATGGGTGGGGGTGGTGAGAGGAGAGGGAATTGGAGGAAGGCAGTCAAAAGGTACAAACTTCCAATTAGAAGATAAATAAGTACTAGGGATGTAATGTACAACATAATAAATATAATTAACACTGCTGTATGTTATATATGGAAGTTGTTAAAAGAGTAAATCCTAAGAGTTCTCATCACAAGGAAAAAATATTTTTCTATTTCTTTAATTTTGTATCTATACAAAATGTGATGGTGGAGGTTCACTACGTTTATTGTGATAATCATTTCATGATGTATGTAAGTCAATTCATTATGCTACACACCTTCAACTTATACAGTACAGTATGCCAATTATATCTCAATAAAATTGGAAGAAAAAATTCAAATTCCACTTTCAACGAAATATTATAAAGCATATAAAGAACAGGAAAGTATAGCCCATTCAAGAAAAAATTGACAGAGATCATCACTAAGGAAGTATCGACTTTGTCCTTATTAGACAAAGACTTAAAACAACTATCTTAAATATGCTCAATGAGCAAAAGAAAACCATGGATGAGGAAATAAAGGAAACCAGAAAAAAAGTGAACAAAAGGAAACTATCAACAAAAATATAGAAAAAATTAAAACGAACCAAACAGGAAATCTAAAGCCAAAAAGGATAATACTTGAAATGAAAACTTCACAAGAAGAGTTCAACATCAGATATCAGCAAGCAGAAGAAAGAATCACTGAAATCAAAGATAATTAAAATTATCCCATTTGAGTGGCAGAAAGGAAAAGAACAGACAAAAAAAAAAACAAACCAGAGCCTACAGGACCTGTGGAATACCATAAAGCAGACCAACATAAACATTTTGGAAATACCAGAAGAGAGAGAAAGGCTGAGAAAGAATATTTGAAGAAATATTAGCTGAAAACTTCCCAAGTTTCAAAATACATGAATTAATATATTCAAGAACTTCAATTAACTCCAGGTAGGACAACCTCAAAGAGATCCAAGACATACTATAATCAAACTGTCAAAAGACAAAGACAAAGAGATAATCTGGAAAAGCTGCAAGAGAGAAGCAACTCATCACAAAGAATGGATTTTCAATAAATTAACAGCTGATTTTTCATCAGGAACTATGGAGCCCAGAAGGGAGTGGGATGATATATTTAAAGTACTGAAAGTAAAAAAAAAAAAAAAAAACCTGAAAAACAAGAATTCTTGGTTGTGGTTCTGGCTGCCTCTCTGAAGCGTTATCTCACCTGGTCGTCAAAGCAAACTGTAAGGTGTGAAATGTAAGAACATCTGAATGAAGCCTTTGGCTCCAATCAGATGCATGCCTCAACCCAGCAGGCAGAGAGATACTGGTATGTAAGTCAGATCATGTCATTTTTCTGCTCAAAACGCTCCAAGAGCTCACCATTACCTTTAGAGAAAAGCCAAACACTTGAGGAAACTTGCAGGAGCCGCTTAGATAGCCTCATCCACCAGAGGGCAGACAGCAGAAGCAAGAAGAACTACGGTCCTGTAGCCTGTGGAACAAAAACCACATTCACAGAACGATAGACAAGATGAAAAGGCAGAGGGCTATGTACCTGATGAAGGAACAAGATAAAACCTCAGAAAAACAACTAAATGAAGTGTAGATAGGAAACCTTCCAGAAAAAGAATTCAGAATAATGATAGTGAAGATGATCCAGGACCTCAGAAACAGAATGGAGGCAACGATCAAAAAGATGCAAGAAATGTTTAACAAACACCTAGAAGAATTAAAGAACAAACACCTAGAAGAATTAAAGTACAAACGATCAGAGATGAACAATACAATACTTGAAATGAAAACTACACTACAAGGAATCAATAGCAGAATAACTGAGGCAGAAGAACGGACAAGTGACCTGGGAGACAGAATGGTGGAATTCACTGTGGTGGAACAGACTAAAGAAAAAAGAATGAAAAGAAATGAAGACAGCCTAAGAGACCTCTGAGACAACATTAAATGCAACATTTGCATTTTAGGGGCCCCAGAAGGAGAAGAGAGAGAGAAACGACCCAAGAAAATATTTGAAGAGATTATAGTCAAAAACTTCCCTAACATGGGAAAGAAAATAGGCTACCAAGTCCAGGAAGTGCAGAGAGTCCCAGGCAGGATAAACCCAAGGAGAAACACACCAAGACACACAGTAATAGAACTGACAAAAATTAAAGACAAAGAAAAATTATTTAACACAACAGGGAAAAATGACAAATAACATACAAGGGAACTCCCATAAGGTTAACAGCTGATTTCTCAGCAGAAACTCTATAAGCCAGAAGGGAGTCGTATGATATATTTAAAGTGATGAAAGGGAAGAATCCACAACCAAGATTACTCTACCCAACAAGGATCTCATTCAGATTCGATGGAGAAACCAAAAGCTTTATATACAAGCAAAAGCTAACAGAATTCAGCACCACCAAACCACCTCTACAACAAATGCTAAAGGAAACTCTCTAAGAGAGAAACACAAGAGAAGAAAAGGACCTACAAAAACAAACCCATAACAATTAAGAAAATGGTAACAGGGACATACATATCAATAATTACCTTAAACATGGATGGATTAAATGCTCCAACCAAAAGACACAGGCTTGCTGAATGGACACAAAAATGACCCATATATATGCTGTCTAAAAGAGACCCACTTCAGACCTAGGGACACATACAGACTGAAAGTGAGGGGATGGAAAAAGATATTCCATGCAAATGGAAATGAAAAGAAAGCTGGAGTAGCAATACTCATATAAGATAAAATAGACTTTAAAATAAAGAATGTTACAAGAGACAAGGAAGGACACTGCATAATGATCAAGGGATCAATCCAAGAAGAAGATATGACAATTATAAATATATATGCACCCAACATCGGAGCACCTCAATACCTAAGGCAACTTCTAACAGCAACAAAACAGGAAATCGACAGTAACACAATAATAGTGGGGGACTGTAACACCTCACTTACACCAATGGACAGATCACACAAACAAAATTAATAAGAAAATACAAGCTGTAAATCACACAATAGCCCAGATAGATTTAACTGATATTTATAGGACATTCCATCCAAAAACAGCAGATTACACTTGCTTCTCAAGTGCACATGAAACATTCTCCAAAAGAGATCACATCTTGGGTCACAAATCAAGCCTCAGTAAATTTAAGAAAACTGAAATCATATCAAGCATCTTTTCGGACCACAACACTATGACATTGGAAATCAACTACAGGGGGAAAAAACGTGAAAACCACAAACACATGGAGGCTAAACAATATGTTACTAAATAGCCACGAGATCACTGAAGAAATCAACAAGGAAGTCAAAAAATACGTAAAGACAAATTACAATGAAAACATGACAATCCAAAACCTGTGGGATACAGCAAATGCAGTTCCAAGAGGGAAGTTTACAGCAATACAAGCCTACCTCAAGAAACAAGAAAAATCTCAAATAAACAATCTAAACTTATGCCTAATGGAAACAGAGAAAGAAAAACAAACAAAACCTAAAGTTAGTAGAAGGAAAGAAATCATAAAAATCAGAGCAGAAATAAATGAAATAGAAACAAAGTAAAGAACAGCAATGATCAATAAAACTAAAAGCCCGTTCTCGGAGAAGATAAACAAAATTGATAAAGCATTAGCCAGACGCATCAAGAAAAAGACGGAGAGGACTCAAATCCATAAAATTAAAAGTGAGAAAGTAACAAGTGACACTGCAGAAATAAAAGGATGATGAGAGATTACTACAAGCAACTGGATGCCAATAAAATGGACAACCAGGAAGAAATGGACAAATTCTTAGAAAGGCATAACCTTACAAGACTGAACCAGGAAGAAATAGAAAACATGAACAGACCAATCACAAACAATGAGATTGAAAGTGTGATTAAAAATCTTCCAACAAACAAAAGTCCAGGACCAGATGGCTTCACAGGTGAATTCTATCAAACATTTAGAGAACAGCTAACACCCATCCTTCTCAAACTCTTCCAAAATACTGCAGAGGAAGCAACACTGCTAAACTCATTCTATGAGGCCAACAGAACCCTGATACCAAAACCAGACAAAGATACTACAAAAAAAGAAAATTACAGACCAATATCACTGATGAATATAGATGCAAAACTCCTCAACAAAATACTAGCAAACAAAATCCAACAACACATTAAAAGGATCATGCACTATGATCAAGTGGAATTTATCCCAGGGATGCAAAGATTCTTCAATATACGCAAATCAATCAATGTGATACACCATATTAACAAATGGAAGAATAAAAACCATATGATCATCTCAGTAGATGCAGAGAAAGCTTTTGACAAAGTTCAACACCCATTTATGATAAAAACTCTCCAGAAAGTGGGCATAGAGGGAACCTACCTCAACATAATAAAGGCCATATATGACAAACCCACAGCAAACATCATTCTCAATGGTGAAAAACTGAAAGCATTTCCTCTAAGATCAGGAACAAGACAAGGATGTCCACTCTCACCACTATTCAACATAGTTTTGGAAGTCCTAGCCACGGCAATCAGAGAAGAAAAAGAAATAAAAGGAATACAAATTGGAAAAGAAGAAGTAAAACTGTCAGTGTTTGCAGATGGCATGATACTATATAGAGAGAATCCTAAAAATGCCAGCAGAAAACTACTAGAGCTAATCATGAATTTGGTAAAGTTGCAGGATACAAAATTAATGCACAGAAATGTCTTGCATTCCTATACACTAATGATGAAAAATCTGAAACAAAAATTAAGGAAACACTCCCATTTACCATTGCAACAAAAAGAATAAAATACCTAGGAATAAACCTACCTAGGGAGACAAAAGACCTGTATTCAGAGAACTATAAGACACTGATGAAAGAAATTAAAGATGATACCAACAGATAGAGACATATACCATGTTCTTAGATTGGAAGAATCAACATTGTGAAAATGACTATACTACCCAAAGCAATCTACAGATTCAATGCAATCCCTATCAAATTACCAGTGACATTTTTTACAGAACTAGAACAAAAAATGTTAATATTTGTATGGAGACACAAAAGACCCCAAATAGTCAAAGCAGTCTTGAGGGAAAAATACGGAGCTGGAGGAATCAGACTCCCTGACTTCAGACAATACTACAAAGCTACAGTAATCAAGACAGTATGGTACTGGCACAAAAACAGAAATATAGATCAATGGAACAGGACAGAAAGCCCAGAGATAAACCCATGCACCTATCGTCAACTAATCTATGACAAAGGAGGCAAGGATATACAATGGAGAAAAGACAGTCTCTTCAATAAGTGGTGCTGGGAGAACTGGACAGCTACACATAAAAGAATGAAATTACAACACTCCCTAAAACCATACACAAAAATATACTCAAAATGGATTAGACACCTAAATCTAAGACTGGACACTATAAAACTCTTAGAGGAAAACATGGAAGAACACTCTCTGACATCAATCACAGCAAGGTCTATTTTGATCCACCTCCTAGAATAATGGAAATAAAAACAAAAATAAAATAAAAATGGGACCTAATAAAACTTAAAAGCTTTTGCACAGCAAAGGAAACCATAAACAAGATGAAAAGACAACCCTCAGAATGGTAGAAAACATTTGCAAATGAAACAACTGATAAAGAATTAATCTCCAAAATATACAAGCAGCTCATGCAGCTGAATATCAAAAAACAAACAACTCAAGTAAAAAATGGGTAGAAGACCTAAACAGACATTTCTCCAAAGAAGATATACAGATTGCAAACCAATACATGAAAGGATGTTCAACATCACTAAGCATTAGAGAAATGGAAATCAAAACTACAATGAGATATCACCTCACACCGGTTAGAAAGGGCATCATCAGAAAATCTACAAACAACAAATGCTGGATGGGGCATGGAGAAAAGGGTACCCTCTTGCCCTGTTCGTGGGAATGTAAATTGATACAGCCACTAGGGAGAACAGTACGGAGGTTCCTTAAGAGTCTAAAAATAGAATTACCATATGACCCAGCAATCCCACTACTGAGCATATACCCAGGGAAAACCATAATTCAAAAAGACACATGCACCCCAATGTTCATTGCAGCACTATTTACAACAGGCAGGTCATGGAAGCAACCTAAATGCCCATCGACAGACGAATGGATAAAGAAGATGTGGTACATATATACAACGGAATAGTACTCAACGATAAAAAGGAACAAAATTGGGTCATTTGTTGAGATGTGGATGGATCTAGAGACTGTCATACAGAGTGAAGTAAGTTAGAAAGAGAAAAACAAATATCGTATATTAACGCATATATGTGGAACCTAGAAAAATGGTAAAGAGGAATGGTTTGCAGGGCAGAAACTGAGACACAGATGCAGAGAACAAATGTATGGACACCAAGGGGGGAAAGTGGTGAAAAAGGGGTGGTGGTGTGATGAATTGGGAGATTGGGATTGACATATATACACTACTATGTATAAAATCGATATCTAAAAAGAACCTGCTGTATTAAAAAAAGAAAAAAGCAAGAATTCTTTACCTAGTGAAAAACATTCAAAAATGGGGGGTATATACACTACCAAACGTAAAATAGATAGCTAGTGGGAAGCAGCTGCATAGCACAGGGAGATCAGCTAGCTGTTTTGTGACCACCTAGAGGGGTGGGATAGGGAGGGTGGGAGGGAGGGAGACACAAGAGGGAAGAGATATGGGAACATATGTATATGTATAACTGATTCACTTTGTTATAAAGCAGAAACTAACACACCACTGTAAAGTAATTATACTCCAATAAAGATGTTAAAAAAATTTTAATAAAAATTTTAAAATTTTTTTAAAAATTAAAAAAAATGGATGTAAAATTAAAACATGCTTAGGGGCTTCCCTGGTGGCACAGTGTTTAAGAATCCACCTGCCAATGCATGGGACACAGGTTTGATCCCTGGTCTGGGAAGATCCCACCTGCTGCAGAGCAACTAATCCCATGCACCACAACTACTGAGCCTGCGCTCTAGAGTCCGCGAGCCACAACTATTGAGCCCATGTGCCACAACTACTGAAGCCCATGTGCCTAAAGCCTGTGCTCCAGAACAAGAGAAGCCACCACAATGAGTAGTCTGTGCACTGCAACGAAGAGTAGCCCACACTCGCCGCAACTAGAGAAAGCCCGCGTGCAGCAACAAGGACCCAATGCAGCCAAAAATGAATTAAAATAAATTACTTTAAAACATTTAAGACATGCTTAGATAAACAAAACCTGAGGGTTTTCATTGCTCTGGCATTATAAGAAATGCTAAAGGGATTTAGGCAGGAAGGAAAGGACACTGGACAGTAACTCAGAGCCTTATGAAGAAATAAAGATCTCTAGTAGAGGTAACTACATGGGTAAATATAAAACCCAGTATGTCTTATATAACTTAACAGACAAATGCATAAAAAGATAACTAAAAATATATGTTAAAGTATACACAATGTATAAATATGTAACATCTGAGAACAACAATTATGGTATCAATTCAAATCAGACTGTTATAAATTTAGGACAGTAATTTTAATCCCCATGGTAACCAAGAATATATGTAATAGAAATACATAAGGGAATTCCCTGCCAGTCCAGTTGTTAAGACTCCACTCTCTCACTGTCAAGGGTCCCAGTTCAGTCCCTGGTCATGGAACTAAGATCCCACAAGCCATGCAGAGTGGCCAAAAAACAAAAAACAAAAACCATAAAATGAACTGAAAAAAAAATCAAAATTGTACAATACAAAAAATAAATTAGGGACTTCCCTGGTGGTCCAGTGGTAAAGAATCTGCTTTCCAATGCAGGGGACACGGGTTCGATCCCTGGTCAGGGAACTAAGATCCCACATGCCACAGGTCAACTAAGCCCATGCGCCACAACTACTGAGCCCACACACCTCAACTAGAGATCCCACGTGCCACAAACTACAGAGCCCACATGCTCTGGAGTCCTCGCGCCCCAAGTAGAGAGAGAAAACCCACACACCACAACTAGAAAGCAGCCTGCGTGCTGCAACAAAGAACCCAGGCACTGCAAAAGATACCGCGTGCCACAGCGAAGATCCTGTGTGTGTCAACTAAGACCTGATGCAGACAAAAATAAAAAATAAATAAATAAGGAGTTAAAAAATAAGTTAAACAAAAAAGAAGAGATTAGTGTAGAAAATGAGGGGCAAAAAGGGTATAAGCCCCCTAAAAGGGTGAAAACAAAAAGCAAAATGACAGAGGTAAATCCTTTTTATTAATCCATTTACTTTAAATGCAAAAGGATTAAATTCTCCAATCAAAAGGCAAAGACTGGCAGATGGATATGAAAACATGGATCCCATTATATAATCTCTATAAGAGACTCATTTTAAATCCAAAGAAACAAACAGTTTGAAAGTTAAAGTAAGGAAAAAAATATTCCATGCAAATAATGACCAAAAGAAAACTGGGTGTCTGGCTATAACAATATCAGACAAACTAGACTTTAAGTGAAAACCTGTTACAAGAGACAAACAAGGACTCTATTTTTTCAAGGGTAAATTCAACAATAATTTATAACAATTATACTCACCAAACAGAGCCCCAAATATATGAAGTAAATATTGATGGAATTGAAGAGAGAATTAGACAGTTGTACAATAATAGTTTGAGACTTAAATAATCAACTTACAGTAATAGATAGAATATCCAGACAGAACATTAATAAGAAAATAGAGGTCTTGAACAACACCATAAACTTATATCTAAAAGACACAAATATATAACCCTCTACTCAAGAGCAGAATACACATTCTTCTCAAGTGCATATGGAACATTATCTAAGAGAGAACATATGTTAAACCAAAAAACCAATCTCAATAAATAAAAAAAGACTCAAATCATACAAGGGATCTTCTCCAACCACAATGGAATAAAGCTAGAAATCAATAAAAGGAGAAAAACTAGAAAAATCACAAATATGTGGATGTTAAACAATTCATTCCTAAACAACCAATACATCAAAGAAGAAATCACAAAGGAAACTAGAAAACATAGAAGGATAAAAATGAAAACACAACATACCAAAACTTATGAGATACAGTAAAGGGAGTGGTCACAGGGAAATATATAGCAGTAAATACCTACATTAAAAAGAAGGAAAGATCTCAAATTAATAACTTAACTTTGTACCTTAGAAAAACCAGAAGGCAAAGTTATCAGAAGGAATTAAATTATAATGATTAAAGTGGAGATAAATGATATAGAGAATAGAAAAATAGAGAAAAATCAATGAAACCATAAATTGGTTCTTTGAAAAGATCAACAAGATCAACCAACCTTTATCTAGACTGAAAAAATAGAGATGTAAATAACTGAAATAAACAATGAAAGTTGTGACATTACTACCAACCTTACAGAAATAAAAAGGATTATAAGAGAATATTATGAATACTTATATATCAAAAAAGTAGACAACCTAGATGAAATGGACAAATTAGACACACAAATTACCAAAAGTAACTCAAGAAGAAAGAGAGAATCTGAGAAGGCTTACAACAAGTAAAGACATCGAATCAATAATCAAAAACCTCACAACAAAATAAAGTCCACAGTCAGATACCTTCATTGGTGAATTTTACCAAATATTTAAAGAAAAATTAACACTAATTCTTCTCAAAATCTTCCAAAAAATAAAAAGAGGAGGTAACACACACTAACTAATTCTATGAAGCCAGTATTATCCTGATACCAAAGCCAGACAAAGACACTAAAGAAAATCATAGAGCAATATCCTCTATAAAAATAGATGCAAAGTATCTCAAAAAAATGCTAGCAAACCAAATCCAATAGCTGACTAAAAAGGATTATGCACCATGATCAGGTAAAATTTATTCCAGAAACTCAAGAGTGCTTAAATATACGAAAATCAATCAATATAATATGCCACATTAATAGAACAAGGGGAAAAATGCAGGATCACCTCAACTGATACAGAAAAAGCATTTGACAAAATTCAGCACATTTTCATGATCAATGCACTCAGAAACTAGGAACAGAAGGGAACTTTCTCAATATGATAAAAAGTATTTATGAAAAACCCACAGCTAACTCAATACTCAATGGTGAAAGACTGAAAGGTTTTCCTCAAAAATCAGGAACAAGACAAGGATACTTGCTTTCACCACTTCTATTCAACATAGTCTGGAAGTCTTGGTCAAAGTTAATTAGGTAAGAAAAAACAAAACTAAAAGGCATCCAAATTGGAAAGGAAGAAGTAAAACTATGTCTGTTTCACACATACATACAGAAGTCTTAAAGTATCCACAAATGGGGATTTCCCTGGTGATCCAGTAGCTAAGACTCCACACTCCCAACGCAGGGGACCTGGGTTCCATCCCTGGTCAGGGAACTAGATCCCACGTGCCACAACTAAGAGTTTGCATGCCGCAACTAAAGATCCCACATGCTGCAAGTAAAAGATCCCATGTGCCACAACTAAGACACGACGCAGCCAAGTAAATGAATATTTAAACTATCCACAAATGAAATACCAGAGCTAATAAACAAATTCTGCAAAGTGTTAGGTTACAAGATCAACACCCGAAAATCAGTTTTGTTTCTATACAACCACAATGAACAATCTGAAAAGGAGATTAAGAAAACAATTACATTTACAGTATCATCCAAAAGAATAAAATACCTAGAAATAAATTTAACCAATCCCACTACTGGGCATATACCCAGAGAAAACCATAATTCAAAAAGACACATACATCCCAATATTCATTGCAGCACTATTTACAATAGCTAGGACATGGAAGCAACCTAAATGTCCATCAACAGAGGAGTGGATAAAGAAGATGTGGTATATATATACAATGGAATATTACTCAGCCATTAAAAGGAACAAAATTGTGTCATTTGTAGAGACGTGGATGGACCTAGAGATTGTCATACAGAGTGAAGTAAGTCAGAAAGAGAAAAACAAATATCGTATAATAACGCATATATGTGGAATCTAGAAAAATGGTACAGATGAACTTATTTACAAAGCAGAACTAGAGACACAGATATAGAGAACAAACGTATGGACACCAAGGGGGGAAAGGGGAGGTGGGAAGAATTGGGAGATTGGGATTGACATATATACACTAATATGTATAAAATAGATAACTGATGAGAACTTGCTATATAGCACAGGGAACTCCACTTCGCTGTACAGTAGAAACTAACACAAGATTGTAAAACAACTATACCCCAATTAAAAAAAAAAACTTTGTAAAAACTTAACCAAGTGAAAAACATATACATCGAAAACCATAAAAAATTAATGAAAGAAATTAAAGAAGACAAAAAGAAATGGAAAGACATCTTTTGCTCTTGGATTGGAAAACAACAATATTAAGATGGTAATACCACCCAAAGCAAACTACAGATTCAATGAAATCCCTATCAGAATTCCAACAGCCTTTGAGCAGAAATGGAAAAGCCAATCCTCAAATTAATATAGAATTGCAAGGGCCCCAAAATAGCCTACATAATCTGAAAAAAGAAAAAAAAGAGAAAGAAAGTTGGAGGACATACACTGCCTGATTTCAAAACTTACTACAAAACTATAGTCATCAAAACTGTGGTACTGGCATAAGGATAAAGAAATAATCCATGGAATAGAATTAAGTGTCCAGCAATGAACCCATATGGTGAACTGATTTTTGAAAAGGGTGCCTAGGCCACTTAATGGTAAAGGATAGCCTCTTCAACAAATAGTGCTGGGACAACTGGATATCTACACACAAAAGAATAAAGTTGGCCCTCTACCTCATGTCATTTACAAAAACTAATTCAAAATGGATCAATGACCTAAATATAAAATCTAAAACCATAAAACTCTTGTAAGAAAACAAAGGAGTAAATCCTCACGATCTTGGATTTGGCAATGGAGTCTTACATATGACATCAAAATTATGAGTAACAAAACAAAACAAAAAGATAAAATGGAGTTCATGAAAAAAATTTTAAATGGTGCATAAGCTAATATTATTAAGAAAGTAAGAAGACAATTTACAGAATGGGAGAAAATATTTGAAGTCATGTATTTGTCTAGTTTTCAGAATGTATACAGAACTCTTACAACCCAACAACAAAAAGACAAACAACCCAATTAAAAAATAGGTAAAGGCCTTAAATAGACATTTTTCCAAAGATACACAAATGGCAAACAAGCACATGAAAAGATGCTCAACATCATTAATCAGTAAGAAAATGCAAATCAAAACCACAATGAAGAATTACTTCATTAACAAACTAGAATGGTAATAATAATAGTAATAAAACAGAAAATAACAAGTGTTGAAAGGGTGAGGAGAAATTGGAATGCCAGTACATTGCTGGTGGGAAAACAATTTGACAGTTCCTCAGAAACTTAAAGATAGAACTACCACATGGCCAGTAATTCTGCTCTTAGGTATATACCCCAAAGTATTGAAAACAGGTACTCAAACAAATACATGTACACACATGTTCACAGCAGCATTATTCACAAATCCCAAAACGTAAACTGCCCAAATGTCCATCAATGGATGAGTGGATAAACAAAATGTATGATTCCGTTTGTATGAAATATCCATAATAGGTAAATCCAGAGACAGAATACAGATTGGTGGTTTCCAGGGGCTGGAGGGAGGTGGAAATGGGAAGGAACTTCTTATTGGGTACAAAGTTTTATTTTGGAGTAATAAAAATGTTTGGAACTAGATAGAGGTGGTGACTGCACAACATGGTGAATGTACTAAATACCACTGAATTGTCCACTCAGCAATAATTAAAAAGATCCTATACACTGCTGGTAGGAATGTAAAACAGTAAAATCATTTTGACAAATATTTGTGCAGTTTCTTGTAAAGTTAAATACATTATATGCTCCATTCCTTTGTATTTACCTAAGAGAAATGAAAATTTTGTGTACAAGATGACTGTACACCAATGTTCACAGCAAAAGATAGCAGATCAGTGGTTTCCAGGGTACAGGGACAGGGCAAGATTTCACGGGGAAGGGACACAAGTGAACTTTTTGGAGTGATGAAACTATTCACTGTCTTGATTGTTGAGGGTGTATACATTTGTCAAAACTCACTAAACTGTGCACTTAAAATGAATGCAGTTTACTGTATGTAAACTATACTTCAATAAAGTTGACTTTTAAAAAATAGAAGGGAGGGAGCCTGAATTGGGACTTGGACCTCTTCGTAAGATTTCCACAGGCAACTCCCATGAGGGACGCTTCACTGAGGTCCCTGTCTGCGCCAAGGAATGCGGAGGCAAAACATTGTTGGAATAGCTAAGTTATTCACTTGTTCCCGTAAATTTACTAAATGGTATGTTGTATTTCCTAAAATATTTAAAGTATTTATTTAAATTTCCTTTAGGTGAGAAGGAACCCCCTGAAATTAGTTTAGGAATAACAAATTTACATATATGTAACATACATGCATGCAGACATGCATATCTATAATAAAACTATCTAAATATTTAGTTTCAACCAAATACATAATTTAATAATTAAGGACCCTAGGAAGCTTCCTAGGAAATTAAAGTGAGCTAAGTAGTTTCAATAGTTTTTCTCTATGGCTACAGATAAACCTGCTTTCTTATTTACACGCTAGTTTTAATTTTGTCTTTACAACTACTCTCGCTTCCCCATTTTCCTGTCTCTTTTGGACCATTTTATCTCTGGTCAGACAACACTACTTATGAAATTATATCTGTTTTTAATATATCAAATACTGGTATAGGCATACCTAACTGGCATAATGTCTAGCCGACACCTCTAGAAATAAACTAAAATAGTGTTTCTAAGTCATTTTTCCACTTCATGGTAAAGACCAGAGATGAAGAAAGCTAATCAAGAAGGAAAACAAATTACTATGCCTAAGAAAGGCAACTAGATTTCAGTAAATTATATTGAGACAGACTACAGATCCTGCAGGAGAATCACTGTTATCATTTGTTGAACACTTACTATATGCTAGGCATTAAGGCACTCTAGGTCAATAATATTCGCCAAGTTAGTAGGTGGAAGAGTCATGACTTAAACCAAGCATGATGTCAATGTCCATGCTTTAAACTAAACCATTACACTATACTACCACAGTAACTTTAGAACTAGCCATTGCAGGGGTTTTGCACTGCCACAAAAAAGAGAGGAATCTGTCCTACCTACTGCAAAACACCAAAATGCTAAAGCTACCCACCATTCTAATTCCTGACCCTTTGCTATTCAGGATAAACCCTCTGAACAGTCTCTCTCTACCCCAGTTCTATAGAATAACCTAACTTCCAAATCCTGCTCTGTCCAATAATTTGCTGTGATAAAGTGCAACAGTAAAGCAACAGTGTGGAGAAGATGAATGTACCTCCCAGACTACATGCTGACTACCTCTTAAAGAAATGACTAAGAAATGTGCAGAATCCTAAAATAAGATGGGTACAACATGCCTAATGGGATGCCACTCTCACTTTTCCCAGCTGCATTCACTTACACCATCTTCTAGACAGATTCAGAAAGTGTACATCCTCTCATCAATATAAACCCTAACATTATATCTCACTACCACAACACCCTATCTTGGCTATGAAGTCAACTCTCAGACACTCACTGAGACTCACACAATTTTTTCTTCAGGGAAATTATAAAATGGGGTGGGGATTAGAGCAGCAACAGGTAATATTATCCAATTATTTTCAACTAATACTGGGAAACAGCATAAACAGGCTTAATAAATCATTAGTTAAAATGATTTATTAAGGCTTTGGAATAAATTATAGAACTTGTAAGTAATTTAAAACTAAGATACCTTCTTGAAGTGTTTATTAGAGAGTTACTACATATTTTACAAACCCTGAATATTCCTAATTCAACCAGAAAACACTCAACTAAAATGTAAGGTTTAAAAGTCTTCCTTTTGGGGCTTCCCTGGTGGCACAGTGCTTAAGAATCCGCCTGCTAATGCAGGGGACACGGGTTCGATCCCTGGCCCAGTAAGATTCCACATGCTGCGGAGCAACTAAGCCCGTGTGCCACAACTACTGAGCCTGCGCTCTAGAGCCCATGAGCCACAACTACTGAATCCACGTGCCACAACTACTAAAGCCTGCACACCTACAGCCTGTGCTCTGCAACAAGAGAAGCCACCGCAATGAGAAGCCCGCTCACCCCAATGAAGAGTAGCCCCCGCTCGCCACAATTAAAGAAAAGCCCGCATGCAGCAATGAAGACCCAACACAGCCAAAAATAAAATAAAATAAAAATAAATTTATTTTAAAAATAATTTTAAAAGTCTTCTTTTTAAGAGGGAATTTCTATTTTATCGCAAGTTTCGTGTCAATTTATCTAAATATTTTGGATACATTTACAAGACCTTAAAATAAAATCACAGGTTTCATACATACATTACATATTTTGCTCCAAATATAAGTGAAAAAGTTGAATCCAGCATTCAATATCACTCTTTTTAGTGTTGGTAAAGTAAAAAGTGGGAAGGTGTTTGTAAATAGTGAGGGGAAAAGATGAGAATACATGTTACACTTTAAAAGATATTTCCTCTCCATAGTGTTCAATGACAGAATTACTACTGGCATTATGTTATTCTGGCAGCCTCTGGAATGTTTTACTTAAAAAAACCCCACTGAAGTTCTTCCAAAAAAAGACAGGTAAAGGAAAACTCTAAAATTGACCTGAAATGTTTATTAAAATAATAAAATCCTGTTTTAGTTTTTCATTAATTCACCTAGGCTTCTTTTCCTTTAACAGGAATAACGGCATAAAACTGGCTAAACTCTAAAATGTGTTGTTAAATTGTTTAAATCCAAAAAAAGTTGAAATATGCAGCCGTCAACTAGTATGCAATATTTTAAAAACTTGTTTATTGCAAAAATAATAAACATTTACTATAGATAACTGAGAAAATAGACAAGGAAACAAAATAAGGACCCATAATCTATCATCCTCTGAATCTTTTTTCTCCATTTAATTTTGAATAAACATTTATCATAGAGAAGTTCTTTGTTAATATAAAAATTTCATGTTTAGATTGATATTGCATTCTTAAAGACAATGGTATGTAAAGGAGATGAAACTTTACGCCCTTGAGTATTCTACCCAAAATGAACCAAGTTAATGTTCCTATGAGTACACATTTCCATTAATTGTGAGTTATGAAAACCTATGTCTATATACTTTTCTTCCATAATAATTTATGATTTTATTAACATTTAAACCCAATAAAAATCTTTACAGAATTTTTAATACCATGAAGCATACAGATGAAAAAGTAGACATGTAAGCAGAAGTAAGAAAAATATTATAACCTGAAATAATTTAATCCCTCTTGCCTATGAATATTTTCAGTTTTTCAAAATAAATTAGGACCTGATTTTAAAACAAAGCCTGAGTAACAAAATGTTTATAATATCTCATGGAAATCAGAAAGACCTGATTTTGAACTCACCTTTGTTTTTTAGCATATTGTCAACTTCAAATTATAACGATTTAACCATCTGAAGAAAAAAGATATTTCTCTTTCCCCATCTGGGTATAATGGAGTGCAGAAAAAATGAGAATATGGGTGTGAAAATCTACTAGGATACATATAAGTTTGTAAGCTCATATTTTAAATATAATGGTTGTCAATCTGCAAATTCAAATGTGTCACTCAAATTAGCAAAACAAACCTAAGCCCCTGAAGATGAACCTCTTTTTCCGCCTCAAAAAAAGGTGACCTTTCTCAGTTTAATCTCACTGTTACTTTACAACATTAGTCTGTGGTTTTTTCCATTATACGGTATACACAAATGAAGGCATGAAGACTATGATAAGGTCGAATAAGCTTGTGCTATAACAAAAAAAATTCTTTACTGCAAATGTGGAGAAAAATGAAATGCCTAAATAAGCTGTAAAAGATAAACAGGCAAATAGAATTGAGAGAAGAGCTAAGGATGCATTTATTCACTATGAACCAAATTACTATAAATTGAGCACATTCACTCCAAGGTAAAAAAAAATTTTTTTAATTAAAAACCCAGGAACTCAACTGACCATAAGAACTAGAAGAAAAAAGATATCGTTTTTCTTCCTCCAAAATGTATTTAGTACCTTTAAAGAGTGAGGAAAATGGGAGGGGGGAAATCTAGAGAGATGAATCTTGCCAGATAGTGGAAACTTTCAATATACCCACATCTGAAAAAAATGTATAGCTTATTTCAAAAATCACAACATAAAAGGAATTGACTCCTTCATTTTCAAACAAAACAATGAAAATTAACATGATCTTAAAGCTAGGGAAAATTGGCTCATTTATAGCCAGCTAGGAAAACTACTCAGAAGGGATACTAAAGCTTAAATAAATGCTTCACATTTCAGAAGGCTTCCTGAAACTAAATTAAATCATATTAACTCAAAATGGATAGGGCCATTTCCTACAGGGTCATCGTTCAAGCATTTCTCCTACGAAGTTGTCAAAATGAAGGGAGGTTAGAAAAAGTGTCTTCCTCATCTCAAAATAAACTGTATTTTTTTCTAAAATATTTGTATCAGTTACCCAATCTTAGTCCTACATATACTTTCTTTGTTTCATACATTATCAAAGAGAAATAAGACACTTAAATGAAGAAAAATAAGGTAATAGGAAATAAAAACTATAGGAATGACCCTAGTCTTCTGTTCTCTCTTTTTTGTTTTTTAATTTTTATTGGGGTACAGTAGATTTACAATGTTGTGTTCGTTTCAGGTGTACAGCAAAGTGAGTCTGTTATACATATACATATATCCACTGATTTTTAGATTCTTTTCCCATATAGGCCATTACAGAGTATTAAGTAGAGTTCCCTGTGCTATACAGTAGGTCCTTATTAGTTATCTATTTTAGTGAATATATACAGTAATGTGTGTCAATCCCAATCTTCCAATTTATCCCTCCCCCTTCTTACCCCCCAGTAACCATGTTTATTTTCTACATCTGTAACTCTATTTCTGTTTTGTAGATAAGTTCATTTGTAGCCTTTTTTTGATTCCACATATAAGTGATATCATATGTTATTTGTCTTTCTCTGTCTGACTTACTTAGTATAACAATCTCTAGGTCCATCCATGTTGCTGCAAATGGCATTATTTCGTCCTTTTTTATGGCTGAGTAACATTCCATTGTGTGTATATGTCTGTGTGTGTATGTATGTATATATACATACATACACACACACACACACACACACACACACACACACCACATCTTCTTTATCCATTCATCTGTGGATGGACACTTAGGTTGCTTCCATACCTTGGCAATTGTAAATAATGCTGCTATGAATATTGGGGTGCATGTATCTTTTCAAATTAGTGTTATTTTTTTTTCCAGATATATACTCAGGAGTGGAATTGTCAAGTCATATAAAGGAAATAAAAGCAAAAATAACCAAATGAGACCTAACTACACTTAAAAGCTTTTGCACAACAATGCAACGAAAACCATTGACAAAGCAAAAAGACAACCTATGGAATGGTAGAAAATATTTGCAAATGATATGACCAATAAGGGATCAATATCCAACATATATAAACAGCTCATACAACTCAACATCAAAAATAAAAATAAACAACCCGATTAAAAAATGAGAAGAAATGAACAGACATTTTTCCAAAGAGGAAATGCAGATAGCTAACAGGCACATGAAAAGATGTTCAACACTGCTAATCATCAGGGAAATGTAAATCAAAACCACAATGAGATATCACCTCACATCTGTCAGAATGGTTATCATCAAAAAACAAAAAAAACACAAATAACAAATGTTGGCAAGGATGTAGAAAAAAGGAGGGAGTGTAAATTGGTGCAGCCACTGTGGAAAACAGTATGGAAGTTTCTCAAAAAAATAAAAATAGAACTACTATATGACCCAGCAATTCCATTCCAAGGTAACTCTTTGTTTAAAAAAAGATTTAATATTTATTTATTTATTTATTTAGGCTGTGTCGGATGTTAGTTGCGGCACATGGGATCTTCATTGAGCCATGTGGGATCTTTCACTGTGGCATGTGGGATCCTCGTTGCGGTGTGCGGGCTTCCCTCTAGTTCTGGCATGTGGGTTTTCTCTCTCTAGTTGTGGTACATGGGCTCCAGAGCACATGGGCTCTGCAGTTTGCGTCACATGGGCTCTCTAGTTGAGCTGCGCGAGCTCAGTAGTTGTGGCACACGGGCTTAGTTGCCCTGCGGCATGTGGGATCTTATTTCCCTGACCAGGGATCGAACCTGCATCCTCTGAATTGTAAGGCAGATTCTTTACCACTGGACCACCACGGGAGTCCCCTCCAAGGTAACTCTTATACTGTAAATTTAGATAGATAGATAGATGGATGGATAATAAGTAGGTAGACAGATAGGTACAGATATAGGTATACAGATGGCAATATCTAGTTTTAGAAGTCTACTCAAAGGAAATAATCTGAAAAGCAAATAATTTTGTTCAGCAATGTTCACAGCAGTGTTATCAACAGAAATGACAGCAGGCTATGTTGGAACAGTTGCTACTGGACTTGCCATCTTGCCATAAACAACCAAAAAACTCTACAAAGTATGTGAAACAAATGTTTTCATACATTGGGCAAAGTTAGCAAAGACAGTGGTTTCAACACTTAAACATTCTCCTGAAGGTCCTAACAATAAAATAAGGGGGGAAATTGAGTGTGCAGACTACAAAGGAAGAAGTAAATCTGTCTTATATCTTAATTCACAGAAGATATAATCACATTATGTAGATAATTCTAAGAAATTAATTGAAAAGCTACCAGAAATAATAAATTAATTTAGCAAGATCATAGTATATAAGTCAATAGAAAAAAATCACTCATATTTCAATAAACTAATAATTGAAAATAGAAGATAAAATATAATACTATTAATACTATTAATACTCCATAATACTATTCAAACACAGGAATATGTAGGGATAAATTTAACAAAATATGTATAAGACCTACACAGTGAAAACTACAAAATATTGCTGAGAGAAATTAAAGAACACCTTAATAAACAGAAAGATATACCATGTTCATTTATCAGAATATTGAATACTGTTAAGAGATCAATTTTCCACCCAATGATCTGCAGATTAAACACAATCCCATTCAAAATTACAGGAGGTTTATCTGTATGAATTGACAAGGTGACTGCAAATTTTATACAGAAATGCAAAGGAGGAGAAGAAGGATGAAAGGAGGAAGAGGAGGAAAAAGAGAGGAGGAGGAGAATGAAAAATTTGAAAAAGAACAAATTTGGAGAATTTGCACCACCTGATTTCAAGCCTTATTATAAAACTACAGTAATGAAGGCAGTCTGCTATTACCTTAAGCATAGACATATACATTGAGGAATTTATTAGAGTCCAAAAATAAACCCACACATATATGGTTAATTGATTTTCAACAAAGATACCAAAGTAATTAAATGGGGAAGGGATTATCTTTTCAAAAAATGGTGCTGGAACTAGTTAAACACATGGGAAAAAACTGAACCAGTACCCTTACCAAACACCATACACAAACAACTAAATGGGTCAAAAGCTGAAACTACTTTTTAAAAAAAAAACTTTTAGAAGCAAACATGGATGAAAATCTTGGTGACCTTAGAGTAGTCAAAGACCAGTTAAGAAAATAAAAAGGCAAGTCACCAAATGGGAGAACACATCCACCAAACTTGTATATATCAAACAAAGATGTTGTATCCAAAATATGTAAGAGCTCTTACCACTCAAATATAAGAAAAAAGAAATGACCTACTGATACACACCATATGGATAAATCTAAAATTTAAGAGAAAAAAGACTCAATACGTTACATGCTGGCTGATTCAATCTATATGACATTATGAAAAAGGTAAAATTATAGAATTAGAAAATAGATCACTGATAGCCAGGAACTGTGGGTAAGTGGAAGAGCTGATTACAAAGGGGCAGCATTAAGAAATATTGTGAGGTGATGGAACTGTTCTGAATCTTGTTTATGGCAGTGGTTACAAGATCGTATGCTTTTATCAAAACTCACAGGCAGTACATCAAGGATAGTAAATTTTACTGTATATAAATAAATAAAAAGAACTATAAGAAAACTACAAGGAGGTAGCAATACTCAGACATTAAAATGGCTAAAACTAAAAAGAGTAACAGTAGCAAACGTAGGTTAGGATGAGGAGTAACTAGGACTTTTATATATTGGTGGAATGTTCAATGGTACAACCACTTTAAAAAACAATTTAGCAGTTTCTTGTTAAATTTAAAATAGACTTATGATACAACCCAGCAATTCCATTCCTTGATATTTACCCAAGAAAAATGAAAGTGTATGTCCACACAAAGACTTGTTCACAACACTCATAGCAGAGGAAGTGGGGGGAACATCTGAAGACCATTTTCTCCATCTGACTCAGTACTCAGTACCTTTCTCACTCATAGCACTTCTCCTCTTCCTCTCCTAGGTCTCCAGCTCCCTAAAACTGCAGGAGCTTTTTGTTTGAGGCTCCTGCATCAGTGAGATGACCTGATCCCCAAGTCTGTGCTGATCCACCAGACCTGCAATCACTGCATGGAGAAAAATGTAAATGGGAGGGAAGGGGAGTTGGCACTTTCCCTGATTTAGTCTATTGCTTATCAATCATAATAAGCAATTAAGGGGTTGTTATTTTTTGGCTTGCTTGTTTTAACTGGCTACCAAGACACCTAGCAGTTCAGCTGAGCTCCTGACAACATGATCACTTAAATAGGTGCAAATTATTTCTTGATGAAATTTAACATTTTTTAATGTCAGCAAATAGGAATGGGATAGGAGCTCCTCAACCTGTTACTGTGTAAAACTTACAGCTAACATAAGAGCAAAATAGTGAATATATTCCCCAAAAGATAGAGTGCAAAAAAATGGATATTTTCTGTTACCACTTCTATTAAACTTGTACTGGAAGTCCTAGCCAGTACAATAAGGTGGAGAGCAGAAAAAGGCATATGGATTGAAAAGGAAAAACAACTCTATTTTCAGATGATATGATTATGTACATGGAAAATACAAACTACTAGAACCTAATGAATAATCTTAGCAATGCTGTTCTATATCTTGATTGACTACACTTACTATTGTATGCATCTGTCAAGACTCACAGAACTGTGCATAAAATGGGTGAATTTTACAATATATAAATCATACCCCCAAAAAGAAAAAACAGTAATATCTTAGGGTAAAAAGATCAATATATAAATGAATGTCTATATCTTAGCAACAAACAACTAAAAATACAATTTTAAAAATTATAACATTTACTATACAAGCATATGCATAGGAAGAAACTGACCAAATGCTGAGCACGACTTCTATGACAAAGGTAATTAAAGAATATCTCAATTAAAGGAGAGATATACTGTGTTCATAGATTGGGAAAATCAATAATTTTAAGATTTCACTTGTTCCTAAATTGATCCATAGAATTATTGCTATCCTTACCAAAATCTCAAATAGTTTTTTAGTAAAAATTTACAAGATGAATCTAAAATTTATATGGAATAAACATTCAAGACAATAGTCAAGACAATCTTAAAGAACAAATCTGAAGGACTTACACTACAAAATTTAAAGCGTTATTATAATGCCAAAATAATGAAGAATGTATAGTATTGGAATAAGGATAGACAAGCAGATCAACAGACCAGACTAGTAAGTTCTGACCTAGACCTATACATTCAACTGATTTTTAATAAAGCCATCAAACCAAATCAATGAAAAGAGGTATTTCTTTTCAATATATGGTACTGGAACGACTGGTTATCTATATAGAAAAAAATGGTCCTAAAGACAACTGAAACTATAAATATTCTGGAAGAAAACATATGATAATATCTTTGTAACCTTGGAGTTTAAAAAATTTTATAGAAGACACAAAAGGCACTGAAAGGAAAGGGGCATGGCGGAGCTTGGGTAATGGAAATGTTCTATATCTTTACCTGGATGGTGGTTACCAAAGTGTACACAATTAAAAATATATATATTTGAGCTGTTCATCTAAGATTGGTACATATCACTTTATGTAAATTACACTTCAATAAAATAACTGTTAAAATGCAAAAAATAAAGTGTTCATAGAAGCTTTACATGTAAGAGACAAGCTGTAAATTACTCAAATATTCATCAATACGTGAACAGAAAAACACAGTGTGGTATATCCATATAATGGAATACTACTCAACAAGAAAATAATGAACTACGGATACACACTACAATGTGGATGAATCTCAAACGCTGAAAATAAAGATCCAAAACAAAGAAAGTGTACATATGACTCCATTTATATGACTCTAGAAAACAAAATTAAGGTACAGAAAGCAGATCAGTGGTTACCTGGGGATGGGGGATAGGAGTAGGAAGGGAGAGAGGGACTACCAAGAGGCATGAAAATCTTCAGGAGTGATTTATATGTTCATTATTTTTAATGTACTGGTGGCTTCACAAGTGTACACATAAGTCACAACTCCTCAAACTGTACACTTTAAATATGTGCACTTTATTTTATGTCAATTATACCTCAGAGTTACTTAAAAATTATAGAGACAAGGATTTGAGCTCAATAAAAAAGAAAGTTCCTTCTAACAACCAGAACAATAGAATTTTAGAGTGGAAAGAGACTTTGTGGGTATTGCTGACAACGTAGCATCTACCCTCTCTTTGAGCACTTTTAGTAATGGGTCATTCCTGTTACTAAATAGCTTAATGGTTAGAAAATAATTGATATCAAGAGTTCCTATAACTTAACTAATTGATTCTAGGTCTTGCCTCTTGGCAAATAAATCTACCCTTCCCCAAAATTCAAAATTCATTCAACAATTAGCTATTGAGAATCAACTACATACAAGGAACCAGTCTATACACTGTGACGAATACAAAGATATGTAAGCCAAGAACTCTGGTTTTATGGGTTTTCCAATTTGGTATCTAAAAGTAACTGTAACTTTAGCTCATAGTCTTTCTTCATCAGTGTCTCCTCTGCTGTGGTCTGTATAGTGAGAATGTTTCTGACTTGTCAATTAGACTGAAGATTGTAGGAAAGATACAAGTACAATCTAGTACATTTTCTACTTGGTATTTTAACTCTATCTACTAGGATGAATAAAATTACAAAATCATATCACCAATCCCTAAGCCAATGTGGTATACTGGAGAGAGGAATGGAATAATATTACTTCTCTGCCTCTGCAACTAACAAGCTGCATCTTTCATCAATCACTTCACTTTCCTGTAAAATGATGGGAGCTGGTCTCTGTAGTGGTTTTCAAACTTTTTAAGACCCTTTTACTCTCTTAAAAATCACTGAGGACCCCAAAGCTTTTGCTTATGTGGGTTACATCTATCAGTATGTACCATATAAAATAAAACTGAATAATAATTAAAATAATTCTTTCTTTATTCATTTAAAAGCAACAATAATGAACTCATGGGCCTTCCCTGGTGGTCCAGTGGGTAAGACTCTGTGCTCCCAATGCAGGGGGCCCAGGTTCCTTGCTCTCTGGTCAGGGAACTAGATCCCGTATGCATGCCGCAACTAAGAGTCCACATGCTGCAGTGAAGATCCTGCGTGCCACAACTAAGACCCGGTGCAGCCAAAATAAATAAATAAACAAACAAACAAATATTTTTTAAAATAATGAACTCATTACATATTAACATATATTATGAATTTTCATGAAAAATAATTATATTTTCCAAAACAAAAAAAAAGGGAGAAGAGGGATTGTTTTACACCTTTTTTGCAAATCTCTTTAATGTCTGCCTTGATAGAAGACAGCTAGATCTTCATATCTGCTTCTGCATCCGTTCTGTTGCAATATGTTGTTTTGGTTGAAATATATGAAGAAAATCTGGCTTCATGAAGTTATATATTTGGAAAACTGAGTATTTTAATACCCTTTTAAAATAACTGTAGATATTCTCTAATACTATGCCAAAATTCTGCAAGTGGTAGACAAAAGAGTCTACCTAAAAGAAGGTAAGTTGCAACATAGAATCTGATACCTTATCTATTTAATTTTTGTACTCAATTACATTAAAACTGATTGATCTAACTTGTCTTTCAATGGATCTTTTAGCCATGCGTGATTTTGTAACATCATGCATTAGCCATTTGGAAAATATTAGTTCAGTGGGATTTGCAGAACTTCCAAATGTTAACACATTTTATTACATAATATTAAAAAATCATACACATTAATATAGTTACCAATCTCATTAGAAAAGGCTAAGTTTTGGAAAGCTATCAAGCCCATACTCAAGATTCAAGTTTTCTAAAATTCTAATACTTGAAAAGCTCAAATGTTTCCATTGGCAACAAACACTGCCAGTTGTCTTCTTTGAAATGACAGACTCACTTTGCTCATTTTCAAGAAAATTCCTGCCAAATACTCAAGTCTGAATAACCACAGTTTGTCTCAGTTGTTCTTTCAAGTAAAAATGTGTTCCAGGCAAAAATCAGCTAGTTCAGCCCCCAACTCACACAACTCACAAAGCACAAGAGCTTTTCCTAGAAATGATGTTACTTCAGCATACAGAAGTGTTTTCTGTGTAATTCCCATTTTGTCATACAGAAATTTTAAAATATCTGTACTCAAGGGTCAAGATTGAATAAAATCAATGCTACATTGAGGACATTGTTAAGTAAAATTGGCTTTTTGTCCTCCAAGACTATGAAGAATACAGCTACTAGGACAATTTGGTATACTGCACTGTCTTACCCATCATCAGTGCAAATGTCAACACAGTGAAAAAGGCAAAACAGTCCTCAAATTATTGTTCAAATAGTCCTCATGTTCCTCCTGATAGGATCTCAGGAATCTCAGGGCTCTGCAGACCACACTTTGAGAACCACTGACTTAATGTCCCTCCAATGCTAAAATATCTACAGTTACATAAATAGCAAACATCTTTCATTTGTACAACTCTATAAAACATTAGTTTCCCTATTAAGAAATACATCTTACATTTAACAAATACATCAAATTCTTACAAATCTTTTAGTCAACTGATCCTGACAAAAAACTCATGAGGTTGTGAAGCAGGAATTATTTATTCCTTCCTAAAAGAACCTTGATTTTATTCAAATTTTCCCACCCTCTAACTTTTCCAGGCAGCAATGTGCTTTGGTGTGTTGAGGGGGGAGGTGGCAGTGTAAGTCACTTGTCTAACTCTACGTTTATGGTCCTATCCCACTTGCCAATGTACTGGTGTAAACATATACATGTAATACAATTCTAACCAGTCAGATGTGAGGGTGAAGGTATGGGACTCCTGAGAAAGTTTTAATTGCTGATAAAAAGGGACACAAATGAACAGTGCATACTCTTCTTCTATTGGGCACTGTGGCATCTGCATGTGATCCCTGGAACTGCAGCAGCAATCTTGCAAGTATGAGGGGCACAAATCTGAGACAGTAAGCTGATAGACAGAGTATGGCAGAGGAGAAAGTGGAAAGAACCTGGGTCACTATTTGGCTGAATTAATTAATTTTGGAGGTACTCTACCTCCAAACTTCTTGTAATGTGAGTTAAAATTTTTCTCTGTTGTTAAGGCAGTTGAATTAGTGTTTTCTACCACTTGCAACATAAAACAACCTGATATAAACAGGCACTACTATGCCTTTCACATACAGAAATGTTTTACTACATCAATTAGATTATGAGATTATGGACAGAGAAGGAGTTCTCCTTTGGCAAGTCTTGGAGAGCTCAAAATACAGAATACACGAAACAATTTTTCACTAGTGTCCCACTCTTAATACCATCTTCCCCCGCCAAAGTTCCAATATCTCCTTCAGGATTCCATTAATGTCACACACACTATAAGAAATTTTGGAAGCAAATCAGCCAGTTCTCTTAACATATATGAAGAGTGTCATTTGACTGAATTATAAGATGATACAAATGCCAACAGAATTTCTTCCAGTTCTATTTTAGTACTCACTGTCATAAAACCAATTCCATTAACCTGACTAGCACTTGCTCAATAAAGGCGCTTAAGTCTCTCTACAAGTTAAAAAGTAAAGCAAATGATTTAGTAAAATGTTTTTAAGTTAAAAATTAAATTTAGCAAAAACCTGTTTCTTTTGTAACATTTGCCTTTGGTTGTCTTTGGTTAGCAAATAGCAAGGGATTTAAGGTTCCCTTTTCAACAGGGTAGCAGGTACCATCACAGACTACACTTTTGGTAAAAGGCCAGCAGAAGCTTCTAAAGGAACCAAGGGCAGTTGGACCTGTACAGATTATGAAGGTAAATAAACTCAAGCATTGATGCATAAAATGAGAATCTGGTTAAAATGAAAGAAGCTACTGTATCAGAGATCACACTAAAGATGCCTCTCCAAAACACCTCAAGAATTACTGCTATTAAAAACAATCATTGTAATGAGGATTTAGTTAAGTGGTTGGGTGGTTCATTTATAATGTTAATTAGAGAGAATTTATTTTCAAAAATCACTTCTGTTCTATGGTTGCTATTGTCAGAAGGGGATGAGATGATGCAATGATTACATTTTAAAAAGAAAATCATTAGAGGATAGAACCAAATCTGCCAACCAACTGGCAATCAGTTGAGCATCAATTCTATAGTCACTATACTAGATAGAAAAAAAATTATTAAGACTGTCTCATAGGTACTCTTTTACACTACTGATAGGAATATAATTGGTAAAACCATTCTGGAAAGTAATTTGGCAAGAGCAGATCCCTATCATTCAGAAGCTTAAAGTTCAGCTATTCAAATGCCACCTGGAAAAGCCATAATGTGTAACAGTTTGTGATTCTGTGGAGGAATACATTTGAAATGCACAAGCCACAAGGCTATCATAAAGGCAGTAAAGTCACTTAGCTAGTGAGGAAACACAAGGAAAAGGTAAGGCGGGAGTGTTGCAAAATGGATGGGGGACCTCTCACTCCATATGTACTTCCAAGTTTGTTGCTAAAAACAGGAGATGGGGGCTGGAATAGTATCACCCCAAAGTGGGAAAAACAGATTAGCAATTAATGGGGGAAAACTTCTGGAGTATCACTTAGGGAGGATGAAAGCAAGGGACAACACTAGGCAAAGACACCGGCATTTAAGTGTAAAGCTCATAGGCAGCTATGGGGTATGGGGTGGGGAGAGAGGGTAAAGGGGGTCTCCATATTCAGACGCATTCCAAAAGTCTCCTGGGGAGGGAGAATGTCAGTGAGTTTGGAGTATGTTACACCCTTGCTATAGCTAGGAAGAGGACAGTGGGGGAGGAATTCATGGAATACAGGCTCCACCTTCCATATAGGGGAGAAATGTAGGGGGATGCATGGTTTACAAAATTAAAATTTAGGTCCTTGAGGATGAATGGCCCAGGCAATTATAGTAAAGAGCTATTAAAGGCTGAACTGGTGGGTGAGCCTATCTTTAGAATCAATTCAAGTAACCAGTCATGGAAACGGTAATGGGAATTATTCAACTTTTCAACATGACTCTATTTTTCTGTACTACCGTCAATGAAATAGGAACTGAGGAAAATTTCATGAGCATATTCTAGAGCTAAACTGCTCAATCACTTATTAACTGTGTGACCTCTGGTAGTTTTTTAACCACCCTGTTGGCCTCAGATTCCTTGTACATAAAATGGGAATAATATTATCTATCTAAGAGGGTATAACATAGTAACCACTAAAAAAAAAGTTAGCTATCATATTATCTGTTGATACAGCCTTTCTAAATGTCAGGGTCTACTGCATGTACCAAAGACTTTAAAAATACTGATGACCTTTAACCTAATAATTCCCTTGAAGGAGGCAGTACTAACAAAATAATACAAAATATGGAATAAGAAGTGTTTATGGCCGTATTTCTTATAATGACTAAAAAAACTTGAAATTTAAAAATATAGTCTATAAAAGTGAACAGGTAAATTAACTGTGGTGTGTATAAATATAAATTGTATGCAATCATTTAAAAAATACTTTTAAACTAAGAATTTTAATAACATGGGAAAATAATAAGTGTAAAAACAATAACATAAAAAATTGTATATATCGTAATCCCAACTTTTAAAAAATTTTAATCAATCTACTTTTTAAAGAAAATATTAGATACATAAGAAGGAAAATCATCAAAACAATAATACAGGTTATTTCTGTGCTGTTGGTAGAACTGTGGAGAGATATTTATTTTCTTCTTTATAATTTTCTCATTTTTCAAGTTTCCAACATTAAGCATGTATTTTTTTTGTCATCAGACAAAATCAACATGTAAGTTTGTTGAATGAACAAATATACAGTTCTTGCCTTCAAAAAGTCTGTAATCTAATAGGGAGAAGACATAAAATCCCATGAAACAAAATGCTTGTAAGACCAAATACATTTAGATACTAGACAAGAGGCTAAATATGACAAATGTTCAAAGAAGGGTAAAATCAGCAACTGATTTAATAGTAAGGGAAAGCTCCACAAAACTATTTATCTATGCTCACTAGCATGGAAGCTCCATGAAGGCAGGGACCCTGTCTATCTTATTCAGTTTTATTTATAGCACAAAATGATTTTGTGGATAGTACATATCCATGAGGGGAGAAATAGAACAACAGAAATATAATTCTTAAGTACTTACGAGTTGCTGAATAAATATCTGCTGAATGAATGTAAATGTTATGCTGAAATTGAGGAAAGATTTGGATCTACAGGATTCTAAACAAGATGGAAAGCCAAAACATGTATGCAATGTGGGATGAACTGGGAGATTGGGATTGACATATATGCACTAATATGTATAAAATAGCTAATAAGAACCTGCTGTATAAAAAATAAATAAAATTAAATTTAAAAAAATGTATGTAATGCTCAAGGGATTATAGGGAAGTTCACCTAGGCTAGAATGGAGGGAGTGTATTGTAAAATGTAATGAAAAATAAGGATGAATGATGGGAAAGATCACGCTATGCCTTGAAAATCAGGCAGAGAATTTGAGAGTTAATGCAATAGGAAATGGCAAGTCAATAACTAGTTTGTAATGACAATAATGGAATCTAATTGAAATCTTATTGAGCACTTACTATGTGCCAAGTACTATTCTAAACACTTTACATAACTTCTCTCATTTTATCCTCAAAACAATGTGTGACATAGGTACCACTGGCCCCCTTTCGCTAATGAGGAAATTAAAGCTCAGAGGTTACTACCTGTTCGAAGGTCACACATCCTCCCCTCAGATTCCAGATCTGACTCCAGAGGGCAATCTCTTAAAGACTCTGTATAAGACCACAAAATATGCCTGAGGAGAGGTACCAGAAAGCAGCGAGATCCCATAGTATCAAAGAGGTATGTTTATTCTATGATTTTGGACTGGAATCAGAGATATCAGTGCAAATTCATGGTTCGTAAGAAATATAGAAGTGGGCACGTGTCTATGTATATATACATATATTCCCTAGTTTTATCTGCTGAGAAGGCCTAGAAGCAATGACACCCCGGTAATAATGAGCATGCCAAGCACCCAGATCTTGATCTCTAAATACCATCACTCAACAAAAAGAATCAGAGCTCCTTAGAAAAATGGCTCATTCCAGGGTTGGGGCAGGGAAAGTAGAAAATGAGTCTGGAATACCTTGTGGTACCAGAATGTAAGAGAATGCTCAAAAAACTGATGGGGACACACTGAAAGGACACAGGAGCCAATTGGAAGGGGCTTCTATTGACCAAATCTGGGGTTATTTCAACAACAAAAAAAGGAAAAATAGCATAATTCATTATAGTTCATAGGATAAAACAAGTATCCATAAGTCCATACTATTATAAATAAATCACTGAATAAGTAAATAGAAACAAACAGCAAAGAAAGTAAAGTTCTTTGTTACACTAGAAATCAACAAATAAATGCAGAAAATGTTGATAACTGAAGATCACCATTTGAAAAATATGACAACAGTAATTATTCAGGTCAGAATCCTCAAGAGATGCTAAAACAGTGGGCGAAACTATGATGAGAAACAAGAAATGTACACTGTCTTGCAATATTGCCCCATATAGTCTTAGAAAATCTGGTTACTTTGTAATTACAAAGGGAGAAATAGTGACTTTACAGTGGATAAACCTGGCAGACACAACCTTGACCAACTTATCAATTTTAACTCAAAGTAGAGTCTCATATGTTGCATATACATACATCAAAAGCCAAGTAAAAACACAGGAAAAAAAGGTACACACTCTTATACAGTCACAAGACACATACATATACAAATACACACACAAGACTTAAGTTATATAGATAGTTGAGTGAATAGAATTGGATATGATGGGTGGGTAAATTGGTAAAACAAAAGAAGTGAATTGAACATCTTAAGCAAAGTATGCTACCACATACACATACTCTGTCTTATCACAATAGACACGCTCCTTAAAAGTTCATTATATTTAAAATTATTATGGATACTGACTAATTACAAATATAATAAGGCAAATCTTTCTTCAAAATAATCACCTACCACAAATTACACTTGTTCTATAAATCTAACCTTTTATATATGTAATTATATAAAATCATACAATCTGCAACAAGCAATTGCTTCTAGATTACTTTTAAATTATCTCTCTGTAAATAGACATACATATAGAGATCAAACTCTGATCTTTTTATTCTAATCCCAGAGCTGTTTCCATTACAACATGATGCTTCTCCTAACATCAGCAGGAAGAGATGTAATCCCCATTATATTTTCCATTTCACCTCCTGTGTCTCCCCCTTACTCAAAAAAAAGTAGCAGAGATCCAAATACTCTGAACAGCAAATACATCTCTATAGACCACATACAAAGGAGGCAGTATAGGACAGTCATTAAGGGTAAAGAATTTGGAGTCAAATTGCCTGGATTCAAATTTCCAGCTCTACAACTTGCTAACTATGTTATTTTTGGCATATTACTTAACCTCTGTGATCTGTAGCTTCTTGATCGGTAAAGTGGGAATAACAATAGTATATACTTCATAGGTCTGTTGCGAAGATTAAATATGATAATGTACATTTCCATATTAGCACAGTGCCTGGCACACAGTAAACATGCAAAAATGTTAAGTTATGATAACAATGTCAACAAATTCTCCCTGTGGAGCAGTACACTTCAGATGAAAAACCGTTCCATTGCCACAAACCACACTGCTACCCTCAACAAGTTGTTGCTCTTAGTCACAAGGGAGATAGTACATTTAAAGAAACTTATCCACTCCACTGCGTGCATGCGCACCCACACATACACAGGAAGTTACTAATAATTGTATAGTAGTACTAGAATTTGACACACCATATTCATAAATCTAAGTGTATAACCTACTAACAGAGAGTCAGCACAGGTACCTTTACATAAAAGTACGTATTTCCATCACTAGAACTGACCTTTCCAACTAAATTTGCCTTCTTCCTTTACTGTTAACCTTTCGGAATAAGAGTTACTTTATTCCACCTAACAAACCCTCCACATAAAAAATTTTCCACATATTTGTGATATCCCAATTTGGCATGACTTCAGAGATAAAGAAATCACTTAACTATGAAAAAATAAAGCAATTTAAGTAGCAATGCTCTTCCTGGTATAAAAGTCCCAATACTAGACTACTTCAGTCAACAAGCAGCCCCACTACCATCCAGTTTACTCTGGAGAAGGTCACCAATATCCCCAGCACTAGTATGGAGAGCAGATACCATTCATATCTCTGAGATGATTAAAACATTAATCTAACTAGGATATTAATGTGTGAAGCAGAAAAAACAAACCCTGGTTTTATTAGAGGCACATTATACTAATGATAGGGAAATGGGGTCTAAAATGTTCTTTAAAAATTATATAGGAGAAAAATAAATAAATAAGTACATAGGAGAAAAAAGGAAAAAAAAAAGCTGCCTGGTGTCTTCTGTAATTTCTTTATGAACACTCAATTGTTAGAGTCCAAGAAAACAAACTTGCTCCCAAATTTTGTCAATCATAAAAAGAAATTTCATTTTTAACATAACATGATTTAATATAATCTGACGTAAAGTACAGCTATACATACCTGTATGATTGGTATCTGGTACACATTTATTAATAGCAACGTCAAAAGAAAAAAAACGAGAAATATTTAATCAAACATCCACAAAATCTTTGCCCCTGGGCCAAATGCCACAAGCAGTAAACACCAAGATGATGTTTTTAAAAGGAAATGTTTTCAACAACACAATTGTAGTTTTATCCAAGGGCCTGCAGCCCTACTGAGTGGCTAAACCTTAGCCCATTAAGAAGCTCTGCATCATAAAAGCAATTTTAAATTATCTATCTACTTTGATGGAGGAATAATTATGGCAAGTGTAATTAAAAATATTTGATATGCATGGTTTTTCAGCAGAGTTGCCATTATTATTATGTTGTGCTTAGAGTAATATGAAAGTTAGTTTTCTCATACCTTGAGTACACACTTTCTGGAGGATGGGAGGAGGGCAATGTAATCTGAGGCATGCTGAGTGTATAGAACAGCTAGACAGCTAACTTAAAAGTGGACCCACGTAAGCTATATAACACAGCAGTTGCATATAAAGAATTGATAGTCACTCAACCATGTGAAGGCCTAAGCCATGATCTCATATTAAAGTGTTTTTAAAACCACCCATTATGTTCATTCAAATATAACTTTTAAATAATTTGTCACACACTTAATTCTCTATTTAGAGGTTAAGTGAAATTAAGGATGATGGGTTTCAGTGTGGAGAACATTTTCTCTGACAAAGCCATTCATTCCTTTAGATCTGCCTCTCATCCCCAGAAGGATAGTGGGTGGGACTACCTAGATACCCTTCTAAGAGATATATTAGGATTTTAATTCTACATTCCTAAAACTGAGTGGAAGTTTTTGCTCTGTCATTTCACGTGTACTTCCCTCCTCCACTCTCCTTTAAACCAGAACACTCATTCTCCTGTGAAAAAGAGATCGTTCTTTTCCTTTAAATAGGTGATGGGCAAATTCTCAATTTGTTTCAGGTGACTTAGTAAGCTAAAAAAAGTAAACAACAAAAACCGAGAACTTCAACAACAAAAAAAAGTTGCTGAAGAACCGAAGCCTGAAGCCATCCGTCTTTACCTCATTCTTCTTGGTATGCTACCTGAGCATTTGCAACAAGGATGTCAAGAGGGGAAGCAGTCTGTACAGAGGCTTTACTGACCAGAGGTGAGGGTAGGTTCATGTTCTTAAGGAAGAGGCTAAAGGGAAGAACTTCACGGGCGCGCTTAACACTTTGGTGGAAGGTGGATTTTAGAAAGGCCAAAATAGTAAACTATCGACCAAGTTTAAAAGAGTGCGTGGATTGGGCACAACTAGTGAAAAGGTTAGCGGGCATGTAGGGAAACACTCGAGGGCGGAAGGTGCGGAGGAAAAGTTTTAAATATCCACCAGAGCTTAGTTATCTATTAACATGCATCCTCCTCCCCAGGCTCTGCTCTTGCCCCCAGGGCAGCTAGCTGCAGGGAAAGCAAGCAGCCCTATTTTTAAACACTTAAACCTCTCCCTTGGACTTCAGAAGGCTTGAGTTACTAGCGTTGTAAATAATGTTTCTTCCTAAACAAGTGAAGGCACACCTGAATTCCCTAGCCGAGGCCCAGGAGAAAGGAAGGTAAAGGGACAAAAAGTGATTTCAGCGTGAGAGCGAGGTGATGGGATGGGGGTCGGGGGTAGAAGGAAGGACTTACCGCAGCCTCTGCGGGCTGCCCCCAAAGACTCAGGGCCAGTAAGAACAAGCCGGCAGCCAGGCTGACTCCACGCAGTTTCATTCTTCTCCGGCTCCCGCAGCTCCTTCAGCACCCGCACGAAATCCCTGGCTGGCTCTGACCATCTGACATAATCTTGAGGGTTTATAGGGAGAGAGCTAGAGCCGGAGAGAGACAGCGAGGGTGTCCCAGTTGTGCCGGTCGTCTTGGGTGAGGAGAAAGTAGGTTTTTAAGAGTGGAAGGGGAAAGAAAAAAAAAAAAAGAGCAGCAGCTATTCTTCCCTCCCCGCTCCCCTCCCCAAAGCCGGTCTCTCGGGAGCACTTTTCCCTTCCGTCCAGACTTGCAAACTTTTTCCTCGCGCAAGTCCCACAGATCTACTTTCCTCCCTCTCTTCCCCCGCACCGCCCCCTCCCCACCAGCCCTGGGGAATTTGAGGATCACTCCGCCACAGTTTTAGACCGCACCAGCAACCTGCGAGGGAGTGACGCTCAGTTATTTGCAGGAGGGAAACGTCCAGCCCAGTTGACTGCGCACCCTGACTCCCCCCGGGAAGCTTTTCTATTCGTTCACTTGCACCTTCCGTTGATACTCCTTTTCCCTGCCCAGTTCCACTCTCATTGGTGTGAGCAGCAAAGCCAATTACAAATAGACCTGAGCTGGGACTATTTTTTGTAGCGGAGGGATCTAAGAGAACGGTTCCTTTTATTGTTAATGATTAGAAACAAATTTTGGTGCCTGCTCCCAGGGCTGCTGGGGTTGTTTGCCTTCCACCTGCTCACAGGAGGGAGTTTCTCCATACAACAGAAAATGTGCAAATATTAGAAACATATAAATATATTTATATAATTAAATATATGCTTACAGCTGAAGAATTAAGAAAATGAACGTACGTATACGTGTGTGAAGACTTTATGCGTATTATATTCATATAAGATTTGGGAGCGTTCAGTAGATATGAGTAATTATTATGTGGTTGGATGTTATAGTAATACAGTCATATCTTTTTTCTTTAGCTACATTGAATGCCATAATTAATATTTACCTCATACTGATTAACATAAAAGGTATTGACTCCCATTGCAGATGTTTCTCGGAGAGATTTAGGGTAGGGAATTAAATAAATTTAGTGCAATTTTCCTTAACACTAACACGGACACTTAATTGGAAATATTTGTATGGAGTTAGTGGCAGTTGAATTGATGTCTCCCAAATAAAGTAGACTTGAACGTTACTTTGGTAATTCTGACATACAGATTTTTTTAAGCACCATCAGGCCCAGAAAATATTTTATGTGGACTCCTTGGAGGATCTTTCAGGGATTTCTTGACGAATTCTTCAGAACAGTTGTTATCTCACACCCTAGAATTTACCACTTTAGCGCCTTTCAGGGCTTTGGACCTATATCACCGGGGCCCACTTATCCTTAGGTTCTGCTCAGCTAAGGGTAGTTTTACAACCCCAGAAACTACCACCACCCCAAGAGCTTAGTGTACAATAAATTAGAATGAGTGATATGCATTTGGGAAAGTGTGCAAAGGCCCATTTGTCTATGTGGGAGGAGTATGCCTTAATCTGTATATGTGTAACAATTAACAGTGCTTTAAGGAAGTGTATGATGCACAGTTGCTTACATCTTACTGTGTAGGTCTGTGGGCCTGTGCATGAAGCTGTAGAGATGCGTGGGAATGTTATGTGTAGAGGTGCCTGAAAGTGAGAAAGATGACCGGCTGCCCGAGGTAGGGGGGATGATTGACAGTAGACAGCCCCGCCCCCTTCCCCTCCATTCCTTCCTCCCCTGGTGCATGGAACTATCTTTTGAGTGCGGCAAGTTGTAGCGGGCACCGCTGACCGTGTTTCCCTTTGGGGCACCTCTTTATCTAGAAGCTGAGTTTAGTTTCTTCAGAAGTGAGCCACTTTGCCCCCCTACCCCATCCTCTTGAATAAGGAAACAGCCGCCAAGCATCAGCGGAGCCCCGATGAGCCGGGGCCGCGGAGCCACTTAGCAGTCTCCCGGGACCCAGCTCCGGAGGAGCCGCAAGCATGCACCCTGGGTGAGCTGTTGCTGCCCCGAGCTCCTCTCGTCTTTCCAATTCTGGGCTACTTTGCCAGACCGGGTCTATACTTGTACTTCTGTCATTACATAGGAAGTGGGGGCAGGCAGCTAAAAGGGGTCGGGGGTCTATGGGCAGACGCAGGACCCCGGAGCCTAGAGAACCCATGTTATTCACCCTCCCTCCCGTTTCAGGTTGTGGCTTCTCCTGGTTACGTTGTGCCTGACCGAGGAACTGGCAGGAGCGGTGAGTCTCATCTCCTGACCCCTTTCCCTCCTCCTCCTTTGACCTCCTCCCCATCCCACCTCTTGTGTTTGTGTTAGGGGGTTGCAGAGGGTTGCGCCATGAAAAGGAGTTCACATCACTCTCATTTCTACTGGGAGTTAATGGGGTTCTTAGAAAGGAATAGCACAGTGTCAGGCTAATGCCTTTGGGACTCAGGCATCTTTCTGTTCCAAACCTTCGTAAGGGGTTGGGAAAATAAAAGTAGAAGACACAAGAGGCACGCATTTCTGAGCGTCTTCCCGGACGACTTAAAGATGACTGACATCTGATGCCTTTCTCTGTATCGATCTCCAAGGCAGAAGAAATGTAATTTTCCCTGGTTTACAAGAACATGAGTTGGCACACAAGTTTGAAAGTGGGAGGAGTATCCAAGAAATGGGACTTGGATGTACCGAGAATGTTGTTAGAAGTTAAACTTAAGTATTTTCTTGTGAGTCCTGTGACAATACCAGGTGACAACATCTGGATTCTTTAACTGCCTGAACTGCACTGATACTACTAGATGATGTTCAGTTTCTGCCTGATGTTTCCTTTTACTGGTTTTCTCTATCATCAGAAAGTTAAAAGTTAAAGTGGTTAGAATAGGGGAAAAAATTCTAAAAGTTAACATTTCATAGGCTGTTTAGATATCATCCATCAAATCAGCTAGGGGCTGCAGGCAAAGGAATTTCTGTAGGTGTTTGGTCAAGAAAAGTTTAATAGATCCCAGAAAGTAGTAATTCCAATGGAATTACTAGGATAAGCTACCAAAGGTGGCGTGACCTGAATAATCAGAGATGCTGCAGTTTTCCAGACTCACTAGCAACTTATGCCTGCAGAAATTAAGTTAATCATTGAGTTCAAATATGAAGTTAATTATTGAGTACTGTTTCACTGTTCTATTTTAAAAATTCTTAATAATTGCCAAAGTCATGCATGTACTCTCTATGTGTGTGTGTGTGTGTGTGTGTGTGTGTGTGTGTATGACAGCTAAATATATATTCCAAATATTTACTTTGTGAGTTTTGACAATTTTCACTGATTGGCTCTATTTTTAATACTTTAAATATTTTAAAATACTATTTATAGAGCCATACTTAATTCAACCCAGTAAAATTACTTAATACTTTTATGGGAAAAAAAATGGATTACCTTGTCCTGGTATATGTCTTTAAGAAAATATCAGAATAAAGTGAAATGACTTCTCTTATGAAAAGAGGATGATGCCAGAAAACTTGACTTTTAATGTTTTGAGACCCCTTAACTCAGAACATCAGCTTTTATGTAAGTAAATTCTAGATTTTGTCAGCAGAGGTATTGATCTAGTTTTCTGCACACTTCTCTTTCTGATTCCTGCAGTATACAAGTTTAGTTATATGTTACCTTGAGGCTCAATACTACATTTATTGAAAATGCCAGGTTTTGATTAGTTAACAATTTGTCTGGGAATCTTGCCACTTATAAAAATATCATGCTTGGGCAGAATACCCTCCAGTAAAACCTTTATTTCAGACTCTGGCTGATCATATTCAGTGTAATTTTGGGAAAAGCATTAACAAATCATTCTATGGAGATTGCCCAAACACTGCATCCTATCACTTGATAACTTTAAAAGTTACTAGAGGATGTTGTCTTCATTTCTTAGAAGTATTGAAGCATGTCTCCAAAGTCAAGCACTACTGTGGTGTGTGGATTTTAGATCCTGTCCCATTGTTTTACCATGTCACCTGCTATGTCAGTGTGACTGACCTTGGTAAGACTAAAATAAACCTTGAGATACACTGACAGTACTTTATTTTTTGCATTCAGTTCATAACTACTTCATTCACCTATTATTTACTTCTGCATTATATGTTTGACATTGTAAAGCTAATTTTTAATTTTTGGAAAAATGGCAAAGAGAAAGAGGAGAGTAACAGGATAAGTTCTCAGAAGGTGACTTTGCTGAGGGGAAGTTTTTTCCTTTGTACTCTTTGTACTGGATTCTCATTTATATTGGCTGGTTCTCATCTTTTACTCTCAATTCCAGTTCATCATCTGGGTCTGTAATGTTTTTCACCTTTCAGATGATTTTAAACATTTGAATTCTTTGTAACTTTTTGACTTATATTAGTGAAAAATAACTTATAAATAGATTGGCAGGAACTATGTTGTGCTTCACTATGACAAAGTCTCTTCACTGTGAGAGTTAAACGTTGTCAATAAAGGAATACTGGTAAGCATTTAAGATAGGGTCATTTAGGTGCTTTTGAGCTCTTTCTTTGTCAGAGTTTATAAAGCAGTACTTTTGAAGGGATAGAAAACTAAATGTTAAAACCCAGGATTAAATAATGAGTTTTCATTAAATTTCTTTTAAAAGAGTGCTGATCTTCATTTATTTGAAATATTTTCCCAATTTATCTGAATGAGATAGAGCCTAGAATTTCAGAACATCCATAATGGTTTTTTGGTTATTAAGTGCCTAAGGCACCACACACAAAGATTTATTTAAACATAGTCTCTAACTCTGTAGGAGTTCACTTTCTCAGACAATGGTTGTCATTTTGTTCCTTAAAGGATAGGATACTTGGGACTTCCCTGGTGGTCCAGTGGTTAAGACTTCAAGCTCCGAATGTAGGGGGCCGGGGTTTGATCCCTGGTCAGGGAACTAGATCCCTCATGCCGCAACTAGAAGATCCCACACGCCGCAACTAAGACCTGGCACAGACAAATAAATAAATAAAAATATTTTTAAAAATAAAGGATACTTAATGATAAATTATTATCAGCATCATGTTAGAGAAGAGACTAGAAAGATCCATATCTCACCAAAGGCCAATATGTTTAGAAGTTAAAATATGTCCCAAATTAGTCAGGGTCCTCATGTTTTCTTCCCATTTTGCCCCAAATCTGCTTTCACAAGAGGATCTAATACAACCAGACATATTTAAAAGTCAAAGCCCATCGGGAGAGTTATTTGAGTGGGGAAGAGGCAAAGGGGAGAAAACACCTGTCTATTATCAACTCTGCCTAGAGCACAGGTAAAGTGCCTTTAGCCACATTCAAATCAAGATCGGATTGAAATACAAACTTCTTAAAGTTGTAACTTGCTCAGGTTGGTCCTTTCCAATGTGATTTTCAGTCATAATCACAGTCATCAAAGTATGAAGGGAGTGTTAAGGTTTTTCAGAGATGGAGAAAATCCCTTCCTAATCTAAGGATCAAGAGGAATATTTGCCTTGTTTGGGCTGTCTCTAGGATTTTTCTTTTTTTCTCTCTTAAAACAACTTTATTAAGATATAATTTACATACCATAAATTCACCCATTTATGTATATCATTCAATGATTTTTAGTAAATTTACCAAGTTGTACAACCATCACTATATCCAGTTTTAGAACATTTTCATCACCCCAGTAAGATCCTTCATATCCCTTTAATTAATCCCTATTCCCACCCCCCAAGCCTAGGCAAGCATGAATCTACTTTTCTACCTCTATAGATATGTCTTTTCTGGACATTTCATATAAATAGAACCAATTAATATATAATCTTTTGTGTTTAGCATTTTTCACTTAGCATAATACTTTTGAAATTCATTCATGTTGTAGCATATATCAGTATTTTACTCCTTTTTTTTTTTAGTATTGGTATTGGTATTTCGTATTAGTATTCCATTATGGATATACCCCATTTTCTTTTTGCATTCACCAATGAATGGACATTTGGGCTCTTTCCACTTTTGGCTCTTATGGAAAATACTGCTATGAACATTAACATACAAAACTTTGTGTGGACATATATTTTATTTCTCCTGAGTAGATGGAATTGCTGGGTTGTATGAAAACTTTATATTTAATCTTTTAAGAAACTGCAAAACTGTTTTCCAAAGTCGCTGTACCACCTCACATTCCATCAGCACTGTATGAAAATTCCAGTTTTGCTACATCCTTGCCAACACTTGTAATTGTCTATCATTTTTATTATAGCCATCCTGGTGGGTGTGAAGTGGTGTCTCGTTGTGGTTTTAATTTGCATTTCCCTAATGACTAATCAATTAAGCATCTTTTCAAGTACTTATTAGCCATTTGGATATCTTCTTTGGAGAAATGTTTATTCAAATATTTTGCCCATTTGAACATTGGATTGTCTTATTATTATTATGTTGTAAGAGTTCTTTGTATATTTTAGATACGAGTCTTTTACCATATTACAGTTTGCAAATATTTTCTCCCAGTCTGTGGCTTATGTTTTCATTTTCTTAATATGAATTCTTAAAATAGTCTTCTGCTTTGCCTGCTAGCAAATATCCTATATCAGCTAGCTATGAATGATTGGAATATATAACATATATATGTGTGTGTGCATGGACATCAAATATGTATCTTGGGTGACTGGGAATACTGATACATATGTATGAGTGCATCATCAAGTGAACCATCAAATGACTACATAAATAGGTAGCAATAGCTGATAATGTAGTTATATTATTGACAGGTCAAAAGAAACATTTTCAGATAGGAGTGGAGGGGAAAATAGATATTATTTAATGTGTTACTAAAGAATCAGATAGATATATTACTATATCACAAATTTGTTTTATTATATATTTTGATGATTGGTTTCTATTGTAACCCCATGTATTTTATTGACTATATTTAAAAATATTTTTCTGAAAGGGAGACTGTAGGCTTCACTAGACTGTCAGAGTAATCCATGGTACTGAAAAAGAACCCATCTAGTTATGCAGTTGTTTTTTACAATTTGTCACTGTCTAAGGCATCTTCAGATGTGAGGGCATTTGTATTGACTACAAGTGCCAACAACCTTTTAGATTCTAGGCATATTATGGAGTCTCCAGTAAATATGCCCCTATATTCTATAAGATCATAGTCAAGCCAAATCACAGGAGCAAAGTGGGTTATTCCCCTAATTACTTCATTAATATAATAATGAAACAAATAGATTGACCTCAATTATCAATACATATTGGTGTTCGCTTGCCTCAATTTGTGCATAATTCCGTAATTTCACCACCATGCTTGGAGTATAGACTTGTCCTATCCTGCGTAGATGACAAGACATATACATCTAGAAAGAAGATATTAGGAAAGCACTATGCTTTATTAAACTACCAAGTCCTTTTAAGCTGACCAATGTCCCAGTGAGGCAGATCATAGAGCTCTAACTTGTTTTAAGGTCTAAATATAAATAGAACACCTGATAAGCATGCCCAAGGGAAAACTGACAAGAAAATTAACTAAGAACAATTATCTACTCTTACCATCTGTAATTTATCCCTCTCCTAGTATATTTTTTTCTTCTACAAACAATATTGAAGTCTCCTCCACTGTAAAAACAAATAAAATTTTAAAAAAACATGGCTTCATTTTCCTCTGTTACTCTAACCCCCTCAATCACATTACCACCAAATTTCTGGTCATTTTCTACTCTTCTTCAACAACCATCTACCCTTAAGCCTATTGCAGTCTAGAAGGAGGCTATTCTACCAAAATTGCCGTCTTTCAAGTTACTAATGGATAGCTAACTGCCAAGCCCAATGGTTTCATTGCCGTCCCCATTTTATCTGACTTCTTTACTGTAGTGCTTGGCATTTTCTAGTCATTCTCAAACCACCTTTCCCCCTTTGTCTTCCAAGTCACGATCCCTCATTATTTCTCATTACACTTCTCTGATTTTTCTTTTTTGGGGGGTGTGCACTGTATGGCTTGCAGGATCTTAGTTCCCCAACAAGGGATTGAACCCAAGCCCTTGGCAGTGAAAGTGCAGAGCCCTAACCACTGGACCACCAGGGAATTCCCTCTGATATTTTTATTTCATTCATTCAACATTTATTTATTGAGCAGCCACTGTATTCTAAATAGTATGCCAGGCTCTGGTGACACAGTGGTGAACAAGTCAGGCATGATCTTTGCCATCATGGAGGTTACAATCTTCATCACTCCCTGGTCATAAAATGGTGGTTTTGCTCAGCATTTTTATCCTTTGCCTTCGTCTTGCCTCAACAGTTTTAACTATGCCTCCTATATATTAATGACTATCAAATTTTTATTTCCAGCCCAGATGTCTCTTTTGAGCTCCAAATCTTTATTTCCAATTACCTACTAAGTACCTATATCTCAATTAGTTGTTACATACAAAGCACTTAAAATGGTGCCTAGAGCTTAGTATAAGCACTCAACCAATGCCAGGTCTTATGTTGTATTGCCCCAAAACACAGTGTATCTGAACATGAAATTATTTTCTAGTCTTTACCATGATACTCCAACCTGCTATCTTTTTTATCTTTGTTAAATGTCATCACCATCCACCCAGTTTCAAGCAAGAAACTATAGAATCAGGCACCAAACCTCATTATCTCCATCTCCACCAAGTTCTGTTAGTTTTACCAAAAACCTGCAGAATCCAGTTTTCTATTCATATTCTAATTGTTCCAAGTCTCATCATCATATATAAATAATCTCCTAACTAGTTTTTCTACCCCCTGACTCCATTCTAATCTCTACACTGCCACCAGAGTTATTTTATTAACAACAAATCCAACTATGTTATCTCCTGATTTAAGTTTTGTTGGTTTCTTGTTTCTTCAAAGATTAAAGTACATATTCCTTGGCTTGACACATTTAAGGGCCTTCATTATCTGGCCCCAACTACCATTCCAGCCTCATGTCTGAGTGTTTTTCCCTGCCACCTCTCCTTCTCGAACTCATAGTGTACATTACGCTTCATTCAGACTGAACTTCTCTCCATTCCCAAACTACTTTATGTTCTTTCACATTTTTTTGCTCTTCTATATGCCGTCCCCTCCATCTGGAATGTCTTTCTCCACCATTTACATCTTCTCTTCCTAGTGAACTCCTACTCAATCTTTAATACCCAGATAAAATGTTGTCTCCTCTATGAAACAGCCCAAGTCCTCTTCAGAAAGAATTTATTCTTCCTTCCCCTGTGCTTCCAAAACTATTTGGGCCCCTTTGGTGGAACCTACCACATAGTTATGAAATTCCTATGTTTGTATGCAATGTTGCATTCTTCAAACTTACGATGTCCAGGATACTGCCAAGCATATAGGAAGTGATCAATAGATGACTTTCAAGTGAGTAAACAGATCTACTCCTAATGGCCTGTAACAACTGCCTTCTCCTTGTCTCTCTTAAGAATTACAAATGTTAACTCTAATAACAGTTGCTTTGATGGAAAAATAACAACCTTGTTCAATGGTATAATGTTTAAGAGAAAGGACTCTGGAATCAGACTTATGTTTGAATGCTGCCTCTGCCCTCTGTGTGATGTAAGGCAAGTCATTTTACCTTTCTGAGACTCAATTTTCTCATCAGTAAAAAAGGGATAATGACACCTTCCTCCTGAGAGTGTTGGGTGATTAGAAGGGAGAATGTATGTGTAGTTACCACTCACAAGGTAGTTGCTAAATCCCCACTCTATCCCCCTATGGAAAAGTATTCTCCATTTCTTTTAATGCTGAGGGAAATTTTTAATGTATTTCCCCATTTTGACAACTGATAAAAAGCTCAGTGCTTTGTGACCGCCTGGAGGGGTGGGATGGGGAGGGTGGGAGGGAGGGAGATGCATGAGGGAAGGGATGTGGGAACGGATGTATATGTATGACTGATTCACTTTGTTATAAAGCAGAAACTAATAATAAAAAAATAATAAAATAAAGAAAAAAAGAGATGCCGGACAAGACTCTCGTTTTGTAGATTGTATGTCTAGAAGAATGGTCATGTTTCTCAATTGCCCCCTTGTCTCTTTTTCCCTCTTCTACCACTTTAATAATGACATATAGTTACTAGTGCTTTAAGTTTACAAAGCACTTTCTCAATATTATCTTATTAGCTGCTCAAGACTACCCTGAAAAATATATAGGGCAAATATTCTCAGCCCAGAGAGATTAATTGATTTCTCTAAGATCACAAATCCAGCAAATGGCAGCATTTGGGTTAAAATCCACTATACTCTGCTGTCTCTCTAATTCAGGCATCTTATCATCTCTTATCTGGACTCCAAAACAGACCTGACTTCCTCTGGTTTCAGTCTTCCCCTGCCCCCCACCCCCTCTCCTGATAGCCATCCTCTGCAAGCAAGGGGCCTATTCTGAAATACAAATATGATCATGCCACTCCAAGTTCCCCATACCCATCATCATCTGGCCCTGCCCGCCCATCCAACCCCATCTCCTGTTACTGTTCTCATTCTGATGTTTAGACCACAGTTTGCTTTTGATGTTGGCTCAGCATGCCAGCATCCTCCTGCTTTGCCTTCTGCTTGAAACACCCTTCTTTTCTCATCCTCTTTCTTCCTCCCGTCTCTGCCGATGGACTTAGTATTTTTCCCTTAAGGCCCAGTTTAATGAATGTTTTTCTGAAATCTCCCCTTCTTTCTACCCTTCTGTCTCCCCCTCTGTTTTTCCTTCTTTCCTGCCTTCAACAAAGATTTATTTAGTGCCTTCTATGTGTCAAACACTGTGGCCATCCCTGTTGTTTGAAGGACCATGGCAAGTACCAAGCCAGCATGGCTGGAACACAGGGAGGGGGAAGTAGAGGGAGGGAGGTGGAAGATTGTGTGAGATGAGGCTGGAGGAACAGAAAAGGACCAGATATATCCTGCACTCTTTTTGTTTTGTTTTGTTATATTTATTTTATTTATTTGGTTGCACTGGGTCTTAGTTGTGGCACGTGTGCTCCTTAGTTGCGGCCAGCGGGCTCCTTAGTTGTGGCATGCATGTGGGATCTAGTTCTCTGAGCAGGGATCGAACCCAGGCCCCCTGCATTGGGAGCACAGAGTCTTAACTACTGTGCCACCAGGGAAGTCCCTACCCTGCACTCTTATTGGCTCCTGATTCCTTAGAGCATTTACCTAATGCCTGCGCTAAGGTGTATTTCTCTGGTGGAATGTAATAGGCGTTATAGTTATTGCTGGCCACCATCTCTGTGTCTAGCACTGGCAAACCCTTATGCCTGGAGGGCTCACTCCTGTGGCACATATCTACCCCTTCCAGATTTATAAAATTTAGGTAAGTCATGAGATATGTGTCTTTTCTTCAGCTTTTTGGGGGGGTTCCATGTTTTAAGTCTGGAGGTCTATTTCCTGATTTTTTTCCCTTTATGGATTATAGTGTGGTTAAAAAAATAAAGAGCGCCATATTTGGAGCCAAATGTTTCTCAGTTCGGATACAGACTCCAGCATTAATTATGGCCTTAGGAGAAATCACTAAATGTATTATTAGCTGAAAAGGTATTACTATTGTTGTTATTCTTCTCCCATCACTCACTGTGACTGCCTTTGCACTAAAAATGAGTGGTGAACCCATTTGGGGGGCATTTTTAGAGTAAATTGCTTAATTATGTGTTGAATTTGTATTTCAAGCTTCCTAAAGGGAGAAGAAGAGTTAGAATTGTTGTATTTGTTCCAGTTTCTCCAAAGCCACTTCTACCTCTGCTGCCCTACCTTTGTGACTTCCTGTAGAGACCAAGGTACCAACTGAAGATGATGTCTGAAGACACCTCTTCAGGCATCTTTGAAGTCCCAGTTCCCTTTAGTCTAACAACAATAGAGCTAGTTTGCCATTATCTCTCAATATGGTTGCTTTTACTGAGGGGGAGTTGGTGTTCTTCAGTGGAAATTTCCCTGGCCCTAAAGTTCTAACAGTATTTACCTCAGAGAGACCAGGCTTTCCCAGAAATGTCTGGGACTTCTGGCCAAGAGACTGAATTAGTCCTTTGGGAGACACATTTTCTCTGGGGGAGAGAAGGAAAGTTAAGTGGTATTTCTCCTTTGCTCTGTAAATCTTTGAGTGACCATTTTTCCTTATCCAGAGCAAAGAGAGCTGGCAGAGAAAATCTAAAATGCCTAGAATCTCTAAATTCTGTTTGTGAGTGTAGCAGATTCCTTTAGAATGAAGATCAACTTGAGATTTATAAGATTTATGTGACCTTGCCTTGGCAATAAGATTAAGTTGCAAAAATACTTGCCAGCATCTAGATACCCTGAACATGCTCATAGATGATAATGTTGGTGTTGATGCTGATAATGATGAAGAAGAATGATTAGAGCACTTTTAAAAATTTACAGCAGTAGACCCTGTCCCCCCAAACAAAATCTTATACGACCCCCAACATAAAAACCAAAGTAAGTGTTTTGCTAATAAGTCAACGTTTTTAATATTTATTTGTAAAGTCAGTAAGAAGGAAGAGAATGAAAAAAACATAAAATCTGAAATTGAGAGCTATGGCAGTCTTAGTCTCCAGTTTATTCCTGTGTGGAGAAAATTCTGATGTACCCAAATAAGTAGTGGCTTTTTGCTTAATAGTTTGTTTTGTCATCTCTGGATACTCTTCAGTTAAACAGACATAGCAAGAACATCTATATTTCTAGGTATACATACACTACTCTCTCTGTCCTCTCACTTTCATTCTCTCTCTTTTTCACATACACACACATAAACACACATACACACACATTGCCAACTTGACAGCACAGATTAGTGCAATCGGTGGTGGTTTCTGATGTATGAATGTTTGGTGTGGAACCCATTTGAATGGTACATGCTGTGTTTTATTACAGTCTTAAAATAGTTTAAAATATAATTTTTAACTGAAATTAAAATCAGATGTTGTGGAACTGTTGAAATACCGCCACCATTTAAAAACACTGGATTATATGATAATCCAACATCAAACTTCATAGATCAGAATGAAGTGTTCTAGAAAGTGAAAGAAGGAAGAGGTCAGTATGGATTGTAGTTAGAGAAACCTTCACAGAAGTAAAATTTGTGCTGGGCCTTAAAGGACTCCTAGAAAATAAATGATAAATGTGGAGACAGGATATTCTAGATTTTTCCAGGACATCCCCGATTTCAAGTTTTCTTCTCTAGGTCTCTATAAATATACTTGTATTTGTCAGGACAGATGATTTATCTTTGATAGTTAAATGTAGTCCTATTAAATATCAAAGAGACAAGCTGATCAGAGCATGAGCAAAAACATGGAGGAGGTATAAGGGTGCAGTGTCTTTGAGGAAATTAGAAAAAGGCACACTTTCCTCTAGGCAGTCAGAGCTCCCTGCCACGCCTCACTCCTTGCTGAGCAGCAAGCAGTGTGGATTTCAGCCCCCATGTGCCTCCTCAGTCAAGGTTCCTTTTGCAGTGAACCCCATGAGCAGTCATACACTGCAGCCCTAGCAAGAATGAATATGGTTGAATGGAGGACAGCGAGAAGACCTACCTGGGTAAAGCACCGGAGTAGAAGGAAATGATTATGGACAGCTGAGGCAAGGTTAGGTTATGGAGGTCTTAAAACCCAGGCAGAGAGAAAAATTTGGCTACAAAGCGCTGTGCTGATTGCTATTTGAGGGAAATACTGACATGATCAGTGGGTCTTTTGCCCACTCTTCTTATGTCAGACAAGTGCCTGTACATATAACTCCCTGTATCCAATATATCCAACGTAAATACACATATACATACCAAGAGTGTGCTGTTTTTATTTTTATTGATTTATTTTTATTTTTATTGTAAAGACTACTCTCTAGCTCTAACCTCAGTCTTTGCCTTTACTTTCTTGCCTTCTATGTATTATCCTAAATCACCACTTTTATTCTTCCCCTCCTCAAGAAGTTGTAACATCACCCAGATGCCTACTCCATTAAAACATTGTAGTTCTCCCCCCACCCCCAAATCTCTCCCTACTGGACCACCTGAAGAATTTAAGGTACAGTGTTCAAGTTGGAAGAGATCCGTAGCTTTCTTTGGTTTAATGTCCAGCACCTGTTTTGAGCCCTCACCCTGCCATCTCCAGTCTTGAAGCCTTGAGACTGGCTTGTGGCTCCCACTTTCCCTAATGGCTGTGATAACCAAAGGTGCTGAGAGAGATGGCAGCTTCTTCATCCACTGACTCCCAGTTTATACTCTCCCTGTCAGACTATAAGTCAGGGAAGAAGAGAGTTCTGACATAAAACATTGTACTTTAGAGCCAAATTGACAGCACTTCCTTTCTCTATTTTGAAGGATCTCCCTATGCATTTCTATGTGTACATTTCTCTGTAAGTTTGGTTATGCCCTCCTGTATACCTGTGAGAGTATGTATTTATTTAACATTTTTTGTTTGTCAGGTTTTTTTTTCTTTTTTATGTTGTGTCTTTTACTGTCTTTTTAAAATTTTGAAACAATCTCAAAATTACAGAAAAGCTTCAAGTATGCTACAATAATTTTTTATTTAACCATTTGAGAGTAAGTTGCCAATATGATCCGACATCACTCCCAAATACTTTAGTGTATATTTCCTACAAACAAAGATATTCTGCTATGTAGTCATTTTTTCTCGTAAAAATTATTATGAAATATTTTAGGCAACAGGAATGTTATTTATATAATATTATGTAAAATAATATAATGAACATATATAATAATGTAATTAAACAAAATATGATGAATATATGACCATCACCCAGCTTAAGAAATAAAATGCAGTTGAAACCACCTGTGTATCACTCCCAGCCCCACCTCCACCATCTTGAATTTGATATATATCATTCATTCCTAAGATGGAGTTTCTAAGTGGGTTTCAGGTGGGTCTGTAAGTGCCCTGAAACTGTATGTAAAATTAGATATGCGTGTACATTTTTCTGGGGAAAAGGTCCATAGCATTGATGAGATTTACATGCATAAATGTAAGCTGTGTGTGACGTATCAGAGTTCACAAAAAAATAGTCTACAGTTAGCGCATATCCTTTTCCGCCACTCATTTATTGCTTAGCTCTTTGTATTCTGGCTTTCTCCCCAACCAGTTCACTGAGATTGATTTGATTAGGTCACTTCTTAATCACCAAATTCAGTTGCTTCTTCTCAGTCCCCATCCTCAATGAACTACCAGTAGCATCTTACTCTTGACTCACTTCTTCTAGACTCTTTCCCTCACCTTGGTTTCTGCACTCTCTTGACATTATTCAGTCTCCTCATCTGAAAAGTATAATACCTACCTCATATGGTGGTGAGGGTTAGTTAAAATGTTCATAAAGTGCCTGATTGTTGTATGTACTCAATAAACTGTAGCTATTATTCCCAGTCAATTCTCATACCACTGTGGTGTGTCTCATCATCCCCCAGCCCCCTATTTAAGGTGTTATGAATGGACAGAGGTCATGCCAGGAAGACAGCCTGCAATTACTGCCTCAGCTTCCTGCAGTGCTGTTCATTAGCCTAATAGTAACCCCTATACCTATTAATAGTTCTCCTTAGGGCAGGGTCAGTGATCCTAAGAGTCTTTAAGAGAAAATAATTTAGGTGAAGTCTAGTTAGCCTTGAATTACATAGGGATATAGTTTTAAGTTTCATCCCCCAAAGTTTGTAATGCTGTTCTCAGCCTGGTCACCTTTAAAAACCTCAGATGGTAAGAAGTCAGTTCTCCCTTCCTTGTTTGTTCAGCTTTTTGCCCACTCTGCTACTAAACAGACTGACAAATGTAGGTGCCAACTCTATTACGAAGGACACCTGCTGGCTTCAAGCTGGCCTAGGGCCAGTTATCCTGGACAGGCCATTGAAGAGCCATATGACTTTCAGACACTATTTACTTGGAACAGAATGAGAGGAAGGATTTATATCAAGTTACCAGTCCCCTGAGTCTGCCCTGTCCTGAGCTGTCCTCTTTATCCTTCATGTCCTCTATTAGCTGCCAGTAACAGTGACATACTTTTGTTCATATGCATAACAGAACCTTAAAATATCTGAGGGCACAAACCTCTGAGAAGCACCAAAGCCCTCACTGAGGCCCATCAGCTAAGAGAAAATCAGCCAAGTTATCTTTGCCCTCTGTTAGGTAGAGTGCTTGACCTCATAACTGCCACCCCTTCGGTCAGGATAGGATAGGTTCTGTTGCTATAGCAAACTACTCCCAACATCTCAGTGGCTTAAAATAACAAAGGTCTGTTTTTGGTTCACACTGCATGTCCATCATGGGTCATCTGGGGGACATTATGTGGTCCTCAATCTAGGACCCAAATGGAACAGCCACCATCCGGAACACTACTGATTGTTGTAGCAGAGGGAAAGAGAGCTCTGCAGGTCTCACACTGGACTACCAATTAAATCTTATTTCTGTATGTGACACATGTCACTTTTTTCATATACCATTGGTCAGCCTTGATCAGAGACCAACTGGAGGCCAAGAAGGGCAATCCTACCATGTGCCCTGAAGGTGGAGAGCTGGAAATATTCAGTCACACTGTTACTTAATATTCTCTGTAGAAAGACATCCCTGGTCTCTCTAGCCCTGTCCCTTTCCCTGGGACATCTTGCTAAGTCACTTCACTTCAATTTCACTCATTCTTGCTTATCTGCTTCTGTAAAAACCAAGCTACTTCTTATCAGTTTGGTAATTATTGTGCATACAGTAGTAGGCTGTGTTGTTTAATGCAAGGTTTTTTTTCCCCTTGATTTAAATTCCTTCAGCCTCTTTGGTGTTCCTGCAGTTGTATGCTGCTCTGATATACAGAGGTATTAGCTTGAAATAGTTTTGTTTCAATAAAATGCTGTCTTTTGGACTCTTCCTCACCTCCTGCTGTTTACAGTTGTAAGTAACAGAGTAGCTATAATTCTGTGATCCTCTGACCATAAAGATGGGATTAAATGATTTGCCCAAGTGTGTGTAGTTAGTTGGTATTGGAGGAGCCTGAACTAGAACTCAGGTTTTCTGACTGAGAGTCTGTTTTCTTTTTATTACACCAGGCCCTATTATAAAGAAAGTTGTATAACTGGCAGCTCTGTAATTTACTACCAGAGATGACTGGTAACAACAGAACCTGGTCTTTAATCTTGAACAGAAGGAATTTTCCACTTAAATGTCTCCTTTGGAGTATTTTGATGAATTCCATGTCATAAAATCAGATTCCTGGGATTCCGATGCCAATAAGTTTGTGTTCTTTCTTGAAGCAAATAAACAACTGGCCCTGAATGAATCAATGACATGATCCTGACTATCTGTAAGACTCAAACAAATAAGGACTTTCACTTTATCTCAAACTAGAATAAGGCATTGCACACATTGTGTTTTTGCAGGTTTGTTTCTCACTAGTATTTAGAATGTGAGACAATGTTCAAGGCTTCAAATTACAAATGGTATCAATAGCTTAGTGAAAGCATTACTGCACAAGCTGTGTCAGCCTGTCTCAATTTGGAGTTAGTTTTTGTGTGAACTGCTGTGGGCTCTCCTCAGGTATAGTTTACTATAAAGCTCTTCAGTGGCATTTCTAGTGTTAACCAAATTCACTATTGATAACTGTTTAAGAAAAGGCCCTACCCAGGGACTTCCCTGGCAGTCCAGTGGTTAAGACTCCACACTGCCAATGAAGGGGGCGCAGGTTTGATCCCTGGTTGGGGAACTAAGATCCCACATGCTGCACGACGCGGCCAAAAAATTAAAAAAAAAAAAAAAGCCCTAGCCAATGAGACTATCACTAAAAATCATAGATAATAAAGGAGGCATCTCTAATACAAAAACAAGCCCTAACACACAGGCATAGAATTCTTGTTAAGATATGAACAAATATGACATGGGTGGTCCAGGGTATCTGCAGATAACACGAACCTCTGCACAGGCTTAATAGAAGAATACACCATTTTATATACATTCAATAATATAAATTGTAGGTTAGGAAGAAGGAACCTTTTTAAAGAATGCCACACAGAACCCATTAGGATGATATTCTGAATTGTTCCCATACTTTGCCTTCTGCTATCAGGTGATCTTGATTACTCTTTGGACACTAAAACCCAGCATTATTGTCTTATATAGAAGCACAATGCTAGATATCTGAGAACACTGGCCATTAGTGCAAAGTCAAAGCCAATTTCTCTTATATCTGTGGTGATAGAATATCTTCCATAATGTTTTCTCACAGAATCCTTTGCCATAGTCATTTAGCTACCAGGTCAATTTTTTTCCTCGTGGAAAATTTCACACATGAACAAAGCAGAGAGAACAGTATCATATGACCTCATGTTTCTATCACCCAGCTACAACAATTATCAATTCATGGCCAATCTGCTATGAGGTCTTTATGAGGATTATCATAATCATTTGCATTTCATGGCTATGAACTATTTTTTAATATCTTTTCACTTTTTTATGGCAACTGTAAGTATAAATATTAGGCTTTTACATAAAGAGGATTTATTCACACCACCAGAAAAATAGTTTTCAAAATATTCATATCACTAGAATAGCTCAACTGCAGATGTTATCAACCAATTTCCTAAGAAATTCTTAGAGTCGAAGGAGCCAACATCCTTCTATCAGGATCTATCCATTGTATCAAAGGACTTAAAAGCTAGAAAAGGACCACTGCTTCTCATATTGTGGTCTATCAACCTTTGGGTATCAGCAAATGTATTCTTGGGGATCTATAAGTTCTTAAGGTTAAGAAACATTCTTCCAATATCAAACTGGTAATAATCCTTCTGAGTGTTCACTCTTATACTCATGTTGAATTCTTTTATCAGTACTTATCTCTTAAAATGGCAATGCATTATCAGAAGGCATTTTTATAAAATAAGATTTCACTTTCTTTTTTTTTTTCTTTTTGCGGTATGCGGGCCTCTCACTGTTGTGGCCTCTCCTGTTGCGGAGCACAGGCTCCGGACACGCAGGCTCAGCGGCCATGGCTCACGGGCCCAGCCACTCCGCGGCATGTGGGATCTTCCCGGACCGGGGCATGAACCCACATCCTCTGCATCGGCAGGCGGACTCTGAACCACTGCACCACCAGGGAAGCCCCAAGATTTCACTTTCTTAGTCAGTGTTTCTCATATAGATCCATGAATCCATTCTATAGTTCCTTAGAGTTCTGAAGGAGGAGAAATCCCACTCTGAGGGAAGAATACAGGAAAAATTGACAGTTTTATCACACAAGTTACCATTGAAACAAATAGATAGACCCCAAAGTTTAGTTGTGCCCTCAGTGAACGGAATGTGGACATTGTGGTGGAGAAAAAAGCTTTCTGAAGAATATAAAGTTGAAAAGTTAGTAGTGGAAAATAACATTATAAAGGTGTATCGGAACTGAATTATTTAAGTTAAAACATAATACCTTACTATAAGGTTAAGGAGTCTACAATTTTATATTTTCTGTCAATATGATATTGTTTTATGTGAGGTCAGGGATACTGTCTTCTTTAAGTGTGTACTCTGTAAACTTGGGAGGCTCAGTAGGAGAATATTTTGGCAGTCATTTTCTACTCTCATGTACAGTGTAGAAGCCTGTCTCCATATCAAGGTAGGATTCTATAATGGGTTTTAATACTCTGTAAATAAAACAATATTCTCTCTATATTCATCTCCATTAGTAAGCATTGAAATTGACAACAATGAATGTTTTAGTACTTTTTTGTCATGCAGAACTGAACATTATTTTAATTTTATACCTATATTACATGTAACAATGATCTGCTAGGGGGAGGACTCCTATCTGCTGAAACACAGGTTACTTAGTGGCTTTGGAGAATTCTAAGCAGGCTTTGGGATGCAAACTTACTAATGCTTTCATTTTTCACTCCAGAGCTCTGGAAGGCAAGACCATAGCTTAAGCTATTGTATGTAAATTAATGCCTGCTACTACCAATAATACAATAACAATAGCAAAAGAAGATGATAACGCCTGTGCCAGTCGTTGTACTAAGGATCTTATTTACTCTTTTATTTCATCCTCACAACAACCCAAGGATAGTAGGGTGAGAGGATCTTCCTTCCTTATTTGCTTGAGGTACTGTTGATATCAGGTAGTGTACATTGGTGGAAGGCGCTAGAGCTCATCGATTTGTATTTCCTATGGGCAGTTTCTCCATCTTGCAGTGGGTTGTGTCAACTGAAAAAAAATGCACAACCCAGAAGTTGAGAATTATGGGGTTTTTTTGGCAAAATTTCTGAGGACTCAAACCCGGGAAGCAGCAGCCTCTCAAATAGCTCTGAGGAACTGCTCCTAAAGGGTAAGGGAGGAACCAGGATATATAGGAGTTTTGCAACAAAGACCAGGTAGTTGGAACATCAAAAGATTACTGTTATTAATTAAAGAAAACCAGATATCTCAGGTTAATGAATTTAGCGCTTTTCTACGTATGGGAAGATGCAAGAGGCTGGGCTCCTTGAGATCATTCCTTTCATATGCACCTTAGCTATCTAGGGCCAGTATCCTGTTCTGTCCCATCCTTAGTCCCCTCAGGGTGCACCTTTGGAGGTGGCTGCACTGACTGAGGACATCCTTTGTTTGCTAATATGGCAGGCAACATTTTTCATTCATAGTTGCTACTGCTATAACACTCATTCTCATAGCAGGGTATGAGTACTTCATTAGCATATAAATTTACATGCAGTTAACAAAATCTTTTTTATGTGTTCTATCTCATTTGATCCTAGCAGGAACACTATGAAATAGGAAAGGAAAATATTTTACAGTAATATACTCATTTAGGATGAAAAAATGGAGGCTCAGATACTTCTTACTTGCTCAAGGTACAAGACTTCTTCACATCACCTGCTCCTGTTATATTCAATCTTGACTCCTCTTGAACTGTTGAAAGTATATTCATCTTTTTTTTTTTTTTTTTTTGCTTAAAAGGGAGACAGAAACTAATCCTCATTTACTATATATCTTTCACCTAACATGATGTCAGGCATACAACAGGCACTTGATAAATGACTGTTGACTTGGATTGTTAGATTTTATACTTAAATAGAAGAAGAGCTATGAGAATAAAATAAATTTTAGATAAGGCTTGCCATTAGTATGTGGCTATTCTTTAAGCTATATAGTCTTCTAAACCTTCCTGGGAACTCCCTGCTACAGAAGGGCCCCAAATGTTTTACCTGCCATTTATCATATACTGTCTAAAATTAGACTATTATAGACCCATTCCATTGCCACTGATACTCCTAGACATTATCCTGAATTACGTATATCTCTAGAAAGTACAGGTCATTTATAGATTAGTACAAAATATTTTTTTTTAATCTTTGCTGAGTGTTTGACCAGGGTAGTTTTGAAAGAGGTAAAAGATCATTTTGGAGCATGGATCACTACTAGGGAGAATTTTGAAGGAGTGTATTAATAAATTGTTTATTATCTACTGTAACAACAAAAAGTAACACTTGTTAAGAATAACTATGTGCCAGGGAATTCCCTGGTGGTCCAGTGGTTAGGACTCCATGCTTTCACTGCTGGGGGCCTGGGTTCAATTCCTGGTCAGGGAACTAAGGTCCCACAAGCTGTGCAGCCAAAGAAAAAAGAAAAAAAGAATAACTATGTGGCAGACTCTGCGCCTTAATTACTATTATTACTATTATTATCTTATTATTACAAATGAGATACCTGAGACTCAGAAAAGCAAGTAGCAAAACAGTGATTTAAACCAAGGTCTGACTAAACCCAAATCTCCCATTCTTAACCATTACCCTGTACTACCTAATCAGTGGGAGTAAGGAAAAGAAGGGGAAAAGAATGAAAAGGAATGTATAAATTGTTGCTAGGAAGATACCCAAGCCAAACATTGACTTAAGTCACAATGGAGACTTCAAATCTGTGGGCTCAAGTCCTATGACAGGTATTTTGGCCTGGATTCCCCCTAGGTAATCACCTCCGTTTCATTCAGCATTACTGGCTACTTTGCCTTTACTTGTGCTTATTTACTTACTCTCTTTGGTTTTCATTGTTGCTGTTTCTCAAGTGGAGCCTGAACAATATAGTCAGATGTTCTTTATATAAATCTTATCTCCAATGTGTAGCTCAAAATGTGTTCCTTATAAATTCTTGTCATGCAAGGCTACTAGGAATAATGAATAATACGTCAGGAGAGTTGCTTTTTGCAACTAGTAAATAGAAAGTTTGATCATTCTTCTGGAGTGAACTTTAAACAACCCATTCTCACAGGCTGCAATGTTGAATAATAATGATGATGGTATCTTTCCACTTGTGTTTAGGCCTCTCATATGTTATCTGAGTTGAGCTACTCAGCAGTTAATATGAGAGAGGTAGCAATCATTATACCCATTTTATAGATGAAAGGGACTGAAGCTAACTGATTTTAAGTGGTCACCTGGCTGATAAGTAGAAAAGTCATTTACAGAGCCACAACCTGAATTTAGTGGTCTTCCAACAGTCCCACATTATTTGCTTTTCTGTCCAACCTGTGACTTGATATATCCCATCTTACAAAGGGATCTGCTATTTTATTGCAAGCCTCTTCTGTGAATAAATAAATGGTACAGACATTAAGTCCTAGAGTAGTCAGTTGGGGTGGTTGAGGGGAGAGCCCATTTGGGAAGAGGATAATCAGGAAAGTTTCCTTGTAAATTTGAGTTGCAGGATGATATATCAATTTCCCTCCTTCTTTGATAAATCCCATAGGTGGGAAAAGGATATGTTTCCCTGAATCTAAATTGTTGGGGGTAGATATATGCTGATTGAGATTGGTGAGCATGTGTAGGGGTGGTAGGGTGTTGTTCGTAGACCTTTCAAAAGTATGTTTACGTGAAACGAAGTCGTTGGACGAAGAGAAATCCTACTCACCTGCCAAGGTCCATTCAAATTGCACTACTTCCGCAAAGCATGCTGTGACCATTCTGGCCTCCATTAATCTCCCTTTTCTCTAAAATCCTCTAATAATTACGGTCTAGACTGGAGGTTGCAAACTGGTGAGCCATGGTCCAAATCTGGCTCAAAGATGTGCTTTGTTCTCATCATGCTGTATGCTACAGGTAGAACTCTGTTGGCTTTCCTGGACAGGAGGGCAGGACTTTGAGCCCACAGGCTTGCCACATTCCCCCAGCAAGGCCCTCCAGATGCTCTGGTGCGATGAAATACAACCATACTGGGAAAGCCAGGTTTCAACAGTTTGTAGCTAAGGATATGTGTGGTTCATTGAGCCAGATGACCCTCTTCTTCCTCAGCACTGATGTAGAATACACTTAGGAATGGTCTCAGCTAATGCATCTCCACAACTGGAGAGAAAAGAGAAAATGGCACCAAGCTTTCTTAGAGATTAGATCACCGCCCTATTATATTTCTTTCTGCCTCAGATCATTGTCCACTGAAATTGATTAAAGTCTTGTAGTTAACAGGCAGATTGAATATAATCTTTTCCTCCTCAACCTATTAGTCAATGACTACTGAGCATAACTCTTGAGAGGTCTGATTAGAGAGTTCCATTAAAAATCGTCATACAGTGCATTTTCCATGTCTCTATGAATTTCCCTTTGCTATGTGCGCTGGCCATAGACTTAACCCTCAACCCATGCATTTTGTAACAAATGAGATGTGGAGAGAGTGAAACCTTTAATGTCTCCTGAGGATATGATGGTTCTGAAGAGCTTTGTGTAGATGAGAATCACTAGATATTATCTACTTGGTCCCTGAAAACCAGTAGTAACAGATGTTTAACTCCTACATTGCCTTCAGTCTTTGTGAACTTCCAGAGTGCCATGGACCTAGGCTGAGAAAACTAGTTCTGAATAGACTGTCTAGAAGCCAGGCAAAGTCAGTGCATCCTGTTTGCAGTAAAGCAGTGGGAACTGCCTGAATGCTGCTAGAAGGATCACAGAGTTAAATTATCTCTTCTCTTCGGGGTCCTGCAGAGTGTGATGAATCAGCTCAGATGGGCTAGACGGACCCTAGCCCCCAGTGTTATGATTAACTTCGTAAGCCAGGCAATCCATTGACTCAATTCCATCATATAGACTATTTCCTTTCTTTTAAAATGTGTGAAGATTAAATCTATCATCTTCTTATACCTGAACTTTAACATTCGTACTTTCATTTGGAGATTCACATCTTTACACACTAACTTTGTGTGGGATTGTGTTGCCGACTCCCTAACATTATCCCCAAATAAAGTCTTTTTACCTCTTATTACTTTGACTGATGTAGCAATCCTCCTGTGTGCCATTAAGACTACTAAACATTCAGGGTATATAACCTACTCTTCCAAATTCCACAGTAAGGTACTACCAACCTTCAGTTTCCCCAAACAACAGCAAATGGGTCAAATGATATATAGACTGCCCAGCAATGACTAACAAGACCTTTCAAAAGAAAGTCACTTCCGTAGCTTTGATTATTTGCCATGCATATACCAAATCAATTTCACGGTACTCCAAGCTGTGCAAACTTTTTGATTGTGCCAGAATTTTGTTGAATTAGCTGAACATGAAATTCAATGTTTTGTTTCCTGGATCAGGGAAATGCCTTTGTTCAGCTAAAGGGTGTGTACCCACTGGAATCATTATACACTGGCTGTCAGAATCCCGGAACCTTTCCTATGTCAACTGGGCTCCCTTTTCATTCTGTGGAGTTGCTGCCTAAAGTGGTTGGGTGCCGGGGGTCACAGGAGAGGCAAAGGCATTTTAGTGTTTTTTATCAAATTAGTAGGGTGTCGACTAAAGAAAATTGCACAACCTAAAAGTTGAGAATTATGTTTATTTGGCGGACTTTCTGAGGACTCAAGCTGGGGAAGTAGCCTCTCAGATAGCTGTGAGGAACTATTCCAAAGAGGTAAGGGAGGAGCCAGGATATATAGGGGTTTTTGCAACAAAGACATCAGAAGAGTTACCTCTAGTTAAAGAAAACCAGATGTCTCAGGTTAATGAATTTAGCACTTTTCTATGTATGGGAAGATGCAAGAGTCTGGGTTCCTTGAAATAACTCCTTTGATGTGCACCTTAGCTCTCTAGGGCCAGTATCCTGTTCTTTCCCATCCTGAGTCCCCTCAGGGTACACCTTTGGGGGCGTAGCTGCAGTGGCTGAGGGCTTGGCTGTGGACAGCCCATTTGTTTCCATCCTGAGTTCCCTCAGGCTCACCATTGGTGCGGGTAGTAACTGATGGCTTGATGGCCGCAGCATCCTTTGTTTGCTGATATGGTGGGCAGCAGTTTTTTTTTTTTTTGCAGTACGCGGGCCTCTCACTGCTGTGGCCTCTCCCGTTGTGGAGCACAGACTCCAGACGCGCAGGCTCAGCGGCCACGGCTCACGGGCCCAGCCGCTCCACGGCATGTGGGATCTTCCCGGACCGGAGCACGAACCCGTGTCCCCTGCATCGGCGGGCGGACTCTCAACCACTGCGCCACGAGGGGAGCCCACGGGCAGCATTTTTAATTCACAGGGGGCAGGGGTGGGGTTGTGAGATCCCTCCACAGATCTCCTACAAACCAAAAATAGCCCCTCAAATGGCACATTATGATAATGATGCACCCTTATCCCTCACCTCTGCTTCCTCATCCTTTCTGAATTTATGGAAGTCTTAGATTAAGTAGAATGCTCCTTCACGTAATAAGCTTAAGATATGTTAAGCAGTGAGAAACTACCTCTGTTCTCAAAGTTCTTGTGAGAGGGATATAGAAACTCTAGCCAGTGTGCTGTACTGCATCTGATATTTCTGAGAGAATATAAATCTTTGCTTGTCCTAAGTTGTGCCAGATCATCTAACTAATATAATTAGAGTGAGTAGTAATAAACCAGTATTTACATATAATACTTGTTTGGGGAAAGCTAGATAAACCTACAAATCTACTGACACCATCTCTCACTCCTTTTCCTGGGCAGGCATTTTGGATGTGTCCCAAAACACATTTCCTGCTTTTCTATTAAAGCAAACACTAATATTATTCCTGTGAGTCTTTTCTTTTTCCCTGATAAGGCTTATCTCATGCTCCTCTTCATTAAGATCTAGGTGTGCTTTTGTGAAAATGCCTATTTTAGCATGTGAAATGCAGCACCCCCAGCACAACAGGCACCACTATGACCTCCCTTGCATGGTCTCCATAAATCTCTCATCTTCCCTCTGATCCCACCCCTACCCTCAACACTGAGCATCCCCTCCCTCCAAATAGCAGTAGAGGGACAAAAAAGAAACTAAAGAGATGCACTTGAAAGGCCTGCAGATTTCTAAATAAAGCTTAATATTCTGAAGGGTCAACTCTGGCATGCACAGGTGCCCTGGATTTACAGGTCTCAGGTTCGTAGAGTTCTAAAACAATTGAAGTACATCTCTCTGTCCTGCTGGTAGATTAGAATATCCTGGATAAATTAAATTCATAGATAACCTAGTACTCTTATCTAACCTGTTTGTTTCAAAGGGGTGGGAGTAGTGGAAATTCACTGAGTACCAATTGAAGGACTTCTGGCCCTACCACTGTGGTCTTAGGCATTTCACTTCAATTCTTCCTGAGTTGCTTCGTTTGCAAAATGATGATAACAGTATCTGCCCTGTACACCTCACAAGGTTGTAGCCAAGTTCCCACATAATAGTGAAAGTGTACACAAGACCCCACAGAACTTGAAAGTTATATTATTTCAGACACCTCCCTTCCCTATCACAAAGGAGCCAAAACTGCCTACCACTTCCTATCAACTGCAGCTAGAAGAAATTAAAATGTAAACTTATTATAATCATTAATCTTTTCTGTAGTTTTGTTATATTTTTAAGACACTGTCCACTTACCAAGTGAAAGGTACCTTCTCAAAAAGACTTTATGATCTTGGTATGTAATTATGATTTACTGGCAAGATTTTTAAGAGAAGATATTTACTAGTGCCTGCCTTAGCCCACCTCTGGGCTTATCTTTCTTATGCATTAATCACCATATTGAAATGCAATTTATTTACTTTCTAATCTACGTCTACTGTACCCAAATTCTTCAGTTTTGCAGATGTTGATTGTTTTACCCTTTGACAGTTTTTTTCTCTTTTTTAGTATGAGTTGATGTCTAGGCAGATAACGGTTATTAAAAGTTTGGGAAATTATTGTCCTAGGTGGCCCTAGTGTAGAGTTTGTTTAGGAGAAAACATTCTCTGTTTAAGCTTAAAACACACACACACAACTCGTTTGTCATTCATACAAGATGGAAATTGAGTTCTTTGTGCAAATTTCACCAAGAAAATGCAAATATGTGGTAGTAAAGTAACATGAATGGCTGGACTTTTGTTAGGGATAGTGCAAAACAAGTCTTGTTCACCCTAAAATCGTGATAACCAGTCTTTGAAGAGATATTTATTGATCAATTGTATTAATTATGTATGCATGCAGAACCTTCACAGAACATACTGATCAATTCCCAAACACCCTCGGACCTGATGCTTGACAGCCACTGAGAAACTCTTTCCTTATTCTCAATTTCTCACCTTCCCCAAGGATCTTTCTCCTGGATGATAGGAGGATCCTGGTGAAGACTTCAGGGGACAAGCCTGGAATGAGCTGCTTGAGATATGCAGAAGGGTTGGTTATGCTCAGCTCAGGGAAAACATTGTTGGGGGCAATCTCATTAGCCATTCAATGGAAAAATGAAGACCATCCTCTACCCTTGACCATACAGTGCCACTATTGACCTTAAGGGTCATAGCTTTCAGCACGAGATTTGGCATCCAACCCATTTTTTTTTTTTTGCCTGATGCCCTGCCATCCTTTCCTACTACTTTTGAGGGGCTTCAATTAAAGAGAGCAGCATAATGGAGTTTTTACAGAGCTGACTGGGGGCGACAGGGTTTGACATAGTGGTGAAAGCATGGGAGGTAGTGTTAGATAGACCCCAGTTCCATTCCAGCTCTTCCACTTCCTAGTAGTGAGACCTTGCTCAAGTGATTTAACTCCTTCGAGTTTACTCAAGCCTGAATTTTTGCACTGGTAAAAGAGGAATAATAATAGTATCCATATATCAGGATTGTTTTGAGGAATAAATGAGATGGTACATTTAAATCACTTAGCACAGTAATCACTTGATTGTTACTGGTAGTTGCTCCCAAGGTCATAGTTTCATTATAATTATTAATATAATAAATAATAACTTCCTATCGTGGCCATTATAGAAGGTCTCTGGGAAGCTCTGTGGGCCACAGCTTAAGGAAAAGAGTTTACTAGATTCTTCTTACAAACTTGGGCCAAGTTCCTTCTACCTAATGTGATTATGCCTTCTGTGAATATAGACTGCTTAAAAGCTAGGCATTGCAACCACTGGGTTCCCAGCTATGGAGACCAAAGATCCTGAACATTTCAGTTAGGCTGCCGCTCTTCTTAATTCCCAAAGTACAGTCCTTAAATGGTCTAGAACAGTGGTTTTCAAAACTTTTTGAACAGCAGCTTACCTCTTTTTCACCCACATGAAATCATACAACGAGCCATAATATAGAAAACATATAAAGGTAGTATTTTATTCGTTTGAAATTTTTCATAGGTGCATGTATATAACACTTGTATATATGTTCAGTGCAAAACATGAAACTAGGTGCTAAGGATGACAATTGTAGTCTTTTGTCATTGTAATCCACATTTGTTTTTGCATTTTGTTTTCCACACAGTTAAAAAAAATAAAGTTCACATAGATGTAGTAATCAAAAATTGTTGCAGAGTTTGTCTTAATAATTAATCCAACGCTTAAAAGAATATTAATAGAAAAAAATTGCATGGACTTGTATAAGCTACTTAACTTCCCTGAGCCTTGGTTTCCCTATTTGTACAATAGTACCTAGCTCAAAAGGTTATGAGGGAACATAAGATATTGTATGTAAAGGTCTTTGAAGAATTCTGCACACTTTTCAGAGTGCCTAGCACGTAGTAAGCAATCAGTAGATATTAACTGACACTGTCATGATCACCGCCACCAGCAGCATCTGCTTGAATTCCTTAAATCATAGAGCAATAGAATTGTTCAATATATTCCTTAGCTCCTTGCATCTTACCTGTTTGGTGAGAAACACTTTTTCAAATGTATCTTACAACGTTTTAAATGCTTCATTTTAAATGTCCGTCTCTGTCAAATACTAACTCTAGGTTCTCTAGTACACAATTTGGAAACCACTGGTCTAGGCATCTGTTTAGGTTTCTGCAAAGTCCTTGCCAGCAGATTATGAGCTGTTTGAGAGCAGGGGCTATATTTTATTTATTTATGTATTCCTTAAAATGCCTGGGACAACAGATATTCAAAAACTATTTCTTGGATTGTATTCAAGTTCACTTCGCTGGATTTGAAAGAAACTTCCCTTCACCCCTAAACCCCTTGCCACATAAAACTAAATTTTCTTCTTGGTCTTCCTCTCCATTTTCTCCAACATTGCTATACTTTTTTTTTATTGTCTCCTGAATTGAGGGTACCAACCTTTATGTAGGTAAGGAGCTCCTCAGCTTCTCAGCGAGAACGTTCAGATTTTGAAGGACTTAATATCCACTAAGGAAGGAAAGGAAGTTACTCCTGTTCAACAGTCACTAAGAGGTCACTGGCCCTCCTTCTCAAACCACAGTTTGGGGCCCTCCTGAGAGTTTGCATTTTAGCATAAATCTCTCATAGGAGAGGCAAGAAACATTTAATTTTAGGCTCGACAGTTTCTGGTTATAAAAATTACTTTTAGCAGCCATCTAAAAGTCATTAGCAGTCATAGCATAGTCCAAGCCATTTGATTACATATAATTTACTGCCAGAGTTGAGGTTTCTGGTAGTAAAATCACAGATACCATAAAACTCTGATAGTGGTATATTAATACAATCTGTACTTAAAATCCAGCAGGCAAATTTAGATTGCCAGTCCTTAAAGAGTTAGAGGACTACTGCCCCCCTTCCTTCCTTTCTTTCTCCCTTCCTTCCTTCCACAAACATTCTATAAACCATCGTTACCACCACCACCATCAGTCCTTGCCCTGAAAGAGTTAAATGTCTAGCAAGGGAGACAGACACACAAACAGATTTCCATTGCATTTATTGCATAGCATTCTACTTGAAATATGCAAAGAATATTATGAAAGCAAAGAGGAGGGAAGCACCTAAAGAAGTCTCCATAGGACATCCTAAAGGATAGAAAGGAGCTTTCCAGGGACAGGGGTGAAGATGGAAAGGAGGACTAAAGCAGAGGTTGCTGCACTGAGCATAAAACCAAGGCAAGAACTAGCATGGTGTGTTTGGAAATCTCCAAGCAGTTCAGTGTTAGAAAAGCAACATGTGCCAGGTAGAAATCAATGAAAAACAAAGCCAGGACAGGCAGGCGCCAGATCAAGAAGGACCTTGAATAACATAAGAAGCCTGAAATGTTTCATCTAAGTGATAGTGACCTACTAGAAGATTCTAACATAAGGGTGGATACTAGAAGTCTAGTAGAATGATTGGGTGACAGTTTTCCTAAGTTGTACAGTAAGAGGTGATAAGTGCCGGAACTAGGACAACGATTGTAGAAGTGGAGTGGAAAAAGCAGATTCACAAGAGATATTTGGGAGATAAAATTGGTAGGACTTTTTGATTTGGTGCACATGGGGTCAGAAAAAGATGAATTACTCAGGAAAACTCCCACCTTAGGTGTCTAGCTTAGTGATGACAATGATTGATTCAACACGTGAAGAGGGAGAGATTTAGGAGGAATTAGACATGACATCAGTTTTGGATGTTTTAAGTTTGAGATGCCCAATGTCCCTTGGTCCTTACAAGTGGACATGACCATGAGACAGTTGGAAATACTATTTCTTGGTAGAGGTTTGGGCTTGAGATACATACATACATACATACATACATATATATATATATATATATATATATATATATATATATATATATATATATAGAATGAGAGATATATAGATACAGATATGTATAGATATATGTGAATGATGGATATATTGATGATGGTAGTTGAAACTATGAGAATAGATGAGCTTAACTCAAGGAAAACATGTAGAATAAAAAGAGCAGATATCTGAGAATAGAACCCTGGTACAACATCAATATTTAACAAATGCTTCCTGAGTGTCTATGCTAAATATAAGAGGGCCCTGACCTCAAGCACTTTACAACCTACTTAAAGATAATACTGGAACTTCCCTGGTGGTCCAGTGGCTAAGACTCTGCACTCCCAGTGCAGGGGGCCTGGGTTCGATCCCTGTCAGGGAACTAGATCCCACATGCCACAACTAAGAATTTGCATGACACAACTAAGAGTTTGCATGCTGCAACTAAGACCCAGCGCAGCCAAATAAGTAAAAATAAATAATTTTTTAAAAGAGAATACTAAATTTTAAACTGTTCCTCAAAGTGCCAAGGTTCTGAGGAGCTACCACTGAGGCTGCTGCATGGGGCAAGGAAGAGGCTGGGCAGCCACTTCACTCATGCCAGAACATGCTTCACTAGCAGCATGATTAACTAGAGCACCTTCATTTCTACTCTGGGTGTGGGTAAATGATTTGGGTGGGGGTGAATGGGGACCTTACTGTTAAAAAAGAGAATTTGGCAACCACTTCTCTGAAGGACTGATTTAAATATAATCAGAAACCAAAATATGTGGGATGAATATAATGGTGAAAAAGAAGGAATGAGATCAATGCTGAAAAATTGGTAATGATATATAGCCAGCATTCAGTTCTATTTCATTCACTTCAACATCACTAAATCATCATATATTGCTAAGCATGAGCTAATAGATGGGAAAATGGAATACATATTTGTTAGGAGATGCCTGCCAGATGAGGTTTTGGGTACTGAGACAAGGCCAAATAATGTAGATTCTTAAATAATATGCTCTTGAGTTTGGATATGATCAAATGAACAATTAGAAGCCATTGTTCTCCAGTGGGCTTCTGCTGTTCAACCTTTTCACTCATCATATATGATACGTGGGGTGAATTGACAATTATTATTACTCAGTGATGAAATTTCTACAAATGAAAACTTCTGGTAGGTTGTTGGTCATTGTTTCTTCTGAAAACCTGGGAAAAGGTTAATCTGCTTATGAGGGTGAGAGCTTCTGTCTCTCCTCCATCCCACTCCAGTAATTAAGCAAGAAAACTTGTATCAGTTTTATGAGTTATCAGCAAAGGAAATAAATCCCTGGAAGTCAAGCATATAAAGATGATCAGTGTTATATTTCTCTGATAGGAATGGATTAATAAAGTTTTCATATTTAGAAAGTTAAAAATGAAGTAGTTTTTGCAAATCATTATTTTTCTTTATTAAAATAATGTATAACTGATCTATTGAAAAATAAAATAATTGTGCTTATTTATTGAATTATTATCCTGAAAGCACCCAGGTTCCCCTCCATTCGTTGAAAACCTGTATTCTAGTCAGTTAAGTGGAACTTAATTATTAGAAATGAGCAATGTATTTATTGAAATAAGAAATGCAGTGACTGTTTAAAACAATAGCTCAGACCACAGGTGAAGAGAGAATTGGTAAACTAGAAGAAAAATCTAGAAGAATTATCTACAATAGAGAAAGAAACACAAGGAGCTGGAATATATTTTTGAAAAATAGAGATGGAGTACAGAATGTGAACACTTAAGTTATATCTAATTAGCTCCACAGAAGGAGAGAATAGAGGGAATTGAAGAGAGGCACTATTTGTAGACATGATCACTGAGAATTTTCCAGAACTGATGAAAGACATGAATCCCCAGATTCAGGAAGCACAACTTATACCAAATAGGATGAGGGAAATAGAGACAGGGATAGAAATAGTAAGATAGGGATGGGGAGAGAGAGAGAGAGAATCCTAGCCTAGGCAAAGGTAGTGAAACTTCAGTACACCATCAACAAAAATATCTTAAAAGCAGAAAGATCACTTATGAAGGAACTACAGTTAAACTGATAGCAGATCACTTAGCACTCACAATTGAATGCAAAATTTAACAGTAATGCAAGAAGAAATTCACAAATCTACCATCTTAGAGGAAGATTTCAAAGCACCTCCCTCAATTATTGATACTTAAAGCAGATAAAAATTAACAAAGCTGTAGAATATTTGAACAACCTAATTGACAAGCTTGATATAATGAATGTATATAGAACGCTGTACCCAGCAATTAGAGCATACACATTCTTCTCAAGCACACATGGAACATACATGAAAATTGACCATGTCTTGTGCCCTAAAGCAAATTACAACAGAATTCAAAGAAATCCATATCCACAGAACATGTTTTCTAACCACATTGAAATTAAGTTAGTCAATAACAAAAAGAAAAAAAATTTAATCCTCATGCATTTAGACATTAAAAGCACACATTAAAAAAGAAATCATAATATAAACTAAACATTAGAACTGAATGATTATGAAAGTTCTACATATCAAAACTGTGAGATATAGTGAAAGGTATATAGAGAAGAAAATATATAGGGTTCAATGCGTATAATAAAAAGGAAAGACTGAAAATTAATTGTATAAACATTTACCTTAAAATATGTTAGAAAGATATAGAATAAATCTAAAAGATTGAAGAAAATTAAAATATGAGCAGAAATTAATGAGATAGAAAACAAACATGCAGTGGAAAGCATACTTAAAATCAAAAGTTGGTTCTTTGAAAAGAATAATAAAAATGAAAAACCTCTGGCAAGAAAAATAAGGTCAGTAATCAAATAATCAATATGAGTGATATTTTAGAAAAGAGGACGTAAGTACAGATGTAATAGATATTAAAAATATATACAATGGAATATTACTCAGCCATAAAAAGAAATTGAGTTATTTGTAGTGAGGTGGATGGACCTAGAGTCTGTCATACAGAGTGAGGTAAGTCAGAAAGAGAAAAACAAATACTGTATGCTAACACATATATATGGAATCTAAAAAAAAAATGGTCATGAAGAACCTAGGGGCAGGACAGGCATAAAGACGCAGACGTAGAGAATGGACTTGCAGACATGGCGAGGGGGAAGGGTAAGCTGGGACGAAGTGAGATAGTGGCATGGACATATATACACTACCAAATGTAAACTAGATAGCTAGTGGGAAGCAGCTGCATAGCACAGGGAGATCAGCTCGGTGCTCTGTGACCACCTAGAGGGGTGGGATAGGGACGGTGGGAGGGAGACGCAAGAGGGAGGTGATATGGGGATATATGTGTACATATAGCTGATTCACTTTGTTATACAGCAGAAACTAACACACCATTGTAAATCAATTGTACTCCAATAAAGATGTTTAAAAAAAGAAAAAGAAAAAAATCCAAAATCTTTACATGGTTTATAAAATGTTTCATGATCTGCCTTCTTCTACAACCTCAACATTCACTGATCTCTCTCTTAACTTCTTGGAATTCATCCCACTCAAGGAAAGGACTTGGAACATGCTATTTCCTTAGCCTGAAATAGTCCTATTCTCCTTTGACTGGCTAAGTACTATTCCTGATTTAAATATGACCTAAATATGACTGCCTAAATACTACTTCTTCATTGAAGAATTCCTTAACTTTCTGGATTGAGTTCCCAATTTAAGCTCTGATGGCATCCTGACTTTTTCCTTTGTAACAATGTAATTAAATACTTATTTCTATACTTATTTGTTTAATGTTTGCCTCCCTACCATAGACAGTAGTTGTCTTGAGGGCAGAGACCTCATCGTCTTATTCTTTATTGTATTCCCAGTATATAACACAAAGTCTGTTATAAATTGATGCATGAATATTTCGTGAATAAATGGCTTAAAGCAAAAAATAATATAATGAGAATGTTATGAACAACTTTATGGCAATAAATTTTGATAGTGGATAATTTTCTAGAAGAATAATTATTAAAGAAATGAATTCTGTAGTTAAAGTTTTACCAAAACTTCATAAAACAGATTATCCCAATATTAAACAAATTCTTCCAGAGAATAGAAAAAGTGGGAGTATGCCCACACACACAACTCATTTTTTGAAATAAGGATAACTTTTAGAAAAAAAAAAGATAAAATGACAACAAAGGAAAATTACTGGAGAGTTTCTTTCATGAATATAGATGTTAAAAGCCTAAACAAAATATTAGAGAAATAAATCCATCAGGATATAAAACAGAAAAATCTATCATGACATGTTGGGTTAATTCCAGGAATGCAACAGGCATACCTTGTTTTATCATGCTTCACTTTATTGCATTTTTTTACAAATTGAAGGTTTGTGGCAACCCTGCTGCAAGCAAGTCTATTGGCACCATTTTTCCAACAACATTTGCTCACTTCTTGTCTACTGTGTCACACTGTGGTAATTCTTACAGTATTTCAAACTTTTTCATTATTATTATATTTGTTATGGTAATTTTTGATTAGCAGTCTTTGATGTTACTATTGTAATTGCCTTTTTAGCAATAAAATATTTTTAAATTAATGTATGTACAAACACAGGGAATATAGTCAATATTTCATAATAACTAAAAATAAATGGAATATAACCTTTAAAAATGGTGAATCACTATGTTGTATACCTGAAACTTATATAATATTGTATATCAATTATAACTCAATAAGAAATAAGATAAAGGAAAAAAATTAAGGTATGTACATTGTTTTTTCAGACATAATGCTATTGCACACTTAATAGACTACAGTAAAGTGCAAACATAACTTTTTTTTTTGCCATGCCATGAGGCATGTGGTATCCTTGTTCCCTGACCAGGATTGAACCCCCATGTCCCCTGCAGTGAAAGTGCAGAGTCCCAACCACTGGACCACCAAGGAAGTCCCCAAACATAACTTTTATATGCACTGGGAAACCAAAAAATTTGTGTGACTTGCTTTGTTGAGATATTCACTTTCTTGTATTGCTCTAGAACCAAGCCAGCAATATCTCCAAGGTATGCCTGTATAAATGTAATTTACCATATTAATAGATTCAAGAAGAAAAACTTATGCTCCTCTCAGTAGAGAGATTTTCACACATAGTATATGGATAACTTCCTGACAATTAATTTGATCTCCACAGAGGTTGAAACATCTTTAAAGCAATAAGCAATAAATTTTATGTCTCCTATTTCAGTTTGGTTACTTCCTGTTAACATGAGGATATTGTGAATTTTATTTTATTTAACAATAAAACTTAAAATTTCCTGATTACAAAATAATATATCTTCATTATAGAAAGTAGAAAAATACAGAAAAGCACAAAAAAGAAGAATAAGATTACCCATAATCCCACAACACCTAACATTATTGTGCATATCCTTCCAATAGTTTTGTGTATGTGTGTACATTTGTGTAACTTACATGAATGTGATTTTACTGTGCATACTACTCTGTTGTAACCTCCTTTTTGAATTTATCAATATCATAAATATTTTTCATATCACATCCCTAACAGCTTTATACATTATCATGCAATGGCTGTACTGAATCATATCAAATGGCTATACTGTAATTTATTGAGTTACTCTCCTATTGTTAGGCAGTTTAGGTTGTTTTCAATATAAGTTCTTATAAATAATGCTGTGATTAACACTCTTATAGCTGAGGCTTTATACTTATCTATGATTTTTCTTAAGGTACATAACTATATGTGAAACTGCTAAGTTAAAGGGTATACACCTTTTCTAAAGACTCAAGAAATTACCAGCTTCAGGCACATAACCAGGTACATGTATTAACTTAAGATATAGTGAAGGTAGCATCTCAAATCAGTTTTTGGAGATAGTTGGCTGATAATTTGAAAAAGTCAAATCTGTGTTGAACACAATGTACCAGAATATATGCCAGGTACAGTTTTAACATGCCAGTAAAGTTTTAACTGTAAGAGATAAAATCTGCAAAAATCCTAGAAGAAAATGTAGAGAAATGTTCTCATAAGTGTGAAGTAGGGAATAACTACTCTTATACAAATCTTAAAACATAAGGAAAAATGTTGATACATTGGAGCACATTCTAAACTTTTTGTGTCAAAAATATATCATGAAAGAATTGGTAGACAAATGCCACGTTTGGGAAAACATTTACAACACATGCATAAGAAAAGCTTAATCCATTACTATTTAAAGAACTGAATGTTATCTATGGTTTGTGTGTGCATGTATATGTGTATGAAAATATAAACATATACACATGATTACATGGGTCTTTTTCAAGAAAGAGAAGTCAAAGCTTTCTTTTTTAGCCTTCAGGTTGGGAGCTGGAAAACAGATTTTCTGAGACTATATGGAAATTATAAGAAGCTTTTTAGTCTGAGGTTCAGGTGACATGAGACACAGCAGTTTCACCTCGCTATACTTGGAGCCCAGATAAAAGTCATATTCCTTCCATCATCGCTTTGAGATACAGCTCTAGTCTTGAGCTAAGGGAAAAAATAAGAGGGCTATGAAAATCTGGGAGTCACTATTAAAATGGTGATAATTAAATTAACCTCTTCCGATGTGAAATGATTAGTGAGACATTACCACCTGTATGTGATTTGTATGACTAAAGTCTTTATACATTGTAGTACAGAAATCCTATAGTTTAAGATCCTCTGGAGGAGAGAGGAAAGAAGGAGAGGAGAGAGAGAGAGCAGAATCAAACTACAAACCTAGGGATTTCTGTTTCCTAGAGGTAATAAGGGCAAAGTATTAGCCCAGCAGTAAATGTGGTAGAGAACTCATTTCTTGTAGAATTGTCTTAGACACATTTTGCTAGCAAATACTAATCTTTACTAACCTTCACCTCACAATAAAGGAGGCTTAGTGTTGGTCTTCAGAAAAGAAATACTGCATTGGCAGCCATGTAGTCTGGATAGAATGTCATAGAAATCATAAAGCATGCCTTGACTGGTAGTCATGATGACAAAGATAGAATAGCTTTCAGGCACTGAAAGGAACACAATAAACTCCCTGAAATCAGCCATCTCCATTTTCTTCCTCAATGTGAAACTGACTTTCGATAACTTACAACTTAGTGTGACCTCCAATGTTAGACAAATAGGAAAACAGAATGGGCTGGGAAGTTTGGAAGTTTGTCCATTATCTGGGTATATATACTTGGATGGACTTTTCCATGGTTCTTTTTCATTATCAAACTTTCAAAATGGTTAATAATGAAAGATGTTACGGTGACTCATTGGGCTATTCAATGGTTATTAAAATTTGCTGCCTTCCCTGGGTGTCTCATCTTCTTTCCAGCCCTAGCATTTTGTGTGTTGAAAAGAACATTGCCAGAAGGGGAAACACTTGGACAAACAGTACGCTTGGAAAGAATCCAGCTAAAAACTTTGAGGCATGTTCCTGACCCAAATAGGAAGATATCCTATTGTCTTTTTGCCCCAGTTTTGCTTGATTTGTAATATCTAAAGAGTTGCAGTTTTGAATAAATTGCAGTCTAATTTATACCAACCTAGAATGTAAATGTAATTTGGCAGTTTACAAATTAGACAGGTCTAGTATTTATGAAAGATACAAAACAGAGAATCTTAGAGAATACTTAAAACCATCAACCAGGGCAGAATCTAGCAGAGTACATTGAACCTAGTAGGCATTTCATAAACATTTGTTAAATTGAACTGAATCGTTTCATAAAACAACGTTCTGTTTTACTGATTAGCTAAAAAAAAAAAAATCAATGGCTTTCTATTAGTGAGAAATCCCAGTTCAAAATCTTCTTCCCATTCTGTACCCAGCAGTAGTCACCAGCTTTATTTCATCCTACGTACTGTCATTCCTCCTTCACCATGGCCAAATGGATACAAGATCTCCTAAGCCCTTGACTACCCATACTAAAAGAGGAATGCTCTCACTTCAACTTAACCAAACACTTCACACCCTTCCATTTACAGTATGGATTCCACATCCTCTACTTATTCTGCCCTGACACTCTAGCTCCAAAGTACTTATTCCCGTGTTTCTCTTTTGGCTTCTCCTCTAGTTTGGCTCTTATCCAGTATGCTTATTGGTTTCTTCAGATTTCAGATTTGTCAGTCTTTTTTCCTCAAGTAGATTTTTAACTCCTTGTAATGTCTCATATCTCTTTGTATACCTTTCCTCTTTTTTTTCTGGATTATTAACCTAAGGAATGGATCCCTTAAGAATCTGGGTAGAACTGTATTTCAATGTAATAGATTTCTTTGTAATCCTATATAGCTTATTTATTTTTTTAATTTTTCATTGAAATAGAACATGCATCCGGAAAAGTACACAAATCATAGTGTACAGCTCAATGAATTTTTATAAGGGGAACATAACTGTATAATTAGCACCCAGAATAGGAAATAAGCATATTACATGCACTCCAGAAGGGCCCCTCAGGCCCCCTTCCAATCAGAACCCCCAAAGGTAACACTGTCATGACTCTGGCACTCTAGTTTAGTTTTACCTGTTCTAAAACTTTAAATAGTACTAATCACTGTTATGTGTTTTACTTTATGCATTTAAAGCCATTATTCTGTCTCCAAAGCCTTCACCAGACTGCCAAAACATCCATGGCACCCCACCCAAATACACAAACACACAGTGGTGCAGAACCCCTGGACAACCCCTTCGGCCTTTCCAGCTCTAGGATTTCTAAGAGTCTGATTCTTCACATAAAATGAGGAAAATGTGCAGAACTAACTGCAAGAGTAAAGTGACTCAGAATCTGATAATGCCTAAAATAGATGGGCAATGCCAAAGGTTTGCAGAGATTGATTCATCGTTAGTCAGTTCTTGCTGCAAGGGCAGGGTGGGGAGAGTACTTTTTGACTGAGCAAAATGAGCTTTATTTAACTATTTTATCATCTATTGCTCATGGCTTTGTCTTTCTCAGAGTAATTTTAAGAATAGTTACCTGCTTTGTGGACTAAATTCTCACATCATCTAGCACAGGGTCCTGCCTGTAAAAGAAGCTCAATAACTATCTGATTATTCATTTTGTGTTTTGGTTAGCCATCTTGACACAAAATGTCAGTGAATTAATTCTTTCAAAAAGGCACATCTTGTCTGCTTGGCAGTTTTTAAACTAACTTCAATGGAATTTGTTTGCTTGGTGTCTGTTACAGGGAGCTATGTTTGCACTGAGGGTGAACAACACTACACAGCCCTCCAAGTATAGGCAGAGGCTGATCTACCCCTAGTTATGTTCTTTTTGCCTAGCATTTTATTGTCCTGAATATCTTCTGTTCATTTAATGCCATTTTTGAGAGCTTACTATACACACAGCACTGCATTCAAAGGCTGTGGCAGATGAAACAGAAATATAATACACTGATCCCAATCATTCTGTAATTTAATACCTAGTTTGAGAAACAAGATATAATAATGAAAGAGAGCTTAAAATGATGCAAGACTGACTATAGTTGAGCAACAATAGTAAATGGTAAAGACAATAAAAATTATTGACTGCAACCTCCCTTTTGGGACGTTGGAGAAGGTCTCAAAAACAGATTGTCGGGACTTCCCTGGTGGACCAGCTGTTGGGACTCCATGCTTCTGCTACAGGGGGCATGGGTTCGATCCCTGGTCAGGGAACTAGGATCCCACATGCCATGTGGCACAGCCCAAAAAAACAAAAACAGATTGTCACCATTATGATTGATTCAGAATTTCTGTATAGCAGAGGCTTAGGGGATGACAATCTGATTAGAAGGGAGGACGGAGGACTTACCTTGAAGCTACATGTACATTAGCAAGCACATTATTCTTCTGTGGATTATATGTTTATTTGTGTTAGATCTTAAAGAATAGATGGGGTCTGGCTTAGTGAAAAAGAGAGGGTCTTCTTGGTTGAGGATTCAGAATGTACTGTGTGTTTAATTGCCTTTGTGGAGGACATGATGTGTAAGACAAGGTTCCTATTCTCAGGAAAGTTGCAACCTATACGGAGAGGCATGATTTACATGCGTAGAAATAATAGAAAAACAAATACAAATTTAATTACAAATAGAAATAATTTAAAAATAAGTGTCAGTTTCAGGCAATAAGTGATCAAAAGAGAGTGCTCAACATTTGCCTTGGTGGTCAGGGAAGTCTTCCTGGATGAGGTGAAACTTGAGTTAGACCTTAAAAGAGACATGGAAATTGGATAGGCAGAGGAAGAAAGAGCCCATGTGAAATGACATTGATTTGCCTTCCCTGACTTCCTGGTCAGTATTGAAGTCTCTTCCTGTGACTTACCTTCTGAATGATATTATTTTATAAATCTTAAGTGAATAGTGCCTTGAATTGTTTCTAAATTGTAAGCCTATTTCCCCAACCAGCCTGTTTAATGATTATTTAGCATTGGGAGGTGGTGCTGTATCATACCTTTCTGTCCTGAAATAGTTACCAGAGCTTCTATAGGTATCTCACTGCCAGGAGTTCAGGCACTGGGCCACAGACTTTAGAGAAGAGAATGCCTTTGTGCTGGAGTGCACTTAACAAGAGAGAGCACCTCTGCCCCGACATATTTGATGAATTCACTCAATTTGGGAAAACCCAAGCCAGTGCACAGACATTCAGATGAGCAAAGAAAAAGCTCCGTTCACCTTCTTCATTCCAAGATTGTGAATTCATTCTTGTGAGGCCTTGAGAAGGGAGAGTGGAAAGAGGAGGAGGAGGAGTGGAGTTTCTGACCTGAATTCCACAACAGAGGAATGTGTGAACAGCGTGAGGCACAGGTACAGGCTAGTGCTCTCACATACCTGGGGAAAGCAGTTTTTAATCCAACTCCCATTGCTCCATAGACAGTTGACAGTTCGCTCTGGAGAATTAACATTAATATTAATATTAATATTTTCTGCCTTTTTCCCCAGAGTTTGGGGAATGAGAGAGGGGTACCGTGAGAAAGGAGGAGAGACAAATACCATTTTGAGACACTTATAAGGATATCCAGAATGACAGCATGTATGGTTTAATGCTGGTTAAAGCTGTCCTGGATCAGCCATGTTTAAATGAGGAATACAAGGAATACAAACTGTGTTTGTTCTGATTCATCATAAAACTGTAAGATGGTTAACTGGGAGAAAAAATGAGGTCAGCCCCTCTTATTATGGAATCCTTTGGAAAAGCTAGTTAAATGTATTCTGGACTGCCTTGGTGAGAAGCTCTTGGGACAGAAGTTAAGTTCAGAAAATGTAAAACACATACAGGCACAAGCATAGTGCATTTGTTCAAACTGCCATGCAAACTGTAAGGGCAAATATCAAATATAACTCAGGGCACCTAAAACTGTGAAGGAAATGTGGAACGTGCTTAATCAGACTGACAGGATAAACCAAAGTCAAGTCATTTCTGTTTTATCAGATTTAATGCACTCTAGATATTGGGTTAAGGGAAAATCTGAGATACCTACAGTTATAGTGTCCACTCACTGTGATTTTTTCTGTCGATCGTACTTTTCCTTTGAGATTGATGAATACCGTCAGGGGGCTTTTGCTCCTTACCTAAAGAATAATCCTTTTACTGAGGGGGCATATTTCATAGTGCACACAGGATCTGCTGTCATGGAGGATAGTCTCCCTCAACCCCCAAACTGATAAGTTCTTCCCATTTGAAACATTGAATCATAATCTGATGTTCCGGAGGTAGCATGTGGAAGGCCATGCATTAACACACATTTAGCCTTTGATGAGGAGCTGTTTATAACCTTTGCAGGAAAGGGTATTCTTGTCCTTATTTTTTGTTTTATTTTTCTGTAATGCATCAAGAGACAAAGGCAAGCAATGGTAAATTGGCTGAGGTTGGGATGGGATGGTGACAATAATAACATAAAAGCAAGCTTCATGCTATAATCTACATAAATATACCTTACTAAAGAAAGTGGTGAATGACAACATAGAGCTCCAGAACCTCTATTCATATATGGATCATTTTTAGTGTCAGCTCTTTATTGAGTAATAACACACTTTCGATAAAGTATACAAACATTAACTGTTTAGTTCAATATATAAAACAACCTCCTAGATGAAGATATAGAACATTTCCAGAATTGCACCAGACTGCTTTCTAACTTCTATCACCATAGATTAGTTTTGACTGTTCTTGAACTTCATAAAAATGGAATCATACAGTGTGTATTCTTTTATGTCTAGCTTTTTTTGTCTCATCAGGTCTATAAGATTCATTCATGTTTTTGCAAGCAGCATGTACTATTAGTGAACAATTCAGTAATTCTACAAGCAGATAATAAATGCCTTTCATATACCAGGCATTGTGCTAGGTGCTAGGAATCCATAGCCCAGTTATATGTGGTCCCTGCCTTCAAGGAACTCACAGCTTTAGAAGGTAAGATGGACAGGCTAAAAATAATAATATAGCCACAGCCAATTTCTTGTGACTGATGTTTGTAAGGGTTACCTTTCTCATCCTTTTACGTTCAACCTATCTATGTCTTTATAGTTATTTGGTAACATTACATTCATTTATTTAAAATGTACAATTCAATAATATTTAGTATATTCACAGATATGTGCAATCATGACCACAATTAATTTTAGAATATTTTCACCATCTCAAAAAGAAACCCTGGGGCTTCCCTGGTGGCATGGTGGTTGGGAGTCTGCCTGCCGATGCAGGGGACACGGGTTTGTGCCCCGGTCTGGGAGGATCCCACATGCCGTGGAGCAGCTAGGCCTGTGAGCCATGGCTGCTGAGCCTGAGCATCCGGAGCCTGTGCTCCATGGCGGGAGAGGCCACGGCAGTGAGAGGCCCGCGTACTGCAAAAAAAAGAAAAAGAAAAAGAAAAAAGAAACCCTGTACCCATAAGCAGTCACCCGCCCCCCCCCCATAACTTCATCTGCCCAAATCCTAAGCAACCACTTTTGGACATTTTATATAAATGCAGTCATATAGTATGCAGTGTTTTGTAACTGGTTTCTTTTACTTAGCATAATATTTTCAGGGTTCATTAATTTGTAGCATATATCTGTATTTCATTCTTTTTTATGGTTGAATAATATTCCATTGTAATGATATACCACATTTCTTTATCCATTAATCAGTTTAAGGACATTTGGATTTTTTTTCCGCTTTTTGACTATTAGGGGTAATGTTGCTAGGAACATTCCTGTACAAGTTTTTGTGTAAACATGTTTTTATTTCTCTTGAGTATATACCTAGGAGTGGAATTGATGGGTCAAATTATAACTGTATGTAAACTTTTTAAAGAACTGACAGACTGTTTTCCAAAGTGGCTGCACCATTTTACATTCCACCCAGCAGTGTTATGAAGGATCCAATGTCTCACATCCTTGTCAGCACTTGTGATTATCTTTTTGACTATAGTCATCCTAGCAGATGTGAGATAGCATCTCATTGTGGTTTTGGTTCCCTTTTCCTTAATAGCTAATAATGTTGAGTATCTTTTCATATGCTTATTGGCCATTTGTATATTTTTGTTGGAGAAGTGTCTATTCATTCAGATCATTTGTCCATTTTTAATTGGTTGTCTTTTTTTTTTTTTTTTTTTTTTTTGCGGTACGCGGGCCTCTCACTGTTGTGGCCTCTCCCATTGCGGAGCACAGGCTCCGGACGCACAGGCTCAGCGGCCATGGCTCACAGGCCTAGCGGCTCTGCGGCATGTGGGATCTTCCCAGACCGGGGCACGAACCCGTGTCCCCTGCAATGGCAGGCGGACTCTCAACCACTGTGCCACCAGGGAAGCCCCTGGTTGTCTTTTTATTATTGAATTGTAAGAGTTCTTTAAATATTCTAGATACAAATTCTTTATCAGATGTATGAATGTCTCTCATCATCTTTTCAATTTCTTGATAATGTCCTTTGAGGCACAAAAGTTTTTAATTTTGATAAAGTCCACTCTATTTTTTCCCTATGTTGCCCATTCTTTTGGAGTTATTTATAAGAATCCATTGCCCAATCCAAAGATTTATCCCCCTTTCCTTCTAAGAGTTTTGTACTTTTAGCTCTTACAGTTAGAACCTTAATCCATTTTGAGTTAATTTTTGTATATGAAGTGAGGTATGGATCCAACTTCATTCTTTTGCAAGTGGATATCCTGTTGTCGTAGCATCATTTATTGAAAAGACTTCCTTCCCCTTGACTGACCTTGGCACGCTTGTCAAAAATCAGTTGATCAAGATGTGTAGGCTTATTTCTCAATAAAGTCTTGATTCTATTCTATTGATCTATGTGTCTATCCTTACACCAGTATTACACCGTCTTAATTACTGTTGCTTTGTAGTAAGCTTTGAAATCAGGAAATGTGAATCCTCCAACTTTGATCTTATTTTTCAACATTGTTTTGGCTATTCTTGGATTCTTGCTATTTCTTTAGATTTTAGAATTGGCTTGTCAGTTTTTACAAAGAAGCCAGCTGGGATTCTGATGGGAATTGCTTTGAATCTGTTGACCTATTTTGGGAGTATTGCCACTTAAAATATTATCTTCTGATGAATGAATATGGATGTTTTCCCATTTATTTAGATTTTCTTTAATTTCTTTCAAAAATGTTCTATAAATTTCAGAGCATAAATTTTGCACTTCTTTTATTAAATTAATTCTTATATATTTTATTCTTTTTAATGAAATTGCTTTCTTAATTTTATTTTCAAATTGTTCATTGCCAGCGTATAGAAATACAATTGATTTTTGTATATAGATCTCATATCCTGCAACTTTGCTGAACTCTTACTAGTTCTAATAGTTCTCTTCTGCTAATTCTAATGTATTATTTAGGATTTTTTATATACAAGATTATGTTACCTGCAAATAGTTTTTAGTTAGTCTCTTCTTTTACAATTTGGATGACTTTTATTTCTTTTTCTTGCCTTATTGCTCTAGCTAGAATTTTCAGTACAATGTTGAATAAAAGTGGTGAGAACAGACATCTTCATTTTTATTCCTGTTCTTAGGGTGAAAGTTTTCAGTCTTTCACCACTAAGTATGATGTTAGCTGTGGATTTTTTGAAGATGTCCTTTATCAGGTTTAGGAAATTACCTTTTACTACTAGTTTGTTGAATTTTTTATCATAAAAAGGTGTTGGATTTTGTCAAATGCTTTTCCTATGTCTATAGAGATGATCATGTGATATAGTGTACTACATTAATTTATTTTGTTTAATTTGCTCTTTCTTTTCCAATTCTTTTAAATGTAAACTTAGATTATTCATATGAGATCTTTCTTCCTTCTTAATATTGGCATTTGTAGCTATAAATTTCTCTTTAAGCAATGCTTGAGCTGCATCTCCTAAGTTCTGGTATGTTTTGTCTTCATTTTTATTTACCTCACAGTATTTTCTGATTTCCCTTTGAGTTCATCTTTGACCCTTTGATTATTTAGCAATGTGTGATTTAATTTCCACATACTTCTGATTTCCCCAAATATTTCCTGTCTATTGATGTCTAATTTCATTCCACTGTGGTTGGAGAAATAGTTTGTATTATTTCTGTCATTTTTAACTTATTCAAATTTCTTTTATGGTCTGTCCTGGAAAATGTTTCATGTGCAATGTATATTTTACTGTTGCTTGGTTCAGTGTTCTAAAGATGTCTGTTAGATCTATTTAGTTTATAGCATTGCTGAACATTTGTTGCTCTTCTGCCTACTTATATTCATTATTGAAAGTGAGTAACTGAAGTCTCCAACTATATTGCTGAATTATCTATTTCCGTCAGGTTTGCTTCATGTATTTTGGTGCTCTGTTGTTAAGTGCATATACATTTATAATTGTTATATCTTCTTGCTGGGTTGACCTTTTTATCATTATGAAATGTCCCTCTTTGTTTCTAGTAACACTTTTTGTTTTAAAGTACATTTTGTCCAATTTTGTCTTCATTTAAAATGTTATTATTTATGCTAAAATTATGAGTCTATGGTTGAACCAGATGGGTCTTGTTTTTTATCCATTTTGACAGTCTTTACCTTTAAATTGCAGCATTTAGCCCATTTACTTTAAATGTAGTAATTGTTATGGCTGGGATTAAGTCTACTTACTTGCTATTTGTTTTCTATTTGCCCCCTTCTGTTCTTTGTTCCTTTGTTCTTCATTTCCTGCCCTTTTTTTTTTTTTTTTTTTTTTTTTTTTTTGCGGTACGCAGGCCTCTCACTGTTGTGGCCTCTCCCATTGTGGAGCACAGGCTCTGGACACGCAGGCTCAGCGGCCATGGGCCTAGCCGCTCCATGGCATGTGGGATCTTCCCAGACCAGGGCACGAACCTGTGTCCCCTGCATCGGCAGGCGGACTCTCAACCACTGCGCCACCAGGGAAGACCCTGCCTTATTCTGAATTAATGTTTTTAAATTTTGTTTTCTTTCATATTCCATTTTATCTCCTAACAATATTGACTCTTTAGTTATGTCTCCTGGTTATTGTTTTGCTTTTAAGGGGGAGGTTGTTTGTAGTGGTTGCACTAAGGATTATGGTTAACCACAATATACATGTTCATGAGTATGTAGGTGGAGAATAATCTGGAATGTTTGGAAATGAAGATGTTCTTTGAACCTGGATCTCAGAGATCAACATAGGGGTTAACATAACCAATTAATCTGACTAGAGTGATCATAATATTTCCATTTATCAATTACTTATTATATGACAGGCACTGTGGTAACTGCTTTATACACATTAAACTAACTCATTTAATCCTCACAATGACCTAATGGAGTAGATATGAGAAAACTGAGACTCAGTAACTTTCCAAAGATCACATAGCAAGTAAAGAACAGATCCAGGATTAAAACCCTGGCAGAAATAGAGGCACAGGTGTAGAGAACAAACGTATGGACACCAAGGGGGGAAAGTGGGGGTGGGGGCGTGATGGTGGTGTTGGGATTGACATACATACTAATACGTATAAAATAAGTAATAAGAACCTGCTGTAAAAATAAATACATAAAATCCAAAAATTTTTCAAAAAAAAGCAACGCAAAACCTGGCAGATATAATGGAGATGAAAGGAAAATTATATATTCTAATTACTGGAGTACATTTGAAGATTTCTGAGCAGAGGTGAGATGTGAGCAGACTTGTATTTTAGCAAAATAACTCTGGCTGCTGTATTGGAAATGGATTGGAGGGTACCAAAACCAGGGCTGAGAAACCAGTGAAGACACTATTGTTACAGCCTAGGTGAGAAATGATGAGGTCCTAAAATTAGTAATTCTGGAGGTGGAAGGGGAAATTCAAATTCAAGAGAAAAAGAGAAATGTATACATTAGAGTCAATATGAACTGATATTGCATTAGTCATAAGGAGAGAGAGAAGAAGGAGGAAAATCAAGAATGAAAAGTCCCTACCCTACTTCATGCCTATTACTGAGTAAAGCTGAGGAAGAAACAGTAAGTAATCATGTCAATTATTAATAACAATATCATCGATTGTATATGATGATGTATATGTTAGACAGTATACTAAGCTGTTGTCATTAATAACATTATTGTTTTTGCTGCTGTTAATAATACCCCTGTAACCAATAACTTTTTTTTTTACATCTTTACTGGAGTATAATTGCATTACAATGGTGTGTTAGTTTCTGCTTTTTAACAAAGTGAATCAGTTATACATATACATATATCTCCATATCTCTTCCCTCTTGCATCTTCCTCGCTCCCACCCTCACTAGCCCACGCCTCTAGGTGGTCACAAAGCACTGAGCTGATCTCCCTGTGCTATGCGGCTGCTTCTCACTAGCTATGTATTTTACGTTTGGTAGTGTATATATGTCCATGCCACTCTCTCACTTTGTGACAGCTTACTCTTACCACTCCCCATGTCCTCAAGTCCATTCTCTACTAGGTCTGTGTCTTTATTCCCGCCCCTAGGTTCTTCATGACCTTTTTTTCTTTTTTAGATTCCGCATATATGTGTTAGCATACAGTATTTGTTTTTCTCTTTCTAACTTACTTCGCTTTGTATGACAGACTCTAGGTCCATCCACCTCACTACAAATAACTCAATTTTGTTTCTTTTTATGGCTGAGTAATACTCCATTGTATATATGTGCCAAATCTTCTTTATCCATTCATCTGTTGATGGACACTTAGGTTGCTTCCATGTCCTGGCTATTGTAAATAGAGCTGCAATGAACATTGTGGTACATTACTCTTTTTGAATTATGGTTTTCTCAGGGTATATGCCCAGTTGTGGGATTGCTGGGTTGTATGGTAGTTCTATTTTTACTTTTTTAAGGAAACTCCACATTGTTTTCCATAGTGGCTGTATCAATTTACATTCCCACCAAGAGTACAAGAGCGTTCCCTTTTCTCCACACCCTCTCCAGCATTTATTCATTGTAGATTTTTTGATGATGAGCATTCTGAAAGGTGTGAGATGATATCTCATTGTAGTTTTGATCTGCATTTCTCTAATGATTAATGATGTTGAGCATTCTTTCATGTGTTTGTTGGCAATATGTATATCTTCTTTGGAGAAACGTCTATTTAGGTCTTCTGCCCATTTTTGGATTGGGTTGTTTGTTTTTTGGATATTGAGCTGCATGAGCTGCTTGTAAATTTTGGAGATTAATCCTTTGTCAGTTGCTTCATTTGCAAATATTTTCTCCCATTCTGAGGGTTGTCTTTTCATTTTCTTTATGGTTTCCTTTGCTGTGGAAAAGCTTTTAACTTTCATTAGGTCCCATTTGTTTATTTTTGTTTTTATTTCCATTTCTCTAGGAGGTGGGTCAAAAAGGATATTGCTGTGATTTATGTCATGGAGTGTTCTGCCTATGTTTTCCTCTAAGAGTTCTGTAGTGTCTGGCCTTACATTTAGGTCTTTAATCCATTTTGAGTTTAATTTTGTGTATGGTGTTAGGGAGTGTTCTAATCTCATACTTTTACATGTAGCTTTCCAGTTTTCCCAGCACCACTGATTAAAGAGGCTCTCTTTTCTCCACTGTATATTCTTGCCTACTTTATCAAAGGTAAGGTGACCATATGTGCATGGGTTTATCTCTGGGCTTTCTATCCTGTTCCATTGATCTATATTTCTGTTTTTGTGCCAGTACCATATTGTCTTGATTACTGTAGCTCTGTAGTATAGTCTGAAGTCAGGGAGCCTGATTCCTCCAGCTCCATTTTTCTTTCTCAAGATTGATTTGGCTATTTGGGGTCTTTTGTGTTTCCATACAAATTGTGAAATTTTTTGTTCTAGTTCTGTGAAAAATGCCAGTGGTAGTTTGATAGGGATTGCACTGAATCTGTAGATTGCTTTGGGTAGTATACTCATTTTCACAATGTTGATTCTTCCAATCCAAGAACATGGTATATCTCTCTAGCTATTTGTATCATCTTTAATTTCTTTCATCAGTGTCATAATTTTCTGCATACAGGCATTTTGTCTCCTTAGGTATGTTTATTCCTAGATATTTTATTCTTTTTGTTGAAATGGTAAATGGGAGTGTTTTATTAATTTCACTTTCAGATTTTTCATCATTAGTGTACAGGAATGGCAGAGATTTCTGTGCATTAATTTTGTATCCAGCTACTTTACCAAATTCATTGATTAGCTCAAGTAGATTTCTGGTAGCATCTTTAGGATTCTCTCTGTATATTATCATGTGATCTGCAAACAGTGACAGCTTTACTTCTTCTTTTCTGATTTGGATTCCTTTTATTTCTTTTTCTTTGATTGATGTGGCTAAAACTTCCAAAACTATGTTGAATAATAGTGGTGTGAGTGGGCAACCTTGTCTTGTTCCTGATCTTAGAGGAAATGGTTTCAGTTTTTCACCATTGAGAATGATGTTGGCTATGGGTTCGTCATATATGGCCTTTATTATTTTGAGGTAAGTTCCCTCTATTCCTACTTTCTAGAGGGTTTTTATTATAAATGGGTGTTGAGCTTTGTCGAAAGCTTTTTCTGCATCTGTTGAGATGATCATATGGTTTTTCTCCTTCAATTTGTTCATATGGTGTATCCCATTGATTGATTTGCATATCTTGAAGAATGCTTGCATTCCTGGGGTAAACCCCACTTGATCATGGTGTATGATCCTTTTAATGTGTTGTTGGATTCTGTTTGCTAGTATTTTGTTGAGGATTTTTGCATCTATGTTCATCAGTGATATTGGCCTGTAGTTTTCATTCTTTGTGACATCTTGGCCTAGTTTTGGTATCAGGATGATGGTGGCCTCGTAGAATGAGTTTGGGAGTGTTCCTCCCTCTGCTATATTTTGGAAGAGTTTGAGAAGGATAGGTGTTAGCTCTTATCTAAATGTTTGATAGAGTTCGCCAGTGAAGCCATCTGGTCCTGGGCTTTTGTTTGTTGGAAGATTTTTAATCACAGTTTCCATTTCAGTGCTTGTGATTGGTCTGTTCATAGTTTCTATTTCTTCCTGGTTCAGTCTTGGAAGGTTTTGCATTTCTATGAATGTGTCTATTTCTTCCAGGTTGTCCATTTTATTGGCATATAGTTGCTTGTAGTAATCTCTCATGATCCTTTCTGTTTCTGCAGTGTCCGTTGTTACTCCCTGTTTTTCATTTCTAATTCTATTCATTTGAGTCTTCTCTCTTTTTTTCTTGATGAGTCTGGCTAATGGTTTATCAATTTTGTTTATCTTCTCAAAGTACCACCTTTTAGTTTTATTGATCTTTGCTATCGTTTCCTTCATTTCTGTTTCATTTATTTCTGATCTGATCTTTATGATTTCTTTCCTTCTGCTAACTTTGGGGGGGTTTTGTTGTTCTTTCTCTAATTGCTTTAGGTGTAAGGTAAAGTTGTTTCCTTGAGATGTTTCTTGTTTCTTAAGGTAGGATTGTAGTGCTATAAACTTCCCTCTTAGAACTGCTTTTGCTGAATCCCATAGGTTTTGGGTCATCGTGTTTTCATTGTCATTTGTGTCTAGGTATTTTCTGATTTCCTCTTTGATTTCTTCAGTGATCTCTTGGTTATTAAGTGTGTATTGTTTAGCCTCCATGTGTTTGTATTTTTTACAGATGTTTTCCTGTAATTGATATCTAGTCTTATAGCGTGGTTGTCAGAAAAGATACATGATATGATTTCAATTTTCTTAAATTTACCAAGGCTTGATTTGTGACCCAAGAGATGATCTATCCTGGAGAATGTTCCATGAGCGCTTGAGAAGAAAGTGTATTCTGTTGTTTTTGGATGGAATGTCCTATAAATATCAATTAAGTCCATCTTGTTTAATGTATCATTTAAAGCTTGTGTTTCCTTATTTATTTTCATTTTGGATGACCTGTCCATTGGTGAAAGTGGGGTGTTAAAGTCCCCTAGTTTGATTGGATTACTGTCGATTTCCCCTTTCATGGCTGTTATTATTTGCCTTATGTATTGAGGTGCTCTTATGTTGGGTGCATAAATATTTACAAGTGTTATGTCTTCTTCTTGGATAGATCCCTTGATCATTATGTAGTGTCCTTCTTTTTCTCTTGTAATAGTCTTTGTTTTAAAATCTATTTTGTCTGATATGAGAATTGCTACTCCAGCTTTCTTTTGATTTTCATTTGCATGGAATATCTTTTTCCATCCCCTCACTTTCTGTCTATATGTGTCCCTAGGTCTGAAATGGGTATCTTGTAGACAGCATATATACTGGTCATGTTTTTGTATCCATTCAGCCAGTCTATGTCTTTTGATTGGAGCATTTAATCCATTTACATTTAAGGTAATTATCAATATGTATGTTCTGATTACCATTTTCTTAATTGTTTTGGATTTGTTGTTGTAGGTCTTTTCCTTCTCTTGTGTTTCCTGCCTAGAGAAGTACCTTTAGCATTTGTTGTAAAGTTGGTTTGGTGGTGCTGAATTCTCTTAGCTTTTGCTTGTTTGTAAAGGTTTTAATTTCTCCATTAAATCTGAATGAGATCCTTGCTGGGTAGAGTAATCTTGGCTGTAGGTTTTTCCCCTTCATCACTTTAAATATGTCCTGCCACTCCCTTCTGGCTTGCAGAGTTTCTGCTGAAAGATTAGCTGTTAACCTTATGGGGATTCCCTTGTGTGTTATTTGTTGTTTTTCCCTTGCTGGTTTTAATATTTTTTCTTTGTATTTACTTTTTGATAGTTTGATTAGTATGTGTTTTGGCGTGTTTCTCCTTGGATTTACCCTGTATGGGACTCTGTGCTTCCTGGACTTGATTAACTATTTCCTTTCCCATATAAGGGAAGTTTTCAACTATAATCTCTTCAAATATTTTCTCAGTCCCTTTCTTTTTCTCTTCTTCTGGTACTCCTATAATTCGAATGTTGGTGTGTTTAATGTTGTCCCAGAGGTCTCTGAGACTGTTCTTAATTCTTTTCTTTTTTTTTTCTTTATTCTGCTCTGCAGTAGTTATTTCCACTATTTTATCTTCCAGGGCATTTATCTGTTGTTCTGCCTCAGTAATTCTGGTATTGGTCCCTTCTAGAGAATTTTTAATTTCATTTATTGTGTTGTTCATCTCTGTTTGTTTGCTCTTTAGTTCTTCTAGGTCCTTGTTAAACGTTTCTTGTATTTTCTCCATTTTATTTCCAAGATTTTGGATCATCTTTACCATCATTCTTCTGAATTCTTTTTCAGGTAGACTGCCTATTTCCTCTTCATTTGTTAGGTCTGGTGGGTTTTACCTTGCTCCTTCATCTCCTGTGTGTTTCTCTGTCTTCTCATTTTGCTTAACTTACTGTGTTTGGGGTCTCCTTTTTGCAGGCTGAAGGTTAGTAGTTCCCATTGTTTTTGGTGTCTGTCCCCAGTGGCTAAGGTTGGTTCAGTGGGTTGTGTAGGCTTCCTGGTGGAGCGGACTAGTGCCTGTGTTCTGGTGGATGAGGCTGGATCTTGTCTTTCTGGTGGGCAGGTCCATGTCTGGTGGTGTGTTTTGGGGTGTCTGTGGCCTTATTATGATTTTAGGCAGCCTTGCTGCGAGTCGGTGGGGTTGTGTTCCTGTCTTGCTAGTTGTTTGCCATGGGGTGTCCAGCACTGGAGCTTGCTGGTCATTCAGTGGAGCTGGGTCTTGGCATTGAGATGGAGATCTCTGGGAGATTTTCGACGTTTGATATTACTTGGAGCTGGGAGGTCTCCTGTCGATCAATGTCCTGAACTTGGCTCTCCCACCTCGGAGGCACACCCCTTACACCTGCCTGGAGTACCAAGAGCCTGTCATCCACATGGCTCAGAATAAAAGGGAGAAAAAAAGAATGAAAAAAGAAGATAAAATAAAATAAATTTATTAAAATAAAAAATAATTATTAAATATATTTTTAATTAAAAAAAGAAGGAAAGAAAGAAGAGAGCAACCAAACCAAAAAAAAAACAAATCCACCAATAATAACAAGCACTAAAAACCATACTAAAAAAAAAAAAAAAACAATGGTCAGACAGAACCCTAGGACAGATGGTAAAAGCAAAGCTATACAGACAAAATCTCACACAGAAGCATACACATACACACTCACAAAAAAAGAGGAAAAGGGGAAAAAATAATAAATCTTGCTCTCAAAGTACACCTCCTCATTTTGGGATGATTTGTTGTCTATTCATGTATTCCACGGATGCAGGGTACATCAAGTTGATTGTGTAGCTTTAATCTGCTGCTCCTGAGGCTGCTGGGAGAGATTTCCCTTTCTCTTCTTTGCTCGCACACCTCCTGGGGCTCAGCTTTGGATTCCGCCCCGCCTCTGCGTGTAGGTCGCCGGAGGGCGTCTGTTCTTTGCTCAGACAGGACGGGGTTAAAGGAGCAGCTGCTTCGAGGGCTCTGGCTCACTCAGGCCGGGGAGAGGGAGGGGCACGGAGTGCGGGGCGGGCCTGCGGCGGCAGAGCCCTGCGTGACGTTGCACCAGTCTGAGGTGCGCCGTGCATTCTCCCGGGTAAGTTGTCCCTGGATCACGGGACCCTGGCAGTGGCGGGCTGCACAGCCTCCCGGGAGGGGAGGTGTGGAGAGTGACCTGTGCTCGCACACAGGCTTCTTGGTGGCGGCAGCAGCAGCCTTAGCGTCTCATGCCCGTCTCTGGGGTCTGCGCTGATAGCCGTGGCTCGCGCCTGTCTCTGGAGCTTCTTTAAGCGGTGCTCTTAATCCCCTCTCCTCGCGCACCAGGAAACAAAGAGGCAAGAAAAAGCCTCTTGTCTCTTCGGCAGCTCCAGACTTTTCCCGGACTCCCTCCCACCTAGGCGTGGTGCACTAGCCCCCTTCAGGCTGTGTTCAGGCCGCCAACCCCAGTCCTCTCCCTGCGCGCTCTGACCGAAGCCCGAGCCTCGGCTCCCAGCCCCGCCCGCCCCGGCAGGTGAGCAGACAAGCCTCTCGGGCTGGTGAGTTCTGGTCGGCACCAACCCTCTGTGCGGGGATCTCTCTGCTTTGCCCTCCATACCCCTGTTGTTGCACTCTCCTCTGTGGCTCCGAAGCTTCCCCCCTCCGCCACCCGCAGTCTCCGCCTGCAATGGGCCTTCTTAGTGTGTGGAAACCTTTCCTCCTTCACGGCTCCCTCCCACTGGTGCAGGTCCCGTCCCTATCCTTTTGTCTCTGTTGTTCCTTTTTTCTTTTGCCCTACCCAGGTACGTGGGGAGTTTCTTGCCTTTTGGGAGGTCTGAGGTCTTCTGCCAGCGTTCAGTAGGTGTTCTGTAGGAGTTATTCCACGTGTAGTTGTATTTCTGATGTATTTGTAGGGAGGAAGGTGATCTCTGCCTCTTACTCTTCTGCCATCTTGAAGCTCCTCACCAGTAACTTTTGAAATGCATGTGATAATGGTTAACATTTACTAAATGCTACCTAAGTGCTCAGAACTGTTGTAATTATTTTCTTTACATACATTACATCATTTAACCCCCATAAGAGCCTATGAGTTAGGTACTATTATTCGCATTTTGCAGTTATGGAAACTAGGGTACAAGGAGGTTAAGTGTGCAAAGTCACACAGAGTAGTCAGTAATGCAGCAAATATAGTCTGAAGGTGTTGCTATCTTTTGTTTGGTCTGTACAACGTTTTTTTAATTAATTTGTTTTCAACATGTAAAAAGAAAGACAATTTACATTTTTAAAAAGATACAGATTTTTCAGCTTCTTTAAAAATATATGCCAAAATCTAGCTACACTTGACATGTTTTCCCACATGGCAATGTTCAGCTGGACTTAATGAGCCTCTGCTTTAGACAGAGCATAGGCTCTCAAAGACTTCAATGCCTACACAGCCTGCTTAACTCATTTATGTTATCTGACTGTCCTTGTAGGGATATGAGTCACAATCCTTAAGACATGAGCCATACCTACAGTTCTCAAGGAATTTTAGAGAAAGACAAACATAGGTAAAACATTAATAAATAATACAACTTATAATTTAATAATACACTCACAATTGAAGGCACAGTTTAAAGGTATAGTTATGAACTGGGCATTTTTACAACAGATGGCTTACATTGAAGAGTGGGTGAAAATAGAATCATAGGCAGAGTTGATCTACTTTATGGAAAACAATACTCCAATAATAGTAGTGCTCACTATGTGCTAGGCATTGTAATAAATGCTTTACATGAGTATATCTCTTTGAATCCTGTCAAGAACCCTTTGAAGTAGATGAATATTATTCTCTTTTTACTGATGAGGAAACTGGTGCCCCTACCAGTTTGGTGATTTGTTTAAGGACACACAGCTACTCAGTGACTCAGGAACGCTGAGCTCCTGATTTCTGGTTCAGTGTCCTTTACAGAGCAGTTTCAGAAAGAGCTGAAAATCTGGGCAGTTTCCCCATTCTCTAAGGACAGTTTGTAAACTGAGGAGGTAACAGTGTTGCAGAGAATTTGCAAGTAGGATTTGCCTCAGGTGTTCCAGAGTTGCCTCAATTTCTTTCAGGGAGCTGTTGAATAAAAGATGAGACAGATCAGTAGTGGTAAAAAGAGATCCCAAAAGTTAATCAGTACTACAGATTGTTCTGGATTGAAATTGATGTTATTGCCTGTGGAAAAACTCCTAAGTCCAAAGTGTATCCAATCCCCTGTCTATTATAAAGCTCAGTAAATAACCTGTGGGTCAATGGAGACCTCACTATTCACTCTGGCCAGTGCATGATCTATGTCTCCAGCCCTGAAGAAATCCAGTTGCTGAAAAGTGATTCAGTTAAACTTTTTTTTTCTTAAATGGCAAGCCAGCTATTTATGAACTAGTTTACTGAGATAATCCCCTTAAGCTGTAGAGAGCAATTTATATAGGAAAGAATATCAACAACATTCTTGATTCACAGAAGTAAAAAATACCCTCCTTAAATTTAATCTATGTTAATTAAATATATTAAGGCCTCTGTTAGCTTGTGTTCTTAAAATAGTAGATTGACAGCCTTACCTTGTTAACTGAGTGTTGAGCACAAACTCCCCTGCTGAAAAATCTCAATAATGCATAAACCCGGGAGATTCCATGCTGAATTCTTAGTGTGTTGGGTTAGTTAGTGGGTGGATTCTTGAGATCATTATCAAATACTGGTGGCAGAGAGATGTGTAAGACAGACCACCAGGTTCAGCCTTCTAAAGAGCTCTGAAGACCTCTGCTCATTGGCAATAATGAAGTGAGAGGATACCAAGGGAGTCACAGGGCAGAGCAAATAGAAGACTCTTCATTGCCAAATCCTTGGGGGATATTCTTTCTGTACCACCCAGCCTTGAGAGCTTTTTAAAAATATTAACTTATTTTAAATGTGATATGGAGACAAATCTAGTACTTTTTTACCTGTGTGTGCTATAATACTACTACTGTGTCTCCATCGGCTATGAAATGCACTACAAGTAATATATTAATAGTAACATATAAAATGTGTGGATTTCTTAATATAAATAAAGCAGACTCAAGGTTATTCCTTGTATCAGTGAGGATCTCAGCAAAAAGTATATGGCACACTCAAAAGACTAATAAAAGAGAATTTAATAAAGTGACCAGTCACAAAAGTGTAGGCATCCTCCCTGGGCACAAAACAGAGTAGAAAAAGGTGGACAGTCAATCTGGAAGAGCAAGAAGAATATCTAGCACATCCCTTAACAATATGTTAGGCCAACTGCAGTAATAAACAAACCCCAGATTTCAAGGGCTTAACATGATAAAGGTCCAGTGAGGGTCCGTGGAGGAAATAGGAGCCTCTGTTCCATGCAGTCATTCAGGGACCCAAGTTCCTTCAGTCAAGTTTGTGTGATGGCCTAAGGCAGAGGTCAGCAAACTTTTCTGTAAAGGACCAAGTAGGAAATACTTTTGGGCTTGTGGGCCATACAGTCTCTGTCACAACTACAACAACTTTTGTAGCACAAGAGCAGCTATGGATAATACTTAAATGAACGAGTGTGGCTGTATTCCAATATATATATTTACAAAAAAATAGGTGGCAGCTGGATTTGACCCCTGAACCATAGTTTGCCAACCCTGGCCTAAGGCATCATCATAGTCTTTCTTAGAATTCTCTGCATCTGAGGCCAAATAAGAGGAGAGAAAGTATGTGGAGGATTGCATGTGTTGCTTGTTACTTCCAACTTTGCTGTAAACCGTTGTTTCCCAAAGGATGTTCCATATATGTAACACACGCACTGGAGACTTTCTTAGAGGAAAACTGGGTCTGAGGCCATATGAATTGGGAAATATGTTTAGTAGGTTCTCCCTCTGCATTGAGATTTATAATGGATATTAATATATCAAAGGATCTGAAAAGTCCTTCAGTATATACATTTTTTAAAAAAACTTTGGTGAATGCTGCTTTATAATAAAGCCACTGATACTAACCTGCATTCTGAGTGGGAGATGAAGGAAGCAGGGTTACAGGTAATGCTGGGGGTATTATTTGCAATCCCAGATGTGCTCGTGGGAATTCCTCATGCATGAAAATTTAAAAAATTAATTGTAAAGCCAATACATGAACACAGTTAAAAATAAAAGTAAGATTCCTTCCCTACCGCCTATACCAATTACTTGCTTACTTCAATTTCTGTATATTATGTTTGTATGCCTATTACTGTGCTCTGCCTCATGCCTCTGGCATGCTATCCCTCATGCCATCTTCACGTTCAGCTTTAATTTTGATTCCAAAGACATTTGTTTGTTTCATCCCTCACTGTAGTACTATTTGACACATAGTGGATACTCACTCAGTAAATGCTGCATAAATGAAATCTTGTGCTGCCTGGTAGACTAGATTTCTTCTTAGTATCCACAGCTATCGATTCTATCTATCTCTCTATCTCTATCTGTCTCTCTCTCTCCATCCAATAGTCTATTCCAGTTCCAAGCACCCTCCAGTTAGGACAGGTCATTTAGGGTATCAAACACAACCTCCCTATTGTTTAGAGCACTGACTCAGAAACCCAGATGATAATAAAAATCACCCAGGAGGGGTTTAGAAGAATATAGATTTCCAGGTTTCCAGATCAGAATTTCTAAGGATAGGATCAGGGAATCCGGAACTTTGAAAAACTCAATTGTTTTTCAAATACATAAATATATAAATATTTAATTCAAATACATAAACATTTAATTAAAGATTGTTGGGTACCAACAAGGAACAAAACAGACTAAGTTCTTTATTTCATGGAGTTTGTATTCTAGTAGGGGAATCAGCAAATAAAATAGTTAACAAATATGTAATATGTCAGGTAGCATTAAGTCCTATGGGGAAAAAAAAATAAAGCAGAGTCGTGGGGCACAGAATGTCAAGAATGCACACAACGTTTTAAGTAGGGTGGTCAATGAAGGGTGCGGTTTTTTCTCTGATTTCCACCACCTCCCCATTCCCACCAATTCATTTTCTGCCCATTTTTGCTTTGCTCTATATCTGTGATAGCCAGTGTCCAAGAGGACCCCAAGTGATTCTCAGCTCCTGCCATGGACACCCTTGTGTGGTCATCTCCCACATTGACTCAGAATCCATCTGTATGACCAAGAGAATATGGCAAAGGTGACAGTGTGTGATTTTCAAGGCTAGGTCTAAAAGACATCGCAGCTTCCACTCTGACCTCTTTTCCCACTCTGTGGGAAGCTAGGTGCCATGTCAGGAGGACACTCAAGCAGCCCTGTGGAAAGGCCCACATGGGGAAGAACAGAGATCTCCTGTCAACAACCAGCATCATCTGGTCAATCCTATAAGTGAGCCACCTTGAAAGGGAAGCCTCCAGCCCTAAGTAAGCCTACAAATGACTGCAGCCCCAGCTGACACCTTGATGGCAATCTAATGTGAGACAGAGGGTCTGAGCCACCAAGATAAGCTGCCCCCAAATTCCTAACTCACAGAAACTGTAAGACAAAATAAACATTTATTACTTGAAAAGAATCTCATCACTCTGATGCTTCGTTAGGTTTAGAAACCCAGGGTTTGAGCGTTCTTCTCAACCTTTTTTCTTCATAAGCTTTGACATCAGATGAAAATTCACATACACGACCCATAGAAAATTTTTAACAGTGTCTAGTTCTGAAGAAGGAGACTGGAGTGTATCTGTGGGAGAAGTAGGAGTCTGTATATATATATATATGTATATATATATATATATATATATGTATATATATATATATATATATATATACATATATATATATATATATATATATATATATATATATATATATATATGTACATCCCAGAGCATGGCTCCAACCCTACAAATAGGGTACTAAGCTAAGGGAACTAAAAAACTCAGGCAACATGAACAATCCAGGAAGGGGTGGAAGAATCCAGTTTCTATTATTAACAAGCATATGCGATAGTGACCAGGTTTCTTTTAGACCCTCACAGAACCCTAGGCATAACTCGAGCTCTGAAAAAATGCTATGATATTTTAAGATTACATGTCTGGACCTGACTAAACTGAGCTATTTCCAAGGCCTAACTAGAGTACCTGGCACATAATAGATGCTCATTAAAGCTTGCTGAAGTGAACTGAATAGCAGAGCCATCAAATTATGAGGACTAGGATACAGAATTAGGGCCAGACTGGCAATGACAGTGGTGCTGTGATGACTATAGACTAGAAAGTTGAGTTAGGGTTCTTTAAATGCTCCTCTTTTCTCAGCTATTATTTATCTTAATCCTAGGGGTTGGAGCCTGACTGAAGCTGCAGGTGGTAAGCAAATGACCCCAAAAGGGAAAGCCACAAAAGCTGGAAACCAGGTAGAGGCCTGACTGGTATATTAAGATACCTGAAGAAAAGATAGTGTTGGAATAGGTAAGGGCACCTACTCTATACCAGAATACAAATAAGGATGTTAAAAGCAAGAATTTTCTAAGAATCTCAGATACCATGTTAAGTTTCTAAACTCCCACTGATTCTGATGATAAAAATTCTCTTCCCCAGGCAGCTCAGAAAAAAAATCTTTGAAGATAATATTATTTTCTTACATCTTCCAGTCAAATTAGTCTAGATTCTGGCGATCAGCAATTTGTAGCCCTTGAAATGTTAAGAAGAAGCATACCAGGCATCACAGATTAGTGGTGTTCCCCAAAGAGGTAGATTGTTACACCTGCCCACCCAGACCAGCGTTTTCACTACAAACCAAATTGGGGGGGGCTCCCTAATTCCTGAGACAAGCACCATCAAAATGATTGAAAAATCTACCGTCCAAATCATTCATGTCTTAATCCCTAGAGACGCTCTTCCCCTTCAGCCTAGCTGAGTGAAGAAGGCACTTCCCTGGAGATGGCAATTAGACTAAAAAGTCTGGAGCCTTCCCCTTGATTACTTAAAATGATACTAAGTCCTTGAGCTAACTTAGATAGGTGGTAATGGTATCCAGGGGACAGACAACTCAGAAAAGTCAACTTCATTACACTTTCTTTCCAGTTTACTTACTTAATGCTTTGAAAATACTTTTGTAAATTTTATTAAAGAGGCTGCAAGCTTTTTTAAAACGGATCAGAGAGCTCTCTCCTGATTTCAAATAGCTGAATGAAATTCCGCCAAGGGCTGATAATAACAATCCTCTGTGTCATGGATGGTCAACCCTTACTTCCACCCTTTGAGCAAGCGTGAAGTTCTCATCAGTATAATGAATGAAGTAGTTATTAACATTTCGAAAAAACACCCAAAATTGCTGCTCTTTTGTGAATTATAGTGGTAGATTCTAACTCTTTTTCTTTGGTCAGACTGCTCATCCAGGCACTTTGTGATTAAGAAGGCAGGAGGTTATTTACCAAATAGATAAATGAGGGGGCTGTTTACTAAAGAATTCACTCACCACCAGGAACCTTCTCTCTGTGTTGAAAATAGGATTTGATTTATACCCTTTTGACAATTACCTTCAAAGATGAAACTGTCAAGCACACCTGTATTTTAGGGACCATCCTATTAGTGATTTATGAACAGTAAACAAATGTGTAGAATATCCATTCCAGGTATATACACCTCAGATAACTTTAGCTCCCTCCCCACCACCCCACAAGTCACTTAGCCTGGTTGTCTCAGTTTCCCGGTTGTTCAAGTGGGATAATGATACTTTCCTACCGCAAAAAGGTGTTTTGAGAATTCAGCAGTTAGTGAGCTGCTTCGAAGATGAACTGCCTTGTTTTCAGGATCTTTTTTCTTCAGGATCTTTTTGGCTCGGTTGCTACAGCAGTTAAACATATAATGTTGTAAATATGCCATGTTTGGTTTTCACAGAACCGTACTCTTGAAAACAAAATTTGCTTAAAATATTTTCCTACTTCTCTGCCTTTGGTCTGTGTGGGACTTGGGGTTAAATAGCATCCACAAGCTCCTATCTAAGCCTTTTTGAAGGACTAATTAACTAGTGTATACGTTGTCAAATTCTAATGAGAACTGACAAGGAGTCTTTTTACCAGGTTTTATTTTCTCTCAGGGGAGGATATATTATTTTAGCAAACATTTGTTTTTTCCAAGGAGACAATATTTGTTGATTTAACCCATGTTTACTAAGCACCTTTAAGGCCTATGCGGGATACGGAAGAATACAAAAGAAAAATTTTTAAAGGCGCTGATGGATCTGAGAAGGTTAAGCTAGTTAGAAAAAATGGTAAACCACAAACATTATGCATATGTCTGAAGGGACTCTCCAGTAAATGAGCAGTGAAGTGGGCATAAGGTAACAGGCTTGACTAATGTAGAGGCCTTGCTTTGGATAGTAATGAACAAGATGATGTGTGTAGGATGGACTTTGGAGGGATATATAAAGGGCTTAATCAGGGAAGGAGAGCTTAATCAAGGAAGAGGGTGGGGAAACAGGGAGAAGGAGGCTATAGGGAAAAGAGTGCTGGGCTGGGATTCAGAAGAGCTGGGTTTAGTCCTGATGCAAACTTCGTTCTGCAGCTTCTTGCCCTTGGGTTGGTCACTTCCCCTCTCAAAACTTTAGGTCACCCCTCCACATTGCAGGGGTTGGGACCACATAAGGGACTTCCAGCCAGGGCATTCTAGAATTTGAAAGCTTTCTCAGAGAAGTGAGTTTTAAATTTTAAATCCAGTCAGGTTCTCAAGTTCTCAATAGGTCTCATGGCTAAAGAGTGAAAGATTACAGAGGTGAGGAATAAACCTTCTGAAGGCCCCTCCATTAAAGCTCAGGACCAGAATAAGGAAACACCAGTCATGGAGAAAAATATACATGAGAGAAAATTCTGTATCAACTCCATTAAATTGGGGCTTCCCTAGTGGCACAGTAGTTAAGAATCTGCCTGCCAGTGCAGGGAACACGGGCTCGAGCCCTGGTCCGGGAAGATCCCACGTGCCGTAGAGCAGCTAAGCCCATGTGCCACAACTGCTGAGTCTGCACTCTAGAACCCACAAGCCACAACTACTGAAGCCCCCGTACCTAGACCCTGTGGTCTACAGCAAGAGAAGCCACTGCAATAAGAAGCCCGCGCACCACAATGAAGAGTAGCCCCCACTCGCTGAAACTAGAGAAAGCCCGCACGCAGCAATGAAGACCCAATGCAGCCAAACATAAATAAATAAAAAATAAATAAATTTTAAAAAATTATGCAAATCCATTAAATTTGGGGAGAGGTGGTATCAAGTAGTAGAAAGAACATAAGCTTTGGATTTGACTAGACCTGGCCAAGGTTTGAATCCCAATTTATCCACTTGGTTATGATTTCAGGCAAGTTCCATAACCTCTCTGAGCCAAAACTTTCTAACTCTTAAATTGGAATAATAATACTATATACTTAATAGGCTTGTTTTGAAAACTAAATGAGTTAATCTGAGCAAAGCATGTTTTACCCACCTGGCTTGCCATAAACACTCAATAAATGGTAGCCATTTATAGCTCCCAATCACTGGAGCCCTGGTTTGGCTTGACTGTTTTGCTAGACAACTTAGATTACACAAAGGGGCCTCTTTAGCCCCTCCTTAGAGACTGAGCTTTTATCATCTTTAAATTGAGGGCCTCCGTGTCAGCTTACACAGCAGCCCCTTCCCCCAACACTATTAGACTTCCTCCGCTCCCCTCCCAGGAAACAGGTTTTGAGGCATCTCTGCTATTCTCAATTTGTCAGTATCTGGATCTGCCTGGTCCCAGTCAATGTAGATGTAGAGAGTTGGACCATATCCTTGTCCTTCAGATGCCTGTGCGTATATCTGATTTAATTCCTGTCAATATCAAGAGTTTTCACTGGATACTGAGGAAGCCACTTCCCGTACCAGGCAGTCCTGACCACCCTTCCTCTCATTCACAGGGGCTTACTGGGGGCCTCTGCTGGGGTAAAGACTTTGGCTCTGTTACTCAGATATGTTAGGCAAAGATCTGTTTGGCGATTAGTTTGATTAGATAGGAGTTCCACACAAAAGGGGGCTTGTGCATTTATTGTAGTTACTGAGATTAAGGGAGCCAGGTACTGCTGTGGGAAGCTGCCTCATTGAAAAGAGAGGCCATTCTTTGATGTTGAGAGGCCCAGCCTTGCTCAATGAGAAAAATGACCATTAGTTTCCTTGATTTTGCAAAGCACTTGAAAAGCGCTTTAACCAACCAACCCCTTAGCTTGTCTTGTACAATGCTTGTTTGAGGGTGGGGATTTAAGTCTGTGCAGAGGAAGTAAAGCAGAGATTTCATTTTTTACTTGTTTCCCATGATCTCAGTGGCAGCTCAACTGATTCCCCGGCCACCCCTACCCCGGCTTTTGTTGTTTCTCTTTTTTCCATCTTTTACACTTAGTCACACGCTCTTCTTCTCCACCTCCCATGCTGGTCTTTTTTCCAAATAGCGCCTCTGTCATGGTCTACATTGATCTAACCCATACCTCTCCATGGCACTCACCCATTTTATTTTTTTTTGACACGTGCAACCCCTCACCGTACATATGCCTTGCATTCAAGCTCTTCTCTATATGCTTAGTTATTTGTGTGATTGGAAGAAAAGAAATTATATAATCCTAAAGAGTATAGGTTTGCCTTTGGGAGCTGTACTGTGCTTAATATCAGAATACGAGTGTTTCTGGGACTTCCCTGGTGGTCCAGTGGTTAAGACCCCACGCTTCCAATGTGGGGGGTGCGGGTTTGAACCCCCGGATGGGGAACTAAGATCCCACATGCTGTGCGGCGTGCCCCCCCCCCCAGATTTTTTTTAATTAAAGAAAAGGAGTGTTTCTGATCTTGCAACAGCCAGCAAAATAAATTCAGAAGATGTACTATGAGGAAGACCTAAAAGTGTGAAAACCTGAGAAGTGGTTCACTTTCCCTTCTCTCTGCTTTGTGTGTCCACTACTCTGTAGTGAAGGTGGACAGTGTCAGCCCTCAAACTGATTCTAAAGACAAGCTTAAGCTAAGTGGAGTGGCTCCCTCCCTCCCCCATCCTGTTCTTCTTCTCCCTGTCTTTCATCTCATCATGTATGGAACATACTTGGCACTGGGCCTGGCAAAATAAATGATAGTTTAACCAACCCCTGATATTTCTTTTCCTCTTTCCCTGCTTTACTTTTCATCATAACACTAGTCACCATCTGCCATACTATATATTTTAGTTAGTTTCTTTGTTGTGTCCTTTCTACACCCCCCATACCTCCTCCCTCCACATACACAATGTAGGCTCCACAGAGGCAGGAGCTTGGGCGTTCAGTGCTGCACCACTAGCCTGGCACTTGGTAGTTGCTCAGTGCATATTTGTTGAATAAAATAAGTAGCTTTTGTGTGTCTGCTCTTCTCTGGGTCGTTGGATTATGTGGACACTCTGCTGAAGATCCCAATGAGCTCACTTCTCCCAAGTGAGGAACTGCACTCGCCATCTCACTCTTGGTATCAACCGTACCTATGGGAAGCTGAGAAATCACCCACCTCAACACCAAGGAGACAACAACCACAATGATAGCTCAAAGCTCTTAAGTCAGCTAAAAGTGCCTTGCTCTCAAGTGCAGGTTTTTGTTATCTAGATGTCCAGAGCAATGGATAAAATGAGACAGCATTTACCTAGAGAAGATAGATCTTTTCCCAGAAGATGCATGATTGGGGGCAGTTTTGGGGGCTGGCTGAAACAATGTTGCAGAAATCTAAGAAGGCAATCAACTAAGCAAGGTTAGGAGAGAAGGCAGAGAGAGCTGAATTCTTGTTTCAGATCTGAGTGATTTCAGCTGCTCCTGTCGAAGGAGGGAGTGTTTTTCTTGCATAAAATCTCCAGCCCTGCATCTGGCCTTATTGTCTGTCTTGCTGTGCTTTGGCTCAGAGATGCTGCTCCAAATGGAAAACTTTCCCTTTGAATGGCTTTACTTGAAAACTTCTAATTTGCTAGAGCCAATTAGTTGTTGAAATTTCACAGGAAGTCAGAGTATCTCAAGGTTGAAAGTTTGAGAGGCATTTAGTGCAAAGATTCTCAAACTGTACTTCATGAATGTAAGTTAGGTACAGTCTCTTTCTTTGGCAATTAAAACATTGGCTGTTGCCAAGTGTTGGCAAGAATGTGGGAAAATGGTAGATCTCAGACCTTGTTCATGGGAGTGGAAATTGATGTAGCCTTTTATTGGGTAATTTGGCAACATATGTCAAAAATGTAAATTCACGTACTCTTTGACCCATCAATTCCACTCATTGGAGATATCCCACAAATATACCATATTTCATTAATTCTAAGATGCACACTTATATTATAGATGTGCATTTTATCCATATCTTAATATTTGTGCAATTGGGATGCACCTTTGATTCAATGAAATACGGTACTTCCCCACATTCACAAGAAGTTACCATATAGATTTTTATTGCAGTGTCACTTGTAACAGTAAGATCAAGAAAAGCATAAATGTCCACAGATAGAATACTGGTTAACTAACTCACATTCATCCCAAATAATATCCTATGCGGTTACTTTAAAAATTAGGTTGATCTAATGATGGTTCAAAAAAACTTTCTGAGGTATATAATTAAGGGGAAAAGTTAAGATACATAATATCATGTTTAGAAAAACCTTTGTGGAAAAAAACACCTGTTTTAATAACATGCTATATATGTATTCTGACATATATGTACAAATATATTTTTGGTGAGCTATGTAAACAACTGTTATCAAAGATTTCTTTTGGGGTGAGGGTTGGCTAGTGGAAGAGTTTTACTTTTCACTTTGTACCTTTATTATTCAGTTTGAATTTTCCTAATATGTTCCTGTATTGCTGTGTTTTCTTAAAAACCAAAAAAGGTTTCTGAGAGATGAATTATGGTTCTTTTTTCCCTTTTTTATACTTCTCTGTATTAAAAACACACAATAGATGTTATTTAAAAAAGGAAATCAGTAAGGCAGCCCCTGTCTCAGTAGAGTTTTTAGTGTGATGAACCAGAGAACAAATGCTTTACTAGATCCAATAATAGAGATTTGAACAAAGTGCTGGACGGGGAAAGCATGGAGGGGAAACTGATTTGGTGTCTCCAGAGGTGTCAGGAAAGTGTCACAGAAGAGGTGACATTTGAGCTGAGGCTTGGTAGAGCAGAGGACATGTGGTGGGAAGCATTCCAAGAAGAATAGACAGCACCTGTAAAGGCACAGTGCTAGTTCTAGAAGTGTTGGGAGGTTCCGTGTGGTCGGAGACTGTGTCTGTGGGCGAGGGAGTGTGGTGAGTAATGAGAACAGATGAGTGCATACTGTGTGCTGGGCTAGGTGATTTGTGTTTTTCACCTCCAGTCCTTAGAAGGGTATTCAGGAATGTATAGCCTTGAGAACATCGATAGTGGTAAAGAGAGCCCAGGGTTTCAACGTGAACCAAATTGGGTTCCAATCCAAGCAATTTAGTCTATCTGATCCTTCCTTAAAGAGTTGTGATGAGGTTTTAGGGAAGCTGTATATAATGTGCTTGACATATAATCAGAACCTATACAAGTTAGCTGCTATTAATATTCTCATTCTTACCAATCATTCCTTCCTTCCCAAACCTAATGTAGTGCTGCATATACAGTAGGAACTCAGTGAATCCCTGCTACTGAATGATTTATGAGAGAGTCGGGTAGGTGTATGGTAGGACATGATATGACAGAGCCCTCACCTCCTAGTCTCCTCCAGCCCTTAATACTTTACAAGTCAGAATATTTTGCCTGAGAGAACCTAGTACATACCCTCTCTGGATATGTGAGGAGACAGAACTCCTACATCTAATAAAATAGGAGTTGTATAATTTCCCTGTGAAACTGATCTCTCCCAAGGATGTTAGACTGCATGGATGATAGAATAAAAAGTAAAAATGGAAAACCACCAATGCAAATCAAATTTAAGGCAAAGCCTGTTAGCTTCAATGAACAAGGCAGTGTAGGACCAACACCAGGACTGAAGCAGGCAGACCCTAAAACATGGCTGCTATGTCATGAGAATTGAAGCTAGAAGTTGAAAGTCCCCACTTTGTCATTTATTAGTGGTGTGACCTTGAACAAGCCACTTCCCTATGGAGATATAGTCCCTCTCTGCTCTCTCCTATAAAATATGGGTTGGATTAGAGTTAGTTAGGGTCAGCAAACTGCAGCCAAATGTAGTCCACCACCAGTTTTTTATAAGTAAAGTTTTGTTGGAACACAGCTATGCCTATTCATGTGGTATTATCTATGGTCGGTTTTGCAGTTACAATGGCACAGTTGAGTAGCTGTGACAGAGACTGTATGGCATACAAAGCTAAACGCGTTTACTATTTGACCCTTTACAAAAAATGTTAGCTGACTGCTTATTGACGTGTAAGGTCTCTTCCACCTCTGACATTCTGTGATGCTGCTAAAGGCTTAATGCATGAGGCCATTTGCAATCATTAGGTTCATCTTAAAAACCTTTCATAAAACTTGGAAATTTTCCAGAGGCCCCATCTCTAAATTTGTTACTAACGCAACAACTCTTTTTGAAGCATTTGCTGTTTACTATGGACTCTACTGGTTCTGAGGTGCAATGGGGAGCAAAACCAGACATGATCCTGGCACTCATGAAGCTTACAGTCTACTAGAAGAGACAGTTTTTAACAGAACTTCAGCACATCTTTCACTTTGGAAAGCAAAGCCAACTAATTATTTCATAGCTGGTTGATGACTGACCAGGTTTACCTATGGGTTTATGAACATCTTCATTCATTCATTTATTAGTTTGTTCATTCACTTATTCATTCAGCACATATTTATAGGTTTCTTACTATGTGCCAGGTGCTGGGCTGGGCTAGATACTGAAATATGCTAATGAAAAAGATGGACAAATTTCCTGACCTAGTTGACCTTACATTCTATTGGGGATGATATATGTTAATCAAAACATCACAAATAAATATATAATTTTCAACTGTAGTAAATGCTCTACAGAAAAAGAACGCGGTCCTAAGACAGCATATAACAAAGGAATATGCTCTAGACTGGAGAGGTCAGAGAATGATTTCTGAGGAAGCGTTTTGGCTAAAATTTGAAGGATGAGTAGTATTGATAATCTAGATAGTACCAGTGAGATCTCTTTCTTTTCTTGGTTGATGGAAATGGAGTTTGGGACATCTAAATCAGTATTTTTCAAACTGCAGGTTGAATGAAACCCATTTTTTTTTATCAATTGTATGGATCCTGACCAGCATTTGTTTCCTAATACAATAGAGTGGAATGGACAAGACAGGAGTAGAAATGAATGAAACTTTCATATTGCATTACTGGAAATAATTGTTTTGTGAAGCTATGTAAAATGCATTTCTTACTGTGAGTCAGTCTAGAAAGTGGGAGTCATTGATCCAAAGGATCTGCCTTGACTCTATAAAGTTACAGTCTATCAGATAACAGCTCTGTTCTTTAGTTGCCTGCCTTTAAAGGCAGAGGGATGTGTTCTTCAGGTCTGTTTCCTTTCATGTTCTTTTCAGAGAAAGCATGACAATGAGTGAGAGCATAAGCCATCATTTACTGAGTTCCTACTTTGGTGCCGGACAGTGCTTTGTGTAAATTATACCATTTAATCCTCACAGCTATCCTGCAAGATTGACACAATTCATTATCACCTTTTCAGTTAATGATGCTTGAGGCTCAGAGAGGTTAAGAGACTAGCCCATGGTCACACAGCCAGTAAATTTTTCTTGCCTAAGTAGTTAGTAACAAGATAAATACAAATAAACTCAATTTGGTACTGTCTGAACATTCAACCGATAAATTAGAAATTAGTCAAATTTGAAATGCTGGTTGAGAACCTCCTAAGTTTGTATCACCTGTTTGATGATACAAGTTCTGTAGACCTTTCAACTGAGTCCAACTCTCTGTCTCTTCTCCTTTCTAGAAAAAGTGTTTCTTAATTCCTGAGCTGCTTAGATGGAATTTAGACCCGCTTAATTCCAACACGGCAAAACTCATTCTTTGCAACTGAAAAGAAAGCATCAGAAAGTATGACAGTGATGCCACACCATCAGTCCCCTAGCCCTGCAAATCTCCAAAAAAAAGTCAGTAAAGATGGGAAATTTGTGAATAATAGACTCCTGTAAGGTCACAATAGGCAATGACAGAGTGATCAATTCTCCAGGCTGGGAGATACAAACAAAAGATGCATGGCAAGTGAAACTACGAAAGAAGGCCTCTGGGAGGAGACTCTGATGCTATCATTAAGAGACTCCAACTGGTTCCATTTAATTTTCTCAAACAAAATAGATTAGCAGGTGCCTCCTCATATTCTTACTCCAATAATTTCATTCTTCTTTAACATACAGTGAGAATGGAGGGGGCAGGGAGAAATCCTTCAATGACTAAATAGAAGGAAATTAATAGCCTTTTAGGTCAGAGAATTATAATTCTAAAGGCAGATTTTCTTAGCCAGATAATGAGCTGCAGTTAAAGAGAAGATCGGAATAATGTGAAGATAATTTCACAAGTGCCCCTTTTCAGGACCCTCTGTTTTAAAGTGGCAATCTGCAGTGTGATGTGATGAAAAATTACTTTGGAGTGGGTGTCATAAAAACTTGGTTTGGCTACTGTCTCTAATCCAAGTTTGGATAAACTTCGGAAAGTAAGTTCACTTCTCTGAGCCTCAGTTTCCTCATCCTGTAAAATAGCAATGAAAACAAAACACCTGACCTAACTCCCAGTGTTGTTGTGAGGATCAGGTGACAATAATGAGTAAGACGTGTTTTATAAACTGAACACTTCTATAACAGTATAAGGTGTGAAGATGATACATCAGGTTCTTAAGAATTTACAGTGGAAAGTCCAGAATCCTCAGAAGAGGCTTTGATGTAGCTAATAATGTGGCCTGACCTCATCTCTCTACCCTTCCCATTCGTGCCCTTATGAGACTTCTCTGCTCTATTTACATGGTTCCATTTGCTCTCCTGTGAATAAAACGTTATCTTCCTGCCTCTGTTACTTGACTTATATTCTTCCTGCCTTTTGCCCGTCCCCTTTTATTTAACCTGACTAAAACAGCCAGGAAATGCACTTAGCTTAAGAAGTGCTTCCTCCAAGAAGGCTTTCTACATCCTCACTGCTATTCAAAGCATGGTCCCCACACTAGCAGGATCAGCATCACTTAGAATCCCACTAGAAATGCAGATTTCCAGGCATCTCCCAGACATACTGAACCAGTTTATGATCAGGCCACCCAAGATGGCTGTTCCCTTGCTCTCTGTACATCCCCTGCTCTACCAGTCCCTGCTCTACCTATGCCCTACTCACATGACTGACCTTCCCTCTTAATCATAGAGCCTAATCAGTAAATGCCTACGTGCTTGCCCCCGGCTCCAGCTAGTGATTGTTCTAACCTTTAGATCAGAACATCTCCACCATGATACCTTATCAAAGGGGGTAGTGCCCCTCTGCTAGTTTCCCTGGTAACCAATGAGCCAACCTAACGTCAATTGCCCCTATAGCTAGTAACCTTCCCCCTGTCCCCGAGTAGCAAAGACTGCCACCATGTCCTGCCCACTGTTGGCCGCACACAGTGGGGTGTTGCTCCAGGACCTTGCTTCAGACACGTAAGCTCCCCCATCCATTAAACCATTGTTGTCTCTGTCGCTGACTCCGGGCTTTTTCTACCGTCTTGAAGCTGGGCAAGTACAGGCCTTGTAGGCCTGCAGGGTGCAGTCCAACAATCAGCTTCTGCATTTTAACAAACTCCCCACTGTGCATTACAGTTTGAGAAGTGCTGTCCTACACAGCTCCAGCCCTCATTTACTTCTCCCTTCTCTGAACTTCTAGAGCACTTAGGGTTGTCTGTCTTGTTATTGAATTGCTTCCCAGTTAAACTATTCTTTTCAACTTTTAGACTGTAAGTACTTGGGAGGCAGCTATTTATTTAATGATTTTGTATTTAGGAGTCATTTTTTTTACCTGCTTTCAATTCCACAGAGGTCTCCTTTGTATAAGCCATTGCGGGTACAAAAATGAATATGATGTAGTACCTACCCTGAGGAGCTCAAGGTCTAGTAAAGGGAGGGATTCCTTCCTTCCTTCCTTCCTTCCTTCCTTCCTTCCTTCCTTCCTTCTTTCCATTCCTCAACGTTTTCCAAACATTACTCTGTTCCATACACGATACTAGTTGTGGGAATATAAGGATAGGCAAGACAAAGCCTCTGCTTTTGAGTCTGGTGGAAATACATATGATCATAAGCAAGTATCTTTTTTAAAAAATACTTTAAATAAAAAATACTTTATTGGGGTGTCGTTGATTTACAATGTTGTGTTAGTCTCAGATGTATAGCAAAGTGATTCAGTTGTACGTATACATACATTCTTTTTCATGTTTTTTTCCATGATGGTTTATCACAGGATATTGATTCCATGATGGTTTATCACAGGATATTGAATATAGTTCTTTGTGTTATACAGTAGGACCTTGTTGTTTATCCATTCTATATATAATAGTTGGCATCTGCTAACCACAAATTATCCATCCCTCCCTCACCCCCCTCCCCTTTGGCACCCACAAGTCTATTCTCTACAGAAGCAAGTATCTTTAATAAATGTTTCTTAATGCTGTAACAGTGTTGCCTCGGGAGTGCAGTCGAGTGATTAAATGATTTCAGAAATGAGGAGGTAGGAAAGGCTACAGAAAGAAGTTAGGGTTAAATTTGGAAGTTGACTTTGAACCCCCAGGTAGAAGAGGTTTCCCACACAGAGTGAATAGTGCTCACACACACACACACACACACACACACACACTACACGGTATGTTTAGGGAATGGCAAGTAGTCAGGTGTGTGTACATCATGTGGGCTATGTGTGCATGCTGGGGAGGAGGAAGGCAGAGGTGGCTCGATGGCTGCAGATAAGGCTCAAAGTTAGGCTCGAAGTCACAATAGCCAGGACATGGAAGCAACCTAAGTGTCCACTGACAGATGAATGGATAAAGAAGATGTGACACATATATACAATGGAATATTACTGAGCCATAAAAAGGAGTGAAATTGAGTTATTTGTAGTGAGGTGAACGGACCTAGCGTCTGTCATACAGAGTGAAGTAAGTCAGAAAGAGAAAAACAAATACCGTATGCTAACTCATATACATGGAATCTAAAAAAAAAAAAAAAAATGGTTGTGAAGAACCTAGGGGCAGGACAGGAATAAAGACGCAGATGTAGAGAATGGACTTGAAGACATGGGGATGGGGAAGGGTAAGCTGGGACGAAGTGAGAGAGTGGCATGGACATATATATATACTACCAAATGTAAAATAGGTAGCTAGTGGGAAGCAGCCGCATAGCACAGGGAGATCACCTCGGTGCTTTGTCACCACTTAGAGGGGTGGGATAGGGAGAGTGGGAGGGAGGGAGATGCAAGAGGGAAGAGATATGGGATCATATGTATATGTATAACTGATTCACCTTGATATAAAGCAAAAACTAACACACCATTGTGAAGCAATTATACTCCAAAAAAGATGTTAAAAAGAAAAAAAGGTCCTATACAACATGTATAACACTAAGAAACTTATGGGGTTTTTTTTCCCTTTTGTTATACAATGGGTAGTTCTTAGTGATTTTCAGATATTATCATCTCATAACAAGTGCTCAATAAAACTTCCTTGAATTGATTGTGGAAGGAGAGAGAAGAGTCTCTTCAAGGGTATTGGCAAACTGTTCTTTAATTTGCTCTGGATTCTGCAGTCTTAATTAGGATTGTCAGGAGCCTGACATGATGGGGGAGGAAAATGTGCCTGACTGAAGAGAGCTCCCTATCTGAATTGTCAAGTCAAAGCACAACTTAAAGGCTCAGAACAAATTGATCTGAATAAAATGTGGGTTATTATGTCATTGAAACCCATACAGAATGTCTGATGTGGGTGAAGAGCCCTTGAAGGCCCCCTTTCTTCATATTCTTTTCCATTATAGGTTATTACAAGATACTGAATATAGTTCCCTGTGCTACACAGTAGGTCCTTGTTGGTTATCTATTTTATATATAGTAGTTTGTATCTGCTAATCCCAAACTCCTAATTTATCCCTCCCCTCTTTCCTTTCCCTTTTGGTAACCATAAGTTTGTTTTCTATGTCTCTGAGTCTATTTCTGTTTGGTAAATAAGTTTATTTGTATCATTTTTTTAGATTCCACATATAAGTGATATCATATGCTATTTTTCTTCCTCTGATTTACTTCACTTAGTATGATAATCTCTAAGTCCATCCATGTTGCTGCAAATGGTAATATTTCATTCGTTTTTACAGCTGAGTACTATTCCACTGTGTGATATATATATATATATATATATATATATATATATATATATATATATATATACCACATCTTCTTTATCCATTCATCTGTCGATGGACACTTAGGTTGTTGAAGGCCCCCTTTACAGGTAACAGACTTGCAGATGTCTCAAAAGTGAACGTGGAAGTACATGAGGTTGGAGTTGGGATAAGCTCACAGCTGTGAAGATAAAGTCTTGTAGTTTGGGGTCTGGACACCCGGTATCTGAGCCTTGCTCTTCTATTTACTAGTTATGGGGTATGAGGAAGTTATGCCGATGTTTGGAGGCTGAAAATAGGCCCCAGCTATTTTTTATTTGTATTACCTGCTTCCGTACTTGGGAAAGATCTTCCTGTATGAAACCACAAGCTCAGCTAGGGTGTTAACACTCCTAAGTAAGTGCCCACTAGATTCCTTGCTATATTGACTCTACTGTGAGAAACCTCTGAAGGGGTTCTGATCATCCCAGATGTAGACATGTATGAGAGATTGTAGGATGTCAGTTGATTCATGGAATCATAGACTCAATGGCTCAAAGGGAATGGGGAAACATTGCTTACCCCACCAAAATCCCGCTACAATATACCTACCAAATAATAATCCCACTTTATGTTTATGCTCCTCCAATAGGCCCACGTCACGTCCAGCTGCAGTTCATGCCCCCCTGTGCTACTATTGAATACAATTATCTTCAGCCACTCTGGGTTTTAGGAGGTTTCTCCTTGTTTTGAGCTACTGTAATATGACACACATAAATAGAAGTAAACATGGCAGAGTCTCTAAACCAAGAGACTTGATTGCCCTGTATTCTTCTGTACTAGTTAGATCATACCTCAAGATTTAAGGATAGTTCTGGGTCATGAGGTTTAACACATATGTAAGGCAATTGACTTGTGTTCAGAAGAGAGTGGCTTGAGAAGTGAAGGCACAGGTGAAGGAACTGGGGCTGTTGAGACTGGAGTAGAGGGGACTTCTGGGGCAGATTAGCGGTCTTTAAATATTTGAAGGGTCATGCCAGCAGGGGGGAAAGAGAGTAACCGTGGGCCATATTGCCACAAGGACTAGAGCTGAGATCAATACGTTGAAGCTACAGGAAATAAATTTCAGCTCAACGTGAAGGAAAGCTGTCTAGTAGTCTGAGCTCTCCAAAGGTACATTAGGCCACCTTGAGAGGGAAGGAATTCCCAGTAACTGAAGTTATTCCAACATAGGCTGAATGTTTTTCAAAAGCAGAAAGGATGTTGCAGAGCAGGGGTCCCCAACCCCTGGGCTGTGGACCACTACTGGTCCATGGCCTGTTAGGAACCGGGCCGCACAGCAGGAGGTGAGTGGCGCGTGAGCAAGCGAAGCTTCATCTGCCGCTCCCCGTCGCTCCCCATTGCTCGCGTTACCACCTGAAGCACCCCACCCCACCCCATCCGTGGAAAATTTGTCTTCCACGAAACCGGTCCCTGGTGCCATAAAGGTTGGGGACCACTGTTGTAGAGGACATTTCAGCATTGGATCGGGAGGCCAGCCATTTTGGCCCCATTGGTGGACCCTGAGATGCTCTCAAGGAAGCCTGATACTCCAAGGAATCATTGGAAAACCACTGGACCTAAGTGACCTTTACAGTCTAGTTTATTCCCATGTTCAAACATCAGTATATCTATAGATTTTACCCATTTGTTCAAGTTCTACAGTCTTGTAATCTGCTTCTCTTTTTGAATTTTTTCTTAAACTTCTAAGTGGGGAGCTCTATGCTTTCTAATAGACTGTATTTCTCAGGTCTCCAAAGGGGTCCTTGAGCCAAATGACCTTTGACCACTCCATGCAGGCAGAGAAAAGTTATTAGAATTATGTAATACATATTCTCTCTCTCCCCCTCCCTCCTTCCTTCCCCCCTCCCTTTTTCCTACAGACAGACAGACAGACAGACACACACACACACACACACACACACACAAGTAGCTTGATGAAACTGAGATCCAGAGATGCCAAATGACTTTGGCTAAGATCATATGCTACTTATTTTAGATCCAGAAATGTGACCAGAACAATATACACTTCATTATTAATGGTGTGGTTTTAATTTCTAAAGAGATAGTAAGCCCTTCTCTGATATCCTCCCACCAAATATGTATTATATTAATTTATTTATAATTGTGTGTCAGTAAGGCAAATCTATGGTTTCAAGATATAAAACAATATCTCATGGTATTTGTGACTTCTTTTATATCAAATCAGTGAAGTTTCACTGGCCCCTGAAGCTGCTGTGCTCTTAATGCATGAAACTTAAGATGACTATGGGCATGCCTGTTGCTCCCAGGCTCTCTCCTGTGAAAAGATTCTGGGATGTTCTTTATGCATGCTGTCCAGGTTTTTTGACTTGGAAGTTCCATCCACCTTCCTTTAAAATCCCTTGGCTATTTAGGTCTTCTGCCCATTTTTGGATTGGGTTGTTTTTTTGTTATTGACCTAAATAGACATTTCTCCAAGGAAGATATACAGACTGCCAACAAACACATGAAAGAATGCTCAACATTATTAATCACTAGAGAGATGCAAATCAAAACTACAATGAGATATCATCTCACACCAGTCAGAATGGCCATCATCAAAAAATCTAGAAACAATAAATGCTGGAGAGGGTGTGGAGAAAAGGGAACACTCTTGCACTGCTGGTGGGAATGTGAATTGGTACAGCTACTATGGAGAACAGTATGGAGGTTCCTTAAAAAACTACAAGTAAAACTACCCTATGACCCAGCAATCCCACAACTGGGCATATACCCTGAGAAAACCATAATTCAAAAAGAGACATGTACCAAAATGTTCATTGCAGCTCTATTTACAATAGCCTGGAGATGGAAACAACCTAAGTGTCCATCATCGGATGAATGGATAAAGAAGATGTGGCACATATTTACAATGGAATATTACTCAGCCATAAAAAGAAACGAAATTGAGCTATTTGTAATGAGGTGGATAGACCTAGAGTCTGTCATAATGAGTGAAGTAAGTCAGAAAGAGAAAGACAAATACTGTATGCTAACACATACATATGGAATTTAAGGAAAAAAATGTCATGAAGAACCTAGGGGTAAGACAGGAATAAAGACACAGACCTACTAGAGAATGGACTTGAGGATATGGGGAGGGGGGAAGAGTAAGCTGTGACAAAGCGGGGGAGAGGCATGGACATATATACACTACCGAGCGTGAAGTGGATAGTTAGTGCGAAGCAGCCGCATAGCATAGGGAGATCAGCTCGGTGCTTTGTGACCACCTGGAGGGGTGGGATAGGGAGGGTGGGAGGGAGGGAGACGCAAGAGGGAGGAGATGTGGGAACATATGTATATGTATAGCTGATTCACTTTGTTATAGAGCAGAAACTAACACACCATTGTAAAGCAATTATACTCCAATAAAGATGTAAAAAAAAAAATCCCTTGGCTAAAATCAAATGCTGTCCCTGGAATGATTTAGTGCACTGGGCCTGGGAGAGAGGGCTTCCTCTCTTGGATGGCTGAGTAGCTCCTTTACTCTATTTACTGCAAGTGTTCATTGCTCTGAGGCTCTGGGATTCTTCAGGATGAAAGCCCTCTATAAATATTTGTTATTGTTATGATAACCAGTATGGCTTCCTGAGTGAGATAAATTTGTCTTCTGGCTTCTGCTTCTCATAGCTTCCTTTCCTATCCTTTTATTTCTCTCTCCAGATAATTTTTTGTGTTAGAGAATCAATCTATTTGTGCAGTTAATTAAACGGAATGCAGTGTGATAGACGTTAGCAACTTTTCAGGTTGTGACTTCTAAGGGATAAAGGCATTGAACCTGGGGGTTCATACCATAAATATATTATTTTAATCAACCAGAGGGGGAGATATCCTCAAAAAAAGAATTAAAAGTGATAGCAGAAAAATAATTAAATATTACATGGAGAGGTCGTGGGGACTGGTTTCCACAAAATTAAAAATGGTAAATCAATGTTTGCAATATCTTGTAGACTATCATCCTGATAGCCCTGGCTTTCCAGTTTCCTATAGGATGACAGTCAGATCGTTTACGAGGAATACAAGACCTTCCTGATCTGGCCCCAGACTAGTTTTCCAGACTCATCCATTTCTTCTCTCTCCCATGAATCATTCTCATCCCTCCTTGCTTATAAATTCCCCTTCCTTCCTAAATCACAACACACTGGCCCTTCAGGAGTTCAGGTGACAACTCCATTTTGAAACTGCCCTGGCTATGTTTACCCTCAAACATCGATCTTTCTGTTCCCTCTTCTGAAATCCTATACACCTGTCTGAATTCTCATTTGGCATGTTATACTTTAAGGCAGTAAATTCTAATAATCTTCTCATGTGAGTCATTCTTGTCTCCCAAATATTAGCAGTTTGTAAGCTCCTGAGAGACAGAGCCTAGTACTGCTGCCTTAAATGATGTATCATTGTGTTCCCGACAGCACCACGTGCAGAGGAGACACAAAATGAATCGGTTGAGAACTTCATGTTGAGGAGAGTTGTAGTTGAACAGAATGGAAAAGTGAGACTAATGGTTGGCATGAATGAAAGGATGTGGGGACCCAAGCAGTTGAACTAGAAGAAAAATGCATAGGTCTCTGGAGTTTGGGATTATTTAACAGTTGGGTAAAGGTATTTGATGGTAGCCACCACACAGACCAAAACATCTTGTTGCCTCCAAATTTCATTGGCACAGCTGTTGGTGTGCTTAGCAATACTTTGCTCTTGAAGTTAATGACTTTTGTCCAGCTGTGTCCAGTCTTCCAGCAGCTGCTCTGAATATAGCACTTCTGGATCACATCTGTTGACTCCACACAAGGAAGATATATACATGGGGATTCTTTTATTTCCTTAACTCCAAATATGTTATGCAGGTAGTATTTCCCTGAAACTTGTACATCCCAAAGGCAATTGATTACAACCTCTGTCATTTAATTTTCCTGAACATGTGAGCATTTGAAATAAATAATGTACATTTGCTTACTCGTACCTACTTCCCACCATCTTGCATTCCATATGGTTACACCATTCTCACTTCAAGCCAAGAACTTGTATTGAGTTCTGAAACACAGAACAGGCACCTAGTAGGCACTTAATAAATTTTACCAGGTTTGGCTGATTTAATTAGAGATCTGTTAAATAGAGTCTAAAGGCTAAACCATCTGGGTTTAATTTTAAGAAGAAATTATTGAGGAGAGACATGATCATGAATCTCCCGGTACAAGGTAGAGTATTACATGGATAGTGTAGACAGTTGTCCTCCATTACCTGGGAAGACAGGATAATAGGAAAAAACCTGCAGTTGCAACTTTCTTGAGTTAGATAAGAAGACAAAATTAGCAGAGTGGTTTAAAACAAGGACTTTGGTGTCTGTCAGAGAGATCTGGATTAGAATTCTGGATTTGGTCACTTGCTAGCTGTGTAGCCCTGGGTAATTCATTCTCTGGCCCTCAGTTTTTTCACTTCTCAAATGAGGATAATGATATTGCATACTGCATGCAGTTGGTTTGAGAATCAAATGAAATGATGCAGGACACGGGCATTTGTGGGGAGGTAGGGAGGGAGCCAGTAGAGAATGAGAGGTTAATACAAAAAAGGGAGGGAATCACTGATTAGCAAGGACTTGGAGATAGTATCTTTCGAATGCTGTGGCTAGAATGAAGTGGATAAAGCTGCTTCCAGAATGGTTTGGGATTCTGTTCTGTCTTGAACCATGTTCAAAATGTATATCTTTAGTATAGATCCAAGTCCTAGCATTCTGAAGTTCTCTTCAAATGATACCCTCTCCCCATGCCTGGTCTAGAAATGCTACCCTCTTGAAAGAATCTGGACTCCTAACTTTCCAGTTCAGCTACTTTATTCTACTCATACTTCAATTTATGCTGTATTGTCAGCTCATCGAATTCAAAAGGAAAGGATTGCTGTAGAAAGACTTCTGCTCTGTTATGTCTGCAGCCTCCCAAGTAGAAAGGAATATTGATTGAGTTCCGTGATAACCAACAGAATGAGAAGATGAGACAAATTTTTAAAAGTAATTATCCATTGAGCTTAGGTCTGCTCAAATGTTATAGGTGAAGCAGAATGAATTCTTAGTGTTTTCTTAGCTCCTTTACTTATCAATATTCACGCTCCCATTCAGCAAATGCCTACGCTGTACCACATGCTGTGCCCAGCACTGGAAATACAGAAATGAAAATATATTCTCCTGGCTCTTGAGGAACTCATACTCTAGTAAGGAAGACAGACAAGAAAACTGATAATTTCAAGGAAGAGTTCTAAGTGCTATGCATAGGGGTATGGTAGAAATCTGGGACACATGAAATTGTGTGGGAGGTATCAGGCAAGTCTTCTTGGGGAACCTGAGTGCTAGTGATACTATATAGGAATATCCTTGAATCTGCTTCAGTCATTTGCAAACTTTGGTACTTTAACAACTATTTGTAACAAATTGTTTATATATAGCCTACTACTGTTTTTAACAGGTCTATGTGTTATGACAGAAGTCTATAAAATACCTTCTTAACTAGGGACCTTCCCAGTTCCTAGCTAACCCTATTCTGGGACATCATATACTAATGGCCAGAGTTACTCTTCTAAAAGTTCCCAAGATGAGTCGGCGAGCTGGAATTATCCACAAGAAGGGGGAGAGGCAGAAGCAAAGAGAGGAAGAAAGGGTGGCATTGCAAGAAGGAAATAACAGTGTACGGAAAAGGAAGGGGATGAAAGAGGGGAATTTTTAGTGAAAAACGAGGTTGGTGAAAGTAACAAGAGAAGGTGGGAGAAGCAGACACAGAGGGCCTTGTATGCCATAGTAAGGGACTTGGACTTCATCCTGTAAGGTAATGAGAAACCACAGAAGCAGCTGTATTTAAGAGTGAGGGTCACTCCATGTGTTGTCATTGATCTATATCAGTGGTTGTCAGGGAGAGAAACTGAGGCAAGGGGTGCAAGTGGAATTTTACCAAATTCCAGGTTGGAATGACATTTTAGGGCCAAAACTGGCATGGAGTTAAATCATTTTATCATGTTTTTATTGAGAAGTCACCAACCTTTGGGCTAGGGACTGTGAAATAGCCAATAGAGGAGGCCTAGCCTATCTGTTGCAGGTTTTTGGATCTTGTATAGTCTAGTTCCCAGGGTGTGTAATGATAAAACTCTACCAGATGTCTTCCAGCTCTAACATTCATTTTTCTCTTGTCCCAGTCTGTGTATTTTCAAGCTCTCTTCCCATCATTGTAAGCATTCACTGAGTGAATTCTCTAGACTTCTCTGTATAGAGTTATGTATCTTCAGAATATAATATTAAAAGCATGATACAACTGAAAAGGAACAAAGGACAGTCTAGTATGAGGTGGTGTGGACAAAAGTATTTCAACTTCAAAACCCTTCTTTTTTTTCTCCCTAAATGGAATTGAAAAGATGTTTCTACACTTTGTTCTTAATATCATGAGGACAATGAGTTAATGTTTGCAGGCATTTTTAGTTTTTTCAGATGAAAGGTGCTACTTCTGCTCTTATTATTTCAGTAGATAAGTATTGCAGATGAAAAATTCCAGGGGGAGATAGCCTCATCCACCAGAGGGCACACAGCAGAAGCAAGAAGAACTACAATCCTGCAGCCTGTGGAACAAAAACCACATTCACAGAAAGATAGACAAGATGAAAAGGCAGAGAGCTATCTACCAGATGAAGGAACAAGATAAAACCACAGAAAAACAACTAAATGAAGTGGAGATAAGCAAGCTTCCAGAAAAAGAATTCAGATTAATGATAGTGAAGATGAACCAGGACCTCAGAAAAAGAATGGAGGCAAAGATCGAGAAGATGCAAGAAATGTTTAACAAAGACCTAGAAGAATTAAAGAACAAACAAACAGAGATGAACAATACAATAACTGAAATGAAAACTACACTAGAAGGAATCAATAGCAGAATAACTGAGGCAGAAGAACGGATAAGTAACCTGGAAGATAGAATGGTGGAATTCACAGCTGCAGAACAGAATAAAGAAAAAAGGAGGAAAAGAAATGAAGACAGCCTAAGAGACCTCTGGGACAACATTAAATGCAACAACATTCGCATTATAGGGGTCCCAGAAGGAGACGAGAGAGAGAAAGGACCAGGGAAAATATTTGAAGAGATTATAGTCGAAAACTTCCCTAACATGGGAAAGGTAATAGCCACCCAAGTCCAGGAATTGCAGCGAGTCCCATACAGGATAAACCCAAGGAGAAATATGCTGAGACATATAGTAATCAAATTGACAAAAATTAAAGACAGAGAAAAATTATTGAAAGCAGAAAGGGAAAAATGGCAAATAACATACAAGGGAACTCCCATGAGGTTAACAGCTGATTTCTCAGCAGAAACTCTACAAGCCAGAAGGGAGTGGGATAATATACTTAAAATGATGAAAGGGAAGAACTTACAACCAAGATTACTCTACCCAGCAAGGATCTCATTCAGATTCGATGGAGAAATCAAAAGCTTTACAGACAAGCAAAAGCTAAGAGAATTCAGCACCACCAAACCAGCTCTACAACAAATGCTAAAGGAACTTCTCTAAGTGGGAAACACAAGAGAAGAAAAGGACCTACAAAAACAAACCCAAAATAATTAAGAAAATGGTAATAGGACCATACATATCGATAATTACCTTAAAATTGAATGGATTAAATGCTCCAACCAAAAGACACAGGCTTGCTGAATGGATACAAAAACAAGACCCATATATATGCTGTCTACAAGAGACCCACTTCAGACCTAGGAATACATAGAGACTGAAAGTGAGGGGATGGAAAAAGATATTCCATGCAAATGGAAATCAAAGAAAGCTGGAGTAGCAATACTCATGTCAGATAAAATAGACTTTAAAATAAAGAATGTTACAAGAGACAAGGAAGGACACTACATAATGATCAATGGATCAATTCAAGAAGAAGATATAACAATTATAAATATATATGCACCCAACATAGGAGCACCTCAATACATAAGGCAACTGCTAACAGCTATAAAAGAGGAAATCGACAGTAACACAATAATAGTGGGGGACTTTAACACCTCATTTACACCAACAGACAGATCATCCAAAATGAAAATAAATAAGGAAACAGAAGCTTTAAATGACACAATAGACCAGATAGATTAATTGATATTCATAGGACATTCCATCCAAAATCAGCAGATTACACTTTCTTCTCAAGTGCGCATGGAACATTCTCCAGGATAGATCACATCTTGGGTAACAAATCAAGCCTAAGTAAATTTAAGAAAATTGAAATCATATCAAGCATGTTTTCTCACCACAACGCTATCAGATGAGAAATGAGTTACAGGGAAAAAAACGTAAAAAACACAAACACATGGAGGCTAAAGAATACATTACTAAATAACCAAGAGATCACTGAAGAAATGAAAGAGGAAATCAAAAAATACCTAGAGACAAATGACAATGAAAACACGACAATCCAAAACCTTATGGGATGCAGCAAAAGCAGTTCTAAGAGGGAAGTTTATAGTTATACAAGCCTACCTCAAGAAAGAAGAAAAATCTCAAATAAACAATCTAACCTTACACCTGAAGGAACTAGAGAAAGAAGAACAAACAAAACCCAAAGTTAGCAGAAGGAAAGAAATCATAAAGATCAGAGCAGAAATAAATGAAATAGAAACAAAGAAAACAATAGCAAAGATCAATAAAACTAAAAGCTGGTTATTTGAGAAGATAAACAAAATTGATAAACCATTAGCAAGACTCATCAAGAAAAAGAGGGAGAGGACTCAAATCAATAAAATTAGAAATGAAAAAGGAGAAGTGACAACAGACACCACAGAAATACAAAGCATCCTAAGAGACTACTAGAAGCAACTCTATGTCAATAAAATGGACAACCTGGAAGAAATGGACAAGTTCTTGAGAGGTATAACCTTCCAAGACTGAACCAGGAAGAAATAGAAAATGTGAACAGACGAATCACAAGTAATAAAATTGAAACTGTGATTAAAAATCTTCCAACAAGCAAAAGTCCAGGACCAGCTGGCTTCACAGGTGAATTCTATCAAACAATTAGAGAAGAGCTAACACCCATCCTTCTCAAGCTCTTCCAAAAAACTGCAGAGGAAGGAATACTCCCAAACTCATTCTACGAGGCCACCATCACCCTGATACCAAAACCAGGCAAGGATACTACACAAAAAGAAAATTACAGACCAGTATCACTGATGAATATAGATGTAAAAATCCTTAACAAAATACTAGCAAACAGAATCCAACAACACATTAAAAGGATCATACACCATGATCAAGTGGGATTTATCCCAGGGATGCAAGGATTCTTCAATATACGCAAATCAATCAATGTGATACACCATATTAACACATTGAAGAATAAAATCCATATGATCATCTCAATAGATGCAGAGAAAGCTTTTGACAATATTCAACACCCACTTATGATAAAAACTCTCCAGAAAGTGGGCATAGAGGGAAACTACCTCAACATAATAAAGGCCATATATGACAAACCCACAGCAAACATCGTTCTCAATGGTGAAAAACTGAAAGCATTCCTCTAAGATCAGGAACAAGACAAGGATGTCCACTCTCACCACTATTATTCACCATAGTTTTGGAAGTCCTAGCCATGGCAATCAGAGAAGAAAAAGAAATAAAAGGAATACAAATTGGAAAAGAAGAAGTAAAACTGTCACTGTTTGCAGATGACATGATACTATACATAGAGAATCCTAAAGATGCCACCAGAAAACTACTAGAGCTAATCAATGAATTTGTTAAAGTTGTGGGATACAAAATTAATGCACAGAAATCTCTTGCATTCTTATACATGAAGGATGAAAAATCTGAAAGAGAAATTAAGGAAACACTCCCATTTACCATTGCAACAAAAAGAATAAAATACCTAGGAATAAACCTACCTAGGGAGACAAAAGACCTGTATTCAGAGAACTATAAGACACTGATGAAAGAAATTAAAGATGATATCAACAGATGGAGAGATATACCATGTTCTTGGATTGGAAGAATCAAGATTGTGAAAATGACTATACTACCAAAGCAATCTACAGATTCAATGCAATCCCTATCAAATTACCAATGGCATTTTCTTACGGAGCTAGAACAAATAATCTTAAAATTTGTATGGAGACACAAAAGACCCCGAATAGCAAAAGCAGTCTTGAGGGAAAAAAACGGAGCTGGAGGAATCAGACTCCCTGACTTCAGACAATACTACAAAGCTACAGTAATCAAGCCAATATGGTACTGGCACAAAAACAGAAGCATAGATCAATGGAACAAGATAGAAAGCCCAGAGATAAACCCACGCACCTATGGTCAACTGATCTATGACAAAGGAAGCAAGGATATACAATGGAGAAAAGACAGTCTCTTCAACAAGTGGTGCTGGGGAAACTGGACAGCTACATGTAAAAGAATGAAATTAGAACACTCCCTAACACCATACACAAAAATAAACTCAAAATGGATTTGACACCTAAATGTAAGACCGGACACTATAAAACTCTTAGAGGATAACATAGGCAGAACACTCTTTGACATAAATCACAGCAAGATCTTTTTTGATCCACCTCCTAGAGTAATGGAAATAAAAACAAAAATAAACAAATGGGACCTAATAAAGAAAAAAAATTCCAGGGAAATGAAGAATGATAGTTATACCCCTGAACTGACTTGTCTACATTGATGACATGTTGCCAGCTTCTTCACACTTATTTAATCAGACCGTTTTTCTTGGAGAGGTCTTAGGTAGGTGATGGAAACTTGGATTTATGGTTGTTGTCTATGAAGAGGGTTAATATTCCTACACTCTGTTATTTCCTGCCCTTTTTATGATACTTCTGAATGTTTTATCAATAGAAAAGTTTAAATCTGGGTGCTGAGTCATAACTCCATAGATCAAAATCCCATGTTTTAAATCTGATTCAATATAAAGTGAGTTATTTCACTATTCATACCCACCTGCTTCCTAGGATCCCAGCTACTTGGGTTAGCCCCATAACTTCCTAGGTTGCTATGTAAGACTTTTCAGTGTGTGTTATGCAAATTTCAACTCTTAAGGATAGATTCTTATATTGCTTGGACACCTCCCCCTTGTATGGTTTAGGTACAGACTATGGAGCAAGATTGCCTAGATTTCAATCCTAGTCATGTCATTTAATAGGTATTGACTTTTTAAAATATTTATTTTATGGAAATATAGTTGATTTACAGTGTTGTGTTAATTTCTGCTGTTCAGCAAAGTGACTCAGTTGTATATATATATAGATACATTCTTTTTCATATCCTTTTCCATGACAGTTTGTCACAGGATATTGAATATAATTCCCTGTGCTATATAGTAGGACCTTGTTGTCTATGCATCCTATATGTAATAGTTTGTATCTGCTAACCCCAAACCCTCGCTCCATTCCTCCCCCATAATAGCTATTGACTTTAAGCTAGTTTTGAAACCTCTCTTTGTCTCTTTTTCTCTGTATATCATGCAGTTTCAACCTATGAAAACTGGGGTTATTAATAGTATCCACCTCAGGGGATTCTGGTGAGAATTATCAGTAAATGACTTCAACAGGTAGAGCATTTGAACAGTGCCTGTCACAGAGTTAATAACATTATTTGCCTCTGAAACTCTGTATTCACTATTTCCTCTCTCCATAACTTTCTTCCCTAAGCGATATTCATGACTGACTCTTTACATCATGCAGATGTCCACTCAAATGTCATTCCCTCACAGAAGCCTCCCCTGTCCACCTATATAAAGTAGGTGCCTCCCTGCTGTGCTCTATCACATCACACTGTGATTACTTCATTGTCTGTATCCACTCTCTGAAACCATCTGCTGTCTGTATTTACATATTATCTGAGTACTCTCCCTAGAACGTAAGCTCCACAAGGCCAGTGTCCTTGTCTGCCCTGTTCACCACTGTATCTGTATAGTAGTGCATAACACGTGGCAGAGTTCAATTCATATGTGTTGAACAAAGAAACAAATACAGTTATTCTATTTTCTGAACCAAAATCCAGGCAACCTCTTCTGTCAAAGAACCTTTATATGTTTCAAGGTATAAGAAACAATTGGAAGATATACTTTGGATCCTAAAATACTGAAATTTCTTGTACATTTCCAATGGTTTAGGTGGGATAGAAGAGAGAATGTCATTAGCACTGGATTGGAAAATCCAAACATATGATCTCTGCAATGCTGGCATCTCCTACGGAGGTCATTGCAAAATGGGTGCCTGATAATGTTGGTCACAGCCTCCCATGGGTCTCTCTGGATAGATCCTGACATCTCAATGGGTATGACCTTGCCATTTTTATTATATCATCACTAGAGCATTTAGCACATGATTTGCACACAGCGGGTACTCAATAATTATCCACTATATGAATGAATTTGCTTTTTTTTCTTAGCGTCACAACTTTATATGTCAATGAGGTGTGGAAAGAAAAGAGACCACTTGCATAGGAATTTCAAGAGTTAGGGCTTATACTTGGGGGTTTGAGAAGTGGATACACTAACAACAGCTAAGCTCTTAAGAGAGGCTGTCTAACCCAGGCCCTGGAGACTTCTCAAAGAGACCATTGTTTGGTGTTTTCAAGGTGGGCTCCCTCTCAAACTTTCAGGTTGCCATAGAGATGGCATGTTTTTCTTCCTAAATGATATTTGCTTGTAATCTCAGAAGTCTGGTCAGCAAATTAGCACAGGTGATTTAAGAGTGGGGAGGGGGTGGCTAATGGTAGCATGGAGGTCTTGCTACCCTATAAAGGTCTAGTTTTTTAAATGAAGTGAGGAAAGAGAATCTAAAGACCATCCTAAAAAAAAGGCTATTGTTGGAAAGCCTTTCCTTTCCCCTCTGATGAATGAGGATGTGTTAATATGAGGAAAGAGGGAAGGGTTCCAAGTCATAAGGTTCAAAGGTCAGGGCTGCAATATGCCTGTAATAGTTGTTATCACAGAAAATAACATTTTTAGGGGGAAATGTGTGTTCAGAAGTTGTTATAGTCAGTGTCCTACAATAAAGCACTTATACGGTAGAAGTGAACTAAGCAGCCCGGAATTATTTCATGAAGTTTGTTGGTTTCAGTTTATCTGAGTATATGCTTCTTGAGGGAAGAGACCATATCTTAACATTCCTTTTGCATCCTGTATAGCACCTTACCCTGTCTCATCTGCAATGTTTCTCTTGTTTTCCCACTCCCTTGTATTAATCTTTCCAAATCACTTCTCTGATAGCTTTGCTTTCTATCCAAACATTTAATGGTGCTTCCCTGCCAATTAAATAAAATCAAACCCTTGAGTCTGACACTAAAACCCTTTCAAGCTGTATCTTTCTAGCTTGCTTTCCCACCCCTTCCAAAATATACCCTAATCTCAGCCATCCTGGAGTACTTATCTTGCATTTCCTGGTTATTCTCTGTGCTTCGTTGGGTCAATCTTTCCCACCACCCCTCCCCCTACCGAATGTTTGCTTATGCTGTCCCTTCCCCCTGGAATGCCTCTCCCTCACCCTATAATCTCTAGCTAATGAAATTCTTCCCATCCTTTAAAGCCCACTTAAATGCCACCTCAGTGGGAAGTGATCTTTTGGTGTTGTGAATTCCTTTAGCCTTTTCTCCTAATCTTCTTTTCATCCTCCTGAGACTCAACACAAAGCCTCCATACAGGTATTCAAATATTTGTAGACTCATAAATGAACGGTAGGTTGATTCACATATATCCCAGGGCCGTAGAGGCAGAATTGACGGCCATCTACCAAGGCTGGCCAGGAGGTATTCTGTATACTGAAGCCTGTTTTCTCATTGTCTTCCATGATACAAAGAGAAGATGACTTGGGGGATTGTTTGGGAAGTGATAATCAGGCAAAGAGAAGGAGGCTTACTTGACTACCACTGAGAAGGAATGTCTCAAAAGACCTGGCTTTTCACTGCCCTGAGCAGTACAACACAAGCCTTAGAGGGAAGGGCACTGGGACCAAACACTGAGGACTGTGGCCTTGTCTGGTCTTTCTTATTTCTTGCCACCACTACCCTGTGTAGCTCAGCCTGCCTGTCAGAAAACTCATCATCTCTTCAACCAGTGGCCTATCACTCTGATGCCAAGGAAACTATATAATGGGATTCCACAGGGAGGGAATAGATAAGAGGAAAGAAAACCATATATATTCCTTTCATTAAGACATTCTCATAAGGAACCCAAGTTCTAGCAAATCGCATGAAATGATAGACAAAAATTGCCTGCTACCTTGTTTAGAAGGAGTATAACAGAGTGTAATGCCAATGACAGAGGGCAGTAAGCACATACCTTTTAGGGGCCTTAGCATGGTGGCCGAAAGTGCCTTCCATAAGTTTGATGCTCATGCTTTATCTTAAAATCCAGACCTGCTTTGTAGTCTCATCCATAATGTAACTGTTTTTGTTTGAATATTTAAAATAATGTTTGAGGGAATTTCCTGGCAGCCCAGTGGTTAAGACTCCACGCTTCCACTGAAGGGGGTGCGAGTTTGATCCCTGGTCAGGGCAGTAAGATCCCACGTGCCTTGTGGCATGGCCAAAAAATGAATAAATAAAATAATGTTTGAAGTTAAAGTTGGTGCTCCAAATACGTGTACCAGGTTTACACTGCTGTGGCTTTCAGGGACTACCTGGCACACCACTGAACGTTCCAGAATATTCTCAACCTGGATTGGATTAGTGAGGATCCAGTGGGATAATACATAGAAAGCATGTAGCCCAGCGCCAGATAGATAGTAAATGCTCTCTACATGGGACGTGTTTGTGGTTAATTTCTCTCAGAATACGTTTTTTTGGCCATTAAGAGATTACTATCTTCCTCAAAGTTGTCACGAGGATTCTGCGAAGCATGGGTACAAAGCACGTTGGCTCCTTGCTTCCTGGCAAAGTGAAAGTCCACTTTTGAGGGAAGCACTTTGCAATTCACACCTTCCAGGGTACAATGTTGAGTTGCATTCACATTAACACATTTTTAGAATTTGTTTCTACAGGTCAAGTGTGTCCCTCCCTTTCTATCTAGAAGTACGCATGCATGCATGAGGGCACACATGCCCCACACGTGCGCGCACACACACACACACACAGACACACACACACTTCATGACAGGCTTATGAATACTCCTCCTAATGCCTGTGTTCACCCAAGTCCAAAGCAAGGACTGCAGGCCAGAGTGTTCTGATCAAGATTCCTATGTACCCAAAACCTTGCCATGTTGATCAAGGAAGACGAGGTTTTGTAATATGATGTCAATTATCCAGGCAATTTACAAAGGACGGTGTGCTCTCTGGCAGAAATGATCTCTGATTACAAGCCTCGGGCAGTGAATATATGGGTAGCTTGTTTTACTCTCTTGCTTCTGTGTATGTGTGTTTAATTTCTATTTCTTGCTACCTGAAGAAATACAGCCTCAATGGTTTTTCTTTGCACATAGCATCACTATTTATCCCAGTTGGAAATAACTTTATTTTGTTGTTCTTGATTTTTCCCCTTCTTCCTGCCCTTCTACAAGCAAAGTCTCCTTTTCCATCTTGAAACATCTGAGTTTAAGATCAAGGTACAGGGGCTACCCTGGTGACGCAGTGGTTGAGAGTCCGCCTGCCGATGCAGGGGACACGGGTTCGTGCCCTGGTCCGGGAAGATCCCACATGCCACGGAGCAGCTGAGCCCGTGAGCCATGGCCGCTGAGCCTGCACGTCCGGAGCCTGTGCTCTGCAACGGGAGAGTCCACAACAGGGAGAGGCCTGCATACCGCAAAAAAAAAAAAAAAGATCAAGGTACAGTCCTGTGAGTGTATCACTATGTGGGATCTGTCACAGGGCAATGCAGTCATGAACTTCAGCAATAGACCACAGGTTTTATTTTTATTTGCTCAGGGTGTGGCTGTGAGACTCTTCCCAGCTACCCTTCCAACACACACACGCACACACACACACAGTCATCTCCTTTTAAAAATACTGCTTATTTTTTGTCTTTTTTTCCCCACCACATTGCGTGGCTTGCGGGATCTTAGTTCCCGGACCAGGGATCGAACCCGGTCCCTCGGCAGTGAAAGCGCCGAGTCTTAACCACTGGACCGCCAGGAAATTCCCGAATACTGCTTATTTTTATGTTTAAACCCTAAATTTAAAAATTAAATTATACTGGTTAAAGGAAGACGCAAGAGGGAAGAGATGTGGGAACATATGTATATGTATAACTGATTCACTTTGTTATAAAGCAGAAACTAACACACCATTGTAAAGCAATTATACTCCAATAAAGATGTTAAAAAAAAGAAAAGAAAGTTAATAATTTAAAAAAATGCTTTATTTTTAAATTTTAAAATTCAGATAAATATAAAGAAGAAAAGACCATCCCACCACCTCTCCCCCAAAATAGCCAATGTTAACATTTCTAACAGTGGGTATTGTACCTTTCCAGAACCCAGATTCATTTAATTTCAACTTAGTAATGAATAGTAAACTGTCAATAGGGCACAGTTCTTTGGGGGAAAACAGTAATGTGATTTGAAATGAAGCAAAGTCAGGGTGCTAGGATGTGCACCTGAGAGCTTATTGGGCGCCCTAAGGCTAACCTTGGCTGCAGCAGAATTCCTTGCGGAGGAAATGTAGAATTAAGTGCCAGAACAGAAGCCATTTCAGAGGGATTGACTGTCCCTGCCCAGGCTCTGTAATGTAAGCAAAACTTTCCCTTCTCACTGCTGGCTAAAACCTTGAGTTCTAGCTTTCGAAAAGGTAAGGGTTAGTTTTGACAGTCAACTCTCCGTGATCTCCAGGCCCTCACTGCCCCCAAACTAGAAACAAAGTTAATACTAAGTATCAAGGTCCTTTGAACATCATTTATTTTTCAGAAACCACTCTTTCAAAAAAATCAATTATAGGTGCTTTTTGGGAGAGTAGGATGTGTGGCAAAAAGACGTGAAGCTCAGTGTTCAGCAGGATTTAGTTGTTATGTATAAAACAGTGAATCATTTAAATCTTTCTTGAAGCTGTAGCCCTTTTACTACATTGTCACCACCCATCAGCATGTTAGGGCAATATATTTGTATATAAAGATTTCTTTAGACACTTGAATTCTGTTTTTCACTCTTTCCACTTACACCTACAGCTCTGGTTCTCAGACTGTAGTGTGCCTCATAAACACCTGGGACATGGGAGGATTTAAGAAAAGGGTGCTTGCTCCCAAGTTTGTGATTTAGTAGGTTTGGGATGGGGGCCTGAGAATCTGCATTTTCACAAGTTTCTAGGATGCTGTTGCTGCCGATTTGAGGCCCAGATTTTGAGAACCACTGCCCTGGTAGAATGTATAGGAAGGAGCCTATCGCAAAATATTTAGGGAGAAGATGAAACTGTAAATTATCCAAAATACTCTTCTTGATTTAGGTGAGTTTTTACAGAAAATTATTGGACTTAGCTACCACCACACTCCACCACTCCATACATATTGCAGATTTTACTTTTCAGATCTCTTAACAGCATTTTTGTTCCAGAGTTCCTTTTTATCTACCCCTGTGCCTTCTAATCAACAGAATTGCTCTGATATTCGTGTTTCTGAAAAAAATACAGTCTTCCAATACCTTCAGATGATATCTGGGCCTATCTCTTTGGGAGAGAGGATTTCTGGCTCTGCCAATTATTAGCTGTAGATCCTTGAGCAAGTTCCCTAATATCTCTGAACTTCAGTATCTACATCTGTAGAAGGGAAAAACCCCAGACAAACAGAAAAGCACCTGGCTTGCCCAGGGAGTGTGAGCATTAGACAAGATAAAGTGTGTATGAAAGGCCTAGCATAGGGGACAATAAATATTAGGCCTCTATCCCCCTTTTATTATCTACATTTATACTGCAAGTGACGCTCTACCACTATTTCCAGTGCTGATTACTCTGTTATAGATTATAAATATCTGAGGGAGCCTAGGCAACATCTCATAGATATCTTAGCAAACCAAGTTTTCCCTATAGTTCTAAGGCATTTTTGTGTCAGGGACAAGGGAGAACAAGTTCAATAGTAATAGTTAGAATCTACTGGTGCCCTCTACTATGACTGCTGAGAATGATCTCATCTAATCCTAATAACAGCCCTATAATGAAGGCATTATTATTATTATCATTATTTTTCAGATGAGGAAATAGAGGCTCAGAGAGGTTAGGTAACTCACCTGAGGTCACACAGATACTAGTGAATGCAGAGCGAAGATTTAAACCAAGGGCTGTCGTTCAATAAAAAAGAAATAGAGAAAAATAAACCAAGGGCTGTCATCTGTCCAAAGTCTGAACCTCTAACCACTACCTCTTCAGCTTAGAATCATAACCTGTCCCTGTCTAAAAGGGACCTTAGACATCATAGTCTGGTCCTCCCACTGTAGAGAGGAAAGAGCTGAGGCACAGGAAGGGGAGCAAGATACTCCAGCTCACTAATGGCAGAGTTCAAACGTGGGTTGAACCCAACCTCTGCAGTTTTTATGGCAGTGTAGTTTTGCTTTCCTACAAATAAAAGTTTTCACTCCCCAGTGAAAGCATTGGACAAACCATGGCTCTGCTGAATTAGGAGGGGAAGTTAGATATTCCCATGTTTAACAACCAGTTCTCTATGGGAGGAGGGGAAAGCCCTGTTTTGTAGCATTTGCCAATTTCCACGGTATAAATACTCTCACCAAATCTGATTTCAAGCTATCAAAGTGATGTCACTAAATGCATCGTTGGGAAGAGATGTGTACAATCCAGAGTCTTGAGCTGACATGAGCTGACTCTAGCATACCACCACCTCCATCATTGTAGAGAATGACAAACCAAACCCTGGGTATTGTTTCAAGGTAAGATTCCAAGAGTCAAGAGCAAAAGAAATGAATGTTTCTTATATGCCAGGATTCTAAAATTCAATAGAATTGGTATTCTGGCCAACTCTTTTTTTAGAGTTTAGGCCTGGCTCTATTACTGATATTGAGCCCCTGTCAAGGGCCTCTTGTGACTTATTTATAGAATCTTTTTTCCCCCCAAAGGGTACAGGAATATATTGTGTCATGCTCTATCTTTAGAAATGCAAATCCCTTTTCTCAAATGATATCTTTGAGATTGAGGACAAATTAAGGCACTTATACGTTGTTTGTTTGTTTGTTTTTATTTTTGAAAAAAAAAACTACAACAGCCAGAAACCCTTTTAAAATTTAGAAAATAACCTAAGGAATATATGTTTATTTTCAGAAATTTAGAAAATACAAACAAACAAAAGAAAATAGGTTAAAAACTCATCTGTTATTCCAAGAGCCAGAGATAAACATGGCTAACATTTTAGTGTGCATATTTCTAATTTTTTTCTCTTATATGCAGATAGATTTTTTTTTCAGAAATGGCTCTACTGTAAAAGAAATCTATTTACAGAATGAAAAGATACCACAGATTATTATCCTCCTGGTACAGGTCCTGCCACTCCATTTGTATTCATGGAAATGGTATGTTAGCTATATTTATGTTGATGTTCTACACGCATTTGAAGATAATATTACTAATGGGGATTGTTATCTGTGAGTACAGATGGGGCTCAAAAGACCAGGGTGACAGTCTCAGCCCTTTCCAGTCCGTAGACCACTGTACACACAAAGACTGTTTTTGAGTTACAATTGCAGCTGTGCTGATAGGGTGGTTGATTGGGACTCTGCCTCTGAGACCTGAGGTCATCCTGGAGCTCAGAAAACAACCCCCTCCTGCACTCCCTTATTGCTGTAGCCAGACTGGCCTGCCTGCTGCTTGTTTCCTGCTGCCTGCAGCTCGGCCCCATTGTTTGAAGTGGGGCTTCAGAGCTGCTTTAATGGGTTTTCTTCTGCCCTCCCTGCTTGGGGCTGCCTCACTGCAGCTCACCATACAACAGTCTGATCTGGTATCCTGGGGCCATCCATCCTTCACACATGTCCAGCCCAGTGGGACGCTGTTAGAAATGGAATTTGTTCATTCCCTCTACTCAGTTTTGATTTTAGTGAAACAATACCCTAGAAAAATTCACCGGTCATAATAACAATGCGAGATCATTGACTCTGGGAAATTAATGTTTCTTTTTGAAATAGATGCTCATTATTAAGTTGGGGAATAGGAGCCAATCAGAGTCACCGAAACGTAAGGCAAAGTAGCTGACCATTCTGGAATCTTGGCTTTTGGCTCTTAATCTCAGTTGTGGATTTTCTTGACAGATCCTCTTCTACCATGTTTCCTGAGTTTGATTCCCTACCTGAAGGCCACAGTTGAAAGATGGATAACCACAAAATGTTTGGGGAAACGTAACTCATAGTTAGGGGTTGCTTAACGTTGTGGTAAATTGCATATATGGAAATGGGTGATGTTTGATGGATTTTTGCTGAAATTTTTTTCTAATGCATCAATATTGGTGAGGTAGAATGTCGGGCTCCTTCCAGGGAGACGAAACCTTTTTAGCTGGGAAAACAATGTGACCAAAGAGAACCCAGGCCTCTGGACAGTTTGTGAAAGACAAAGTATTTTTTAGTTTCAGAGGAGTGAAGAGTACTAGCTGCATGACCTTAGGAAAATCACTTCACCTGTCTGTGCCACAGTTTCCTCCTCAGTAAAAGGCAATAACTAATATATACCTTGTAGGGATGTCACAAGGTTTAAATGAGACAGAGCACGTGCAGTGATTTACACACAGTGCCTGCCACAGTGTAAATGCCCATCCAATGCTGACTATTTTCTCCAAGGGGAAGCCAATGTCCTCATAGCCCTAGTTGTAAGGTAGCAATCCTAGGACAGGGAGTCAACTGACCCTCCAGTTAAGTGTCGGTGCCATGGAATGGGGAGACTGGCTCCTTGTTTCCCGCTATTGTGTTGCTTTGAATCCTTGTGAATCACAACATTTAAACCTGTAGTTCTCACCCTTGGCTGCACATTGGAATTACCTGCAGAGCTTTAAAAAATACAAATGTCTGGGCCGCACCTCCAGAAATTCTGATTTCATTCATCTGTGGTGGCGCCTGAGCAATGGGATTTTTCAGAGCTCCCCAAGTGGTTGTAATGTGCCTCAAGAGTCGAGAACCACTTGATTTTAGGTAGATGCTGCACGTCTGTGATAAAGATGATGAAAATCAGCATCATGCCACTGAAGGCAGCAGAGTGCCACTACAGCCACTGCTGCCACTGCAGCCTCGATCACAGATTCCTCCCAAATCTCTTGACCCAGGGCAATAATCACCAATCCATAGAATCCGCATTGGCCCACCTGTATTTACCAGATGTCACCCCCAGCCATACTGTACCCCTCTCCGTTTAATGTGTCCATTGTGCATAAGGGAGGATAAAAAAGCTCACACCTGGCCTTGTGATTAAGTTGAGTAAACATATGACAGTAGCCTAAGAGTTAATCTCATTAATGCTGATCTCCTATGCTTGGGCTGTTAGCTATTGCTCAGCTTTTATTAATTTAGGCTTCAACATGTATCTGCCTTGTCCACAATTCCAGATGGTGCTATAACTCATGCCCTTCTGTCAGTTCCAGAAGATGACTACATGTGTTTTATTGAGATAAACTATAATTATGCCGACTTTCAACTCTTTTGGTAATTTTGGCCCATTTGTGGATGATAAGTGGTAAAATGCACTCTTCATTATTACACACTAAAAATCATCTGAAAACAGATTTGGTTAATGAAGTCTCATGGGATGGGAGAGATGAAGAAGGGAACATAGTACTTGAGGTTTTCGTTAAGTATGGATTACAAACAAGTAGGACAACTGTTGTTTGCTTGGAGGGCTCAAAGCCAGGGAACAAAAACTTACCTTGAGAGGGCAGCAGTTAGGAACATGTCTCCACCCTATATGATTTTGATGTATTCTAGCTTGGTGTAGAAACTTAATCCAGGGTGGGACGTATTAGTAATATAGGCACAATCATCCCGCCACCTACCCCCCATGGTTAGTGTTCATCTGGGTAACAGGCTCAGTGTGCAGTTAATTTCTATGTAAAATGGAAATATAAATCATCACTCAAATACTGGCATTTCTGCCTGGATTCTTTCCTGTAAAAGTCTCATTGCTCTTGATGGAGGAAAATGGATATGGTTTTTACACAGGGACATGATTTATGAAGCAACTGTCTGAACCCCAAAAAGCCCAGTTGCATATAAATTTACCAATTTGAAATCAGATGATCTCGAATCAGAAACAAATGATAGTTGATCATATAATATGGTATTTATTTAAAGCATTCTTAGGAGAAAGAACATTCACTGGAAATGAATTATTGATAATATGGCTTTTAATGTGTGACTTAAATTGCTGAAGAGAAGTTTAAACTATCTTTCAGAAATGTTAAAAAAAGTGCCTTCTGGAAGGGAGTTACTGCTAAACCTCAGCAAAATTTAAGTTTTATCTTAAGCACAAATCTTATATATTCCAAAATCTTCCCCAAAACTCTGATATTCTGCCAAGTAGGATGAAGAAAGCAGAAGGGGAGGATAGTTCAGTTTGTTTTGTTTGTAAAGCTGTTCCTCTTTCTTGTTTATTTGTGGTGGCCAGGAGAGAGGTCCTGGGCTGCTTTGTTCTTTATCTCGAATCACTACTTTACCAAACGAAGTGTTTCGAAATCCTTAGTCTGCTCCCTTGAAGTAAAAAGCAGAGTCAACTTTTGCCTCTAAGTACACTCTAAATGGAAACTAATGTTTTGGGTGTTTCAAGGGGCTGACTTTAGACACAGAGCTTTATCCTGGAACTTTTAATGCAGATCTGAGGCTTCCAGAAATATTACTTTTTGGAATGGAGTTGATTTTATCCTTGGAGTTTGATTAAATGGATGCAGTACATACCAGCTACTGTCGGCAAAGTGGATCTTTACAGATATAACATTCATGAAAAAGAAAACAACAAAAATCAAGCTATCGTATGTTTTTAAACATCTTTATTGGAGTATAATTGCTTTACAATGGTGTGTTAGTTTCTGCTTTATAACAAAGTGAATCAGCTATACATATACATATATCCCCATATCTCCTCCTTCTTGTGCCTCCCTCCCACCCTCCCTAATCAGTAAGTCAAGCTATTGTATTTTATCCCTACCATTTGATAATAGACAGTTAAGGTTTCTAATCAATTTCACTATTGTTTGATTGGACCACCCTTGGTTAACAGCTAGATACGTTTAAATGGCAGCAACTTAACTCTCCCCAGTCCTTGCCCTCCCCCCGCCACCCCTGCCATTTTTGGCTTTTTGCCTCTGCAGCCAAAAATAACTGGTAAATTATGTTCATTCTCATCCTAATTTGGAATGGAAGGATAAAACCAATCTGCAATCTTTTTGGTGCCTCAGTCACTTCTGGCATTCAGTCACTCTAAACTTTTATTAATGCTCTGGTTTCTATTTCAACTAAGAGTTAATTCATCAGTGAAATCAAATCTCAAAGCCAGGTTCCCTTCCAATCCCCAAAGCCTGTTTATCTCAAACCTATATACTGCTATACTGCTATGGCTAGGAATATTTATTTTTAGATAGTGTTTTTGTTAGGTTTTTTTTCTTGAAAGAGAGGGGCTGTTCTATATGCAGTAGCTTTCATTCTGTAGTTAGACATCCTATCCAACCAAAAATGAACCTTAAGATCCTCAACCTCAATTTTTCGCTGCCCTAGATTGTTATCTGTGCCTCCCAGATAATGCTACACTGCTGTCCTGCTGGTTTATATGGTATGAAGGCAGGAGCCATATTTTAGTGGCTTACACATAGCAGATGTTTGTTAAACTGAACTGAGTGTACCTTGTAGTTTATGGGTACACTGACAAACCCCAACCGTTGTACATATATAGTAGGTGCTCAATAAATCTGGGGTAATTAAGTTAATAGTGTGTTTTTGAATTGAAAAAGGGTAGGAAATGGAGAATGTCCTTGCTTAGAATATAATTTGTAAATAAGCGTGCATGTTTATGATGTATCAACTGGGCCCGTATGTGCTTTGCTTACAAAACCAGATTACTGCTAAAGTATTCATATTCCTAAAATTTTAAAGTTTAGTGCAATTTAAATCAAAAATTTCAATACCTTTTAAAATTTTATCCATAAATATTTCAGTGTGTATCTCTAAAAAATAAGGAGGCTTTTTTTTTAAACACAACTATAGTACTGTTATCACAACTGCAAAAATTACCAGCCATACATTTTAAAAGTTAGATGTTCTTAACTATCACCCAAAGTTCCCAACTTCTACCTACTGAGTACTTCTTGCTGCTCTCCTAGTCCACCTTTATTTTGCTTCTTCTACTCTCCTCTTTTGCTTACTCATAAAAGAGAGCCTCATGTGGTTTTTGATGGAGTATGACCAGTCCTTCTGAATCACCCATTGTGGCATCTTGGGCTTGGATATTTTTTCAGTTAGACTTCTCGGGGATGGGGAATATGAGATTTATTATGTGTGGATACTAGGCCAGGCACATGACTTATCTCCTTTAATCCTGACAATAACCCTGCCAAAGTAGATTTCATCAACAAATACCTGATAGTTGAGTTTTTTAAGTCCCTTTCGAACATTGGATATAAGTCTATGTAGGTGACCTGGACAAGGCAGAAAGAATAATAAAGGAAGACAATGACCATTTACTGATTACTTGCTATGAACCAGGCACTATACTAGAGGCTTTTTAATTCTCAAATAACCCTAGGAAGTAATTATTCTAATCCCCAATTTACAGATAAAAAAATGAAATTCACAAACATTAAATATTTTGCCTATTTTTCAGACCTTTAGTTCAAAAATCTGAAAATCCTAAAGGCATGAGATATGGGTGTAGTTAGTTGTCTAGAATGAGAAAGGAACTAAATGTTCTATGTCTGCTCTGCATGATTTAAAACATCTCTCCAAAACCCTATAAGATATGTAGCATTCATCCTCAATTTAAAGATTAGTCTCAGCAAAGTTAAGTTACCTACCCAAGGCACACAGGTAATCAAGTAGCATAAAGGGAACTTGGATCCAGGTCAACCCTGAAACTTGTGCTTGTCCCCTTGCCCTGTGCTGCTATTTCTCTGGTTACTGCTAAATCTGAAAACACACAGTTGTCTTTGCACCTTACTTATGGCAATTAACATGTGTTACTCTGTATTCTGATATATGTATCACAGTCCATTGTATTTTCAACTGAATGTAAACTCCATGAGGCCAGGGATCTGTCTTTTTGTTTTGTTTTTATTTTTTGGCCGTGCTGCACAGCATGCGGGGTCTTAGTTCCCCAACCAGGATGGAACCCGCAGCCCCTGCAGTGGAAGCGCGGCAGGGATCTGTCTTTTTGGTTCATTGATCTATCACTGAGACCTATTGGGTTGGCCAAAAAGTTCTTTTGGGTTTTTCCAAAAGAACTCTTTGGCCAACCCAACAGAAAAATGCCTGATACACAGTTGGTATTAAATAAAAATTGTTGAGTGGATATGTATGATTTTGCTCCCTTGAGATATACACTTCTTGAGGGTAAGTGAATCTTACCAAATTATTATCATGTATGCTAACTCTAGTGTTAATATAAATTGAAAAACCAAGACCAAGATTTATAGGAGGTGTCGGGGGTAGAGAGAGGTGATCCCCAGAAGAGGCTGTGACACTTTGAATGAGGGAAAGAAGAAAAGGGAAAACTGCCAGGGAAAGACAATGAGCTTCCCTCCCTCTGGAGAAACCAGTGAGGGTTAGCAACCTGTAAGTCTTAGCTTGAGAACAAGCTAGAAGGCCTGCTTAGGAGGCTAGGGGGACACTGCAAATCACTGTGTGGTCTCTGGAAGCAGAGTGGGTCTCATCTCGGCCTGAGTTCCCATAACGTCACCCCTCCAGACTGTCACTTATGTCACCCCCCGGCAACTTGGCCTGTGGCTGTGAAAGGAGATCAACATTTCCTGCCTGCTTCCAAGATTTGGTGGGTACTTCAGGGGGAGCCGGGGAAGAAACAAACTTCAACCCCATTTGGGGGCCTTAGGGGAGGCAAAGTCAGTTCCTTCAGGTCAGTTCCAACTCAGTAAGCTCAGAAGCTGGGAGCAGAGAAGTTACCACCTCCAGCACGGGGGAGGAACATGGAAACTGGTAGATGGTAAGGGAATGGTGGGAGGGGGGTGATAGAAAGGATAATACGGCATGGAAATTCTCGTGGTCCTGACACAGATTCACCTAACATTTGTGTGCACTGTGTAATCTTGTTACTTATGCCTCTTAATGCAACCTTGTGGAATAAACAACTGTTTTTATTTCAGACATCCCCAGGAATGCCAGGAAAGGAAGGCAGGCCTAGACCAGTCTGACTGTATTCCACATAAGTAACGTCAAATTGCATGGATGCAAGACCCAGACGTTACACATTCATCATTTCATTTGTTCTTCCTGCTAATCCTATGAAGCAGAGCAGTCATTCTGATCCCCATTTTCTAGATGGATAAGTTGGGTAGCAATGAGGTTCATTCGCATGCCCAAGGACATACTTGCCCAGTAAATACTGAATGGTCTGTTTGTAGGAATATTAATCTGGTTTTGGTATATTGGATATAAAAGAAAAGGGAGAGGCAGAGGGCAAGGTGATATTGCAAAACCGCTGCAAATATCTAGGCAAGAGATACGGACCCTGCGCTATCTCTGAATAAATTGTTCCCAAGTTCAGTGGTAACTTCTATCCCTCTTATTATTGAACCTCTCATCAGCTCTCAACAAAGTTGTGTATTCTCTTCCTTCCTGTGTGGAAGTGCTTTCCTATTCCAGTGGCTCAGCTTCCTCTGACCTCTAAATTATGTAGTGCTCTAGGGCTTGGCCCTAGGCCCTCTTTTCATTTCTTTGTATCCTAATCAGTCTTAAGCATTTTCATGGCTTTAGTGATCTCATATATGCTGATGATTTCCAAAGTGATAGCTCTAGTCCAGACCTTAGCTCTGAGTTCCCGACCCACTTTGGCATTCATTCATTCAACAAGTATTAATCAAGTGCTTGCTATGTGCCAGGCACTCTTCTAGCCACTTTGGTTTCACCATGAAACAAAACAGACAACAGCTTTTACTTCACTTACATTAGGGGAGGAAACAGACAATACATATAATAATTAAGTTATATAGTATGCCAGAAGGTCAGAGGTGCTACGGTAAAAAGGAAAGGTAGAGCAGGGTAAGGAGGATTGAAAGTTCTGGGAATGAAGTAGCAGTATTTAAATCGGGTGGACAGGAGAGGCTTCACTGAAAAGGTGAGATTTGAGCCAACACTTGAAAAAATGAGAAAATTAGCCTTGTGGATATCTGGAGGAAAAGTGTCCCAAGCAGAAGGAACAGCCAGTGCAAAGGCCCTGCAGTAGGAGTGTGGCAAGGAGGCCAGTGTGGCTAGAATGAAATAAATGGAAGGTAGAGTTTTAGGTCAGCTTAGAGAGTTTAAAAAGGGAGGAGGTAGGTCATATAGAGTCTTGTAAGCCATTGTAAGGATTTTAGCTTTTATTCTGGGTGAAATGGGGAGCCTTTGGAGAAGTTGGGGCAGAGGACAGACATTATAGACTTATGTTTTCAAAGGATGACTGGCTATTGTAGGAAGGCAAGAACAGATGGAGGAAGACCAGTTAGGAGGTTATTGCAATTGAATTGTCTACTTGATAGCTCTTCTTGGATGTCTCAAAGGAACCTCAAACTCAACAAAAGACATCCCCCTCTACTCTCCCCACAAAACCCCAACCCGGTCCTGCTCCATTGTTCTTTATGTTAGTGAATGGTCCTACCATCCACCTAGTTGCTAGAGGAGAAACCTGCGTACCATCCTTGATTCCTTGTGTGTGTGTGTTCATATATATACATATGAATCACTTTGCTGTATGCCAGAAACTAACATTGTAAATCAACTATACTTCAATTAAAAAATAATCTGTTCTAGGGACTTCCCTGGAGGTCCAGTGGTTAAGACTTTCACTGCATGGGGTATGGGTTTGATCCCTGGTCGGGGAACTAAAATCCCACATGCTGTGCAGTGCGGCCAAAAAAAATAGAAAAAAAATTTGTTTAACTATACAAAGCTAAATATGAGAAATGTTCTCCTGTAAGCTTCTGGCCATTTTTCTCCTCTCATGTCCTTCATAAAGCATAGCTATTTGTGTAAATATACAAGTTTGATCTGCCTTCCTGTCTACTCCCCTCTATTAGTAGATTTTAAGTTACTGGAAAAGAAAGGACTTTATTTTTTAATGAACTATTTCAGATATTTATCATTCCTATGCATGTCTTTTTTTTTTTTTGGCTGTGTCCGGTCTTAGTTGCAGCATGCAGGATCTTCATTGCAGCATGCGGGATCTTTCATTGTGGCGCACGGGCTCTTCATTGTGGTGCACAGGCTTCTCTCTAGTTGTGGTGTGTGGGTTTTCTCTTCTCTAGTTGTGGCATGCGGGTTCTCTCTTTCTCTAATTGTGGTGCTTGGGCTCAGGGTGCGTGGGCTCTGTAGTTGTGGCACACAGGCTCTCTAGTTGAGGCATGCAGGCTCAGTAGTTGTGGCGCATGTGGGCTTAGTTGCCCCGCAGCATATGGGATCTTAGTTCACCAACCAGGGATCAAACCTGCGTCCCCTGCATTGCAGGATGGATTCTTTACCACTGGACCACCCGGGAAGTCCGCTATACATGTCTTTATACTTTTACTACATTCCTCAAAAACAGAATATTGTTTTACATATTTATAAACTTCATGTAAATGATACATAATTTTACAGCTGTTTTCATCCAACATTATGTCTTAAGATTCAAATATATTATAATTCCATTTCTTTCATTTTAACTATTATCTAGTATTCCATTGTATGCATATAATCATAATTTGTGTATCTTTTTGTCTCTTGTTGGCTATTTTTTGGGGGGGGCCATGCTGTGCGGTATGCAGGATCTTAGTTCCCTGACCAGGTATCAGACCCATGCCCCCTGCAATGGAAGCATGGAGTCCTAACCACTGGACCACCAGGGAATTCCCTCTTGTTGGATATTTAAGTTATTTTTCTATTTTGGGATAACACAGACAACCATTTTAGGAAAATTTGGTGATATTTAGTAAAATTAAAATGGATGGACCTAGAGGTTGTCATATTGAGTGAAATAAATCAGACAGAGAAAGACAAATATCGTATGATATCGCTTATGTGCGGAATCTAAAAACAAATGATACAAATGAACTTATTTCCAAAACAGACTCACAGACTTAGAGAATGAATTTATGATTACCAGGGGGAAGTGTGGGGGGAGGGATAGATTGGGAGTTTGGGATTGATGTGTACACACTGCTATATTTAAAATGTATAACCAACAAGGACCCACTGTGTAGCACAGGGAACTCTGATCAATATTATGTAACAATCTAAATGGGAAAATAATTTGAAAAAGAATAGATACATGTATATGTATAATTGAGTCACTTTGCTGTACACTGAAACTAGCACAACATTGTTAATCAGCTATACTCCAATATAAAATAAAAAGTTAAAAAAATTTGTATACTTTTCCAAATCATCCCATGTATTGACTCTCAAGAAACGAAAAAGAAAACAAAAAAAATGCACATGCTCTTCAACACAAGCAAGTCCATCCCTAGATATATACACTAGATCTACACTATCCAATATGGTGGCCACAAACCATATGTGGCTATTTAAATTTTAATTAATTTAAGTATCAGTTCTTCAGTTGAACTAGCCACCTTTCAGGTGCTTAATAGCCACACGTGGCTAGTGGCTACTAAATTTAACAGCACAGATATAGAGCATTTCCATCATTGCAGAAAGTTCTATTGAATTCCCCAGTGTTGCCTTGGAGAATGACTTTATTTGCATATGCCCAGTATATGAACGTAAAAAGCATCTGATATCTATGGAATGAATGAATGTGAAAATATTGCATTACAAGGCTGTATATGGTAAGTGTTAAATGAGTTCCAGGAATAATAGCTAAACAGGTTTAGGGGGGTGGGATTTGAGCAGAGTTTCAGGGTCCTGTGCATGAGTTTGGAGGAGAATTGAACAAGGTGTTTATCCAAGGCAGTCAAGTGCAACATAGCAAGAAAAGGAGTTGGAATCATTATTGTGGAGGAAATCAGATAGCTCAAAAACAGAGAAGCTGTAGCAAGAATAAGATCCAAGGCAAGACTGTGAGTGGGGAAAATGAGTCATGAGGTCAGAAGCCAAAAAGATTAAAAGGAGGCCAAGAGGTAGAGTGCAAGGCAGGTCAGAGAGAGCAGTTCAGGACAGAGGCTGTGAAAAAATGTGAAGATCTCTGAAGCCTGTGTACTCCTGGCTTTGAGATGAAAATCTTGTTGTTTCCTGAGCAGATTGCTATCACCCACAAGAGGAGAGGCCTGTCCACTTTTAGTGGAAGCTATGGTTAGGAGAGGGTTATCTGCAAGAATGTGGAAGAAGATTAGAATTTGGGTCCCATTACAAGTAGCTGTGAACATTTGGAGGTTGGAGGCTGGGGCCTGGACTAGGCTGCTGAGAACTGCATTCTGAGAGAGTAATTACTCTGGAAAGAGTAAGAGACAGGGAGGGAGCAGGTGTGGTAAAAGAAGAGCAGATCGAAAAGGAAAGGGGGATGAAAAGGGCAAGGGTAAGATGAAGCAGAATACGAGTGGGGGCATTTTACATGTCTTAATATTGGTTTTCAATTAATTGTAGGGTTCTTTCTAGAAGTTAAAAACAAAACAAAACAAAACACAGGAATGCTGTGTGAGATTCAGAAGCCATGGGTCTGATTCAGTTAGAAAGTACAATTCTAGCCCCAGGCTCTCTGAGTTGCTCTGAAGTCCACTCCTAGTTTTCCGGAAAGCTTCTCCCCGGAATCCACTAACTTCCCCAAGTCAGAGGTAGTGATGAAAATATTCTGGTCCCCAACATTTTTTGGCATGGAGGGGACAGGTGTGTGGCCACAGGGGAAGTTGGCTCTGAGTGGAAAATCAGAGACAGCCATTTGAAAGTGCATGAGTCAAGCAGGGTATCCCATGTTGCTGTCTGAAATCTTGTGAAGCTTAGCTTGACAATAAAAATCCTATCTCTCCTGCCCACCCCTCATCCTTTCACATGCTATAGATAGTCCAAACTCAGTTCAGATTTCCGTTGTTATTTTCAAAACTCAATCAGAGTTTTACCTGCCTTGAAAACAAATAAAGATATAGCCAATTCTAGGTCCAGACGAAACAAAGCTCTGTTTATTAGCTTGCTTACAATATTGCAAACTCATTTCTAACCATGGCTTTTGAGGACCAAAGCCAATGACAGAAGAGCTAGACACAGTGCACCCAAAGGGGAAACAAATCTATCTGACCTTAGGAAAGTAATCATTCAAGTGGAGATTATGCATTACGAGAGCAGCCAACTGTCTACCAACAGTGGGTTTGCAATCACAGAAATCTTTCTCAATGGCTTTCTATACCCTCTAGCAATATTGTCAGAGGTTTGGATTCCTGAGCAAGACCAGTCTGAAAGAGCTGTGTGTGTGCATTGCTAATTCTTTACAAAGATTACAGCTCTTTGATTCCCAAGGCTATTTCTTGTTCTGACTCCCCTATTTCTTTCCACCTCATGTAACTTCACTCTTCAGCCTCAAATCCCTGTGCCCAGGCATGAGCCAGTCTACTGAAATATGGGCAACTGTCTTGGCATGCATGGGCAATCAGATGTTGGAAGAAAATTGATGAATAACCGTGTGTCCAAGAGATCCATGGGGCTTAGGGAATTAAAAGGCTTATTCTTGTGGTTAAACACTGGGAATGCCATCTCATTCCCGTGCACTGATTTCTCTATTATCAGCTGGTAAGCCACAAGCAGATCCCTTGTTCATCTGCCAGGATGCAAACTAGCCCTTCTTTCAAGTCCCACTTTTGTTCTCAGGCTTAGGAATGCTGCAGTTATTCCAAAAGGAATCTGGCTGGCACAGTTAATTGGACTTATTAGGTCATAATTACAGTATCAGAGCATCAGCCTGCATTTTTCTGGATGTGATTATTGAGCCTTCCTAATGTATATCTTTGGGTCCTGATGCCACCATTTAGGATCCAATGGTTGAACTGATAGAAAACTAGCATATAGACAACTAGGCTGAATGCTTCCCTGAGCCCTAAGTCTATGAATAAGCTGTGTCCTTAGGAAGGAGTTTTGGGAAAGCAATTGATAATCATAAATAGTAATGTATGTTGAGTACTTGCTATGTGCCTGGCACTATGCTTGCATTATCTCATTTATTTTTTTTACTTTGTTTTCTAAAAAAAAAATTGAAATATAGTTTATTTAAAATGCTGTGTTAGTTTCAGGTGTACAGCAAAGTGATTGATATACATATATATATATTCTTTTTTTTACATTCTCTTCCATTATAGGTTATTACAGAATATTGAGTAAAGTTCCCTGTGCTATACAGTAGGTCCTTGTTGATTGTTATCTACAGTAGTGTATATATTTTAATCCCAAACTCCTAATTTATCCTTCCTCCTCCCCTTTCCCCTTTGGTAACCATAAGTGTGTTTTCTTTGTCTGTGAGTCTATTTCTGTTTGCTAATAACTTCATTTCTGTCATTTTTTTAGATTTCACATATAAGTGATATATTCACAATACACAGCAAGCAGAGGTACTATTATTAATATCCCACATTTACAGATGAGCAAACTGAGGCTCAGGGTGGGTAAGGTAACTTACCCAAGATTACACAGCTAGTAAACACAGAATTGGAATTTACTCCCATGTCTGTTTTGATTCAGAACATATGCTCTTAACTAGTACACTACATTGTCTCTTCTTGAAAAGCGTCTGTCTGCTCCTTGCTTCGCTAGCGAGAGCTCATCTGATTTTAATTTGTTAGAAACTAAAATGCAGTAGAATAAACAGATGTTTCCTTTCTGAGGAAGTGATGGATTCTATTGTCCTATTTTGCATGTCACTAATGGGTTTGAGGCAGATTGTGGAAATTTGTAGGTCACGCATCAAAAGTATTTATTGGGCATCTATCATGTGCCAGCACATGTTGGGTGATTCAAAGACGTGTAAGAAACAGGTATTACCATCAAGAAGTGTCTTACCAGAGAAATAAGGCTAACCCACAGGAACCCCTCCGAGAACATATACATATGTATGTATAAAAAATAATATGCCAGGACTTCCCTGGTGGCACAGTGGTTAAGAATGCGCCTGCCAGTACAGGGGACATGGGTTCAAGCCCTGATCCGGGAAGATCCCACATGCCGTGGAGCAACTAAGCCCATGCGCCACAACTACAGAGCCTGTGCTCTAGAGCCCACAAGCCACAACTACTGAGCCTACATGCTGAAACTACTGAAGCCTGTGTGCCTAGAGCCTGTGCTCTGCAACAAGAGAAGCCACCACAATGAGAGGCCTGCGCACCACAGTGAAGAGTAGCCCCCGCTCACCGCAAGTAGAGAAAGCCCGTGTGCAGCAGCGAAGACCCAATGCAGCCTAAGATAAATAAATAAATTAATTAATTAAAAAAATAATAATATGCCAGTTCAGGTGACATCTCTAAGTGCTGTGGGAGACAGTGAGGTGTTAATAGAAAAGACACAGGCCTAAGAGCCAAAAGGTGTTGTTTTAGAAACAGTCATGTAATGTTAACATTTCATATTAATTTTAAAACAAAGTGGGCTTACCTGGGTCATTCTGGGTTTCTTGATTAGAAGCAGAAGACAAGAAATAATCAGGAAGTCTTCATGGAAGGGCGGGTCACATTCGAATTGGTAGGGAGGAGGGAGGAGACTGCAGGTCCTAGGAAGAATCAGGAAGGGACAGAAAGAGTTATGGCAAAGAGAGGAAAATGAGCCCGGAGTATTGATGGGCCAGCAGAGAAGAGACACTTAAATGCTTTACAGGGCACAACCCACAATTAGACACAGGGAAAATCAGGGACCAGTGGACTGATTACTTGATTGATTTTTATTGTGGTAAAATACACATCACATAAAATTTACCATTTTAACCATTTGTAACCATTTTAAAGTCTACAATTCAATGACATGAGTATATTCACAAGGTTGTGCAACCATCACTACTATCTTATTCCAGAATTTTTTCACCATTCCAAGTGGGAACCCCATACCCATTAAGCAGTCCCTCCTCATTCCCCCCTCTCCTCAGCCTCTGGCAATGACTAGTCTCCTTTTGTATCTATGGATTGGCCTATTCTGAATATTTCATATAAAGGGAATCACACAATATGTGGCCTTTTGTGTCTGGATTCTTTCACTTAGCATATTTTTAAGGTTCATCCATGTTATAGTATGTATCAGAATTTTTCTCCTTTTTATGGCTGCATAATATTCCATTGTGTATATATGTGTGTGTGTGTGTATACCACATTTTGTTCATTCATTCATCTGTAGATAGACATTTGGATTGTTTACACCTTTTGGCTATTATGAATATAGTTTTCATGAAGGCTGGTATATAAATTTTTGTTTGAGCACTAGTTTTCAATTCTTTTGTGTATATAACAAATAGTGGAATTGCTGGGTCATATGATAAACCTATGTTTAATTTATTGAGGAAATGGCATGCTTTTCATGGAAATCTAGCATAGTGGTTTAAAACAAAGGTTTTTAAGTTTGAGTTGAATCCTAGCTGTGCTATTTACTAGTTGTATGGTCTTGAGCAAGTGATATAACCTCTGAGCCTCAGTCTTCTCATCTACTGAATATGGTTGCTTGGGGGATTACATGGCATATACATGCAAAGCACTTAGCACAGTGCCTGACACATAGTAGGCACTAAGTACATGGCAGCTACTAGGAATACCCTATATAAGTCTCATGCTAAATTTGATGTATAGTCAATATCACAGATAAGTAGAGGCACAGCCCTTTTACTGACTTTGCCACTTACCCCTGCACCCCATTGTAGAACTCTGGAAGTGATCTTAATCTCCAGAGAAATGAAGTATGCTGGTTTCTTAACACCTCAATTTTTTTTTTTTTTTTTTTTTTTGCGGTACGCGGGCCTCTCACTGTTGTGGCCTCTCCCACTGCGGAGCACAGGCTCTGGATGCGCAGGCTCAGCGGCCATGGCTCACGGGCCCAGCTGCTCCGCGGCATGTGGGATCTTCCCGGACTGGGTCACGAACCCGTGTCCCCTGCATGGGCAGGCGGACCCTCAACCACTGTGCCACCAGGGAAGCCCCAACGCCTCAATTTTTAACTATTTAAATTGTGTGTACACATGTAAAGATATGCACACACACATACATACATACACACTTATATATACCTATTAATTTTTGTACTCAAAAAGTTTCTTTAAAATGTCAAAAGCCTGTGTGTTTTTTATATAACAGACACTTTCCAAGAAGAGACAGTGCACTAGTTAAGAGCACGTGTTCTGAATCAAACAGATGTGGGAATAAATTCCAATTCCATGTTTCCTAGCTGTGCAATCTTGGGCAAGTTACCTCACCCCTCTGAGCCTCAGTTTCCTCAGCTGTAAACATGGGGATATTAATAGTACCTACATTTGTTGGTTTGTTATGAATGTTAAATGAGATCATGCAAGCATAGTGCTTGCCACACAGCAAGTTCTCAACCCTCTGTCTGTTGCTGCAGAAATACCCACGACTTTGCCCTTCCCTGCTTTCCCACACCCTCCAAGTCATCGATGTGGCCCATGGGAGTTAAAGACTCATGGGACTTTAGCCAGATTCAAAAGAATATCAAATGATCATAAAGATTCTTTCCAAATGAAATGAAATTACACCATAACAAAAGCAGCTCAAGACTCTATAATCTCAAATGTGTCTTTTGAATTTACTGCTTATGATTAGTGTCTTGGTTGGAAGCTGTATTTTTCTAAGAGGGATTAACGTTCCACCTACACAAAACAGAATCATATAGTATTTGTGCTGAAAGGCGAAGGGGCAGTGAAAGTAATTAACATCCATTGTACACTGTGCACTCAGTTTGTCTTATTCGATCTGTATAACAATCCTATTGTGAGGTAAGTATCCATATTCCCACATTGCAGCTGTGGAAACAAGCTCAGAAGCAACTTGCCCAGAACTAGTAAGTGTTATAAACCAAAATTTGAACCCAGATCTCTCTGAAGGCTTCAATTTACTATACCACACTTGCTTTAAAGAATGTCTGAGATCTTGTTTTGCTGTTGGTGAAGCAGAAACCAAGAGAGGTAAAGTGAGTTACCCAAATTCACTTAAGCCAGTTAATGGTAAAGAAGGGACTAGAAACCAGTTCCAAGAATGCCAGCTCATGTTACTTTTTTGACTCTAAATGAATGAATAATGTAGTGGCTCATCAGTTTAAAAATGATTAAAATATTGGAGGGAATCTGAAAATAAGTTTCATCTGTACCTTAATTACTTCCATTTCATGTTTCACAGGCTTTATTGAAAAACTGTTTTGTCCAGTTAGAAATAAACCAGTGACCTGTGTTCCCTGATGCCTGTGTGCCCACTGCATTTGCTACTTGATATTCAAAAGTAGATATGCAAATGTGGACAGTCCACTGATTTCAGTTCTATTTTATAAACATGTATTAACCACTGTGGTGGTAAATTTTATGTGTCAACTAGGCTAGGCTATGGTGCCCACATATTTGCTCAAACACCAGTCTAGATATTGCTATGAAGGTATTTTTTAGACATGATTACATTTAAATCAATAAACTTTGAATAAAGCATACTACCCTCCATAATGTGGGTGGGCCTCATCCAATCAGTTGAAGGGCTTAAGAGGAAAAGACTGAGATCTCCTAAGAAAGAAGAAATTCTGCCTCCAGACTGCCTTTGGACTTGAGACTGTAACATCAACTCTTCCCTGAGTCTTCACCCTGACAGCCTGCCCTGCATATTGCAGACTTGCCAGTCCCCATTCTATGAGCCAGTTCCTTTCAACATGTACAGACAGGGCTTCCCTAGTGGCGCAGTGGTTGAGAGTCCGGCTGCCAATTCAGGGGACACGGGTTCGTGCCCCGGTCCGGGAAGATCCCACATGCCGCGGAGTGGCTGGGCCCGTGAGCCATGGCCGCTGAGCCTGCATGTCTGGAGCCTGTGCTCTGCAGCAGGAGGGGCCACAACAGTGAGAGGCCCTCGTACCGCAAAAAAATATGTATATATATGTACAGACATATGTACAGACGTACATACCTGCATGCATACATACAGTAAACACACACACATCCTCATAGTTCTGTTTCTCTGGAGAACCTTAACTAATACAGCCACCTACTAACATACCAGGCCCAGTACTAGGCTCTGGGAATATAGAGAAGAGATCTCTGTACAAAGAGATTTGTACAATGTGGCAAAATATGGCAAAGCACATTGAGAGAGGTAGGACAAGGTAGGAAAATAAAGCCACAAGAAGAGTACACAGGTGTATTTTCTGCTGCCCTTTACACCTGCTAATAATGCTCATGGCACTCAGACTTTGTCTGTAAATGGGCAATATACTTAATTCTGAAGGAGAAAGCTTGCCACTAGGCAAAAATAGATTCTGCTTCTCTCTTTAGGCTATTGTTTAAATCTATTGATTGAATTTATTAATTCAGTAAACATGTATTGAATCTTGGCTTTCTACATGGTGTATAATGACAAAGTGATGATGATCTAAGAAGCCTCAATGTTGCCAGAGCTTTTCCCTAATCTTGTCCTAATCTCTGGAGCCCAGGTTAGGTGTGGAGAAGTTGCTTGATGTCACTGTGCAGTGAAAACCAGGCACATGGATGCTCCTGGTCAGCGCATTTGTCTCTCTGACAACTTGATTTGAGCCAAACTAGACAGTGCATCTATGGGCTGGGACAGTAAGCTGTCCCCCGGCTCCCACCTCCTGGTTTTCAGGACTGCCTCTTCAGTTTTCAGGCTCTATCAGTGCCTAACTTGCATGTAGCACCCATCAGAAAAGCTCACCTGGTATTTTAAGGAAGACCTATGTCCTTAAAATGTGCTGAATTCCACTTATTCCCCAAAACGCAAGCTCTTCTCTTACTCCCTGCACTGGAGTCATTTACAGCCTTGGGGGAGAGAAGACTAATTAATGTCCATAAAATACTTGGAGAACCATGCAAGGTAGCATGTGAATATTTTTAGAAGTTTGTTTTCTCCCCAGTATCTGAGCCAGTACCAGGCTTATAGAACTTAAGTGAATGTGTCTCACTGGCTAAAGTGTGAGCTCCCCAAAGGCAGTCTTTCTCCCATTCCGCTTTGTATCCATACAATTTTAGACCTGACTTTCTCTGCTCAGATCTTTAATGTGAGTGTTCCTCAGGCCTTTTCCCAAGGACCTCTTCTCTCCACACACAATATCATTCCTGCACAATTATATCTTTCAGCCCAAATCTTTCCAAGCTCTAAGTACATATATATCTGACTACTTAGATATGTCTCCCTGGCTTTCACAGTTACCTTAAATTCAGTGTGTCCAAAACAGAACTCATTCTCTACACACACACACATATTGGTCCTATTCCATGCTTCCCCATCTCAGCAAATAGCACCACCATCCTCCCTGTTGCTCAAGCTGAAGGAGTCACCTTTGACTCCTCCATCTCCCACATCTAATCATTCACCTTCATCCATCCATTCACCAGTTCAGAAACCTAAATTCCTTTCCTAAAATCCTTTCTTATCGAAAACTTCAAACATATACAAAGTAGAATAGTACAATGAAACTCCTCCCATGTACCAAGTGCTCAGCTTCAAATTGACCAATTCAGACACTCTTGTTTCATCTATCCCCACTTCTCACTCTCAATTATATTGAAACAAATTCCAGAGATCATTTCATCTGTATTTCATTATGTATCTCTTAAAAATAAGTCATGAAAACATCCAAAATCCCATTATCACACCAAAAACAAAATGAACAATAATTCCATAATATAATCAAATAGCCAGTCAGTGTTCATATTTTCTCATTGTTTTGCTTCCTTACATTTGAGTATGCAAATAAAGCCCCTACATTATGATTAGGTAGTAAGTCTCTTAAGTCACCTGTTCCTATAACAGTTGCCCACGGGCTTGATTTGTTGGTTGCCGTTTCCTGCATTTGCTCTTGCATTATTGTAAAGCATTGGTAGTTATATCTAGACATTTGATCAGATTCTTTCTCTCTCCCTCCCTCCCTCTCTCTCATGTCTACCTCTGTCTCTATCTCTGTCTTCCCTCTCGGTCTCTTTCTCCCCCTCCCTTCCTCTCTCTCTAAGACTGTTTCATCATATTTCATCAGGTCGTATTTTATCCTTCCCATCAGGAGTTGTAAAATGTCTGCAATGTATGCTTGTTTCTCTGTGATGTCAGTAGTTGTTGATATGCATTGCCTCAATCCTTTACCTCATAGGGGCTTGCAAATGTTAATTCTGTAATTCCATCTTTTATTTTAGGGGAAACATTCCTTCACTAATTTTTACGGTTACCCTGAGTTATAGTTCATTTAGTAAAGGCAGGATAAATGCTTAGTTCCACCACCACCACCCCCATTTTTTTTTCTACCAATTTAAAAAATACTTAATTCTCTAGCATCCTCCAAAGGTGACTAGTGAGGGGTTTTTGTTTGGGGGTCTGGAGGAGAGTACCATTATGAACTCATGGGATTTTAAATATTTTAAGCATTTCATTCATTGCAGTTATCATTATTGATATACAAATCAGCACTTATTTGGCCAGTGGAAGTGTATTCAGATTGGCTCTTGAACCCTTTTGAGTACCCTAATAGTATTTTTAACAGCTTTACTGAGGTATAATTGACGTACAGTAAACTGCATGTATTTAAAGTGTACATTTTAAGTTTAGACATATGTATACAACCATAAAAACATACCCCACAATCAAGATAATGAACACATTCATCATCCCCAAACGTTTCCTCATGCCCCTTTGTAATCTCTCCCCTCACACTTTTGCATCACCCCCTGTCCCTGGACAATAACAAATCTGCTTTATGTCACTATAAATTAATTTTCATTTTCCAGAATTCTATGTAAATGGAAATAAAGAATATAAATGCTTTCTTACTGGCTTCTTTTACTCAGCCTATTTATTTTTATATTCATTTATGGTATTGACTCTATTATAGTCCCTTAGGAGATACGTGATTTGCAAATACTTTCTCTCAGTCTGGAGCTTGTCTTTACATTCTCTTAAGAATATCTTTCAAAAAGTAGAAGTTTTTACTACCAAACGTAAGGTAGATAGCTAGTGGGAAGCAGCCGCATAGCACAGGGAGATCAGCTCGGTGCTTTGTGACCACCTAGAGGGGTGGGATAGGGAGGGTGGGAGGGAGGGAGACGCAAGAGGGAAGGGATATGTGAACAGATGTATATGTATAACTGATTCACTTTGTTATAAAGCAGAAACTAATTTAAAAAGTAGAAGTTTTTAATTTGGATGAAGTCCAATTTCTCAATTTTTTCTTCTTTACATCAAGCTTTTGGTGTTGTATCCAAGAAATCTTTGCCTAATCTAAAATCTTTGTCATAAAGATTTTCTCCTATGTTTCTACTGAAAATTTTAAAGTTTGGGCTTAAATTTAGATCTGCAATCCATTTTAAGTTAATGTTTGTATATGGTGTGAGGTACGGATCAAGGTCCTTTCCTTTCTTCTTTCTTTCTTCCTTCCTTCCTTCCTTCCTTCCTTCCTTCCTTCCTTTCTTCCTTCCTTTCTTTCTTCCTTCCTTCCTTTCTTTCTTTCTTTCTTTCTTTCTTTCTTTCTTTCTTTCTTTCTTTCTTTCTTTCTTCCTTCCTTTCTTTTCTTTTGCATAGGATATCCAGTTGTTGCAGTACCATTTGTTAAAGTCTATTCTTTATTTACTGAATTGCCTTTGCCATTTTGTTGAAAATTAATTGGCCATATATGTGTGGGTCTACTTCTGGACTCTCTATTTTGTCTCATTGGTCCCAATAACACACTGTATTGATTGCTATAGCTTCATAATAATACTTTCAAAAATCAAGTCCTGGAAGTCTTAAAGTTTCGTTTTTCTGTTTCAAAGTTGTTTTGGATATTCTAGGTCCTCTGTATTTCTGTATGCATTTTAAAATGGCATTGAATCTATGATGATCAATTGGGTAGAAGTCGATTTCTTAACAATGGCTTTCCATTTACTTAGGTCTTCTTTAATTTTCTCTGCAATTAAGTTTTCAGTGTACAGGTTTAGCCAATATTTTGTCAGGTTTATTCCTAAATGTCTCATATATTAGATGCTATTATAATTATATTTTAATTTCAATTTTCAGTTGTTTGCTGTTAACATATAGAGAGACAATTGATTTTTGTATATTAAACTTGTGTCATTGAACATTACTAAACTCACTTAGTTCTTGTTGCTTCTTTCATACATGTCATAGTATTTTTTACATTGTCATCTGTGAATAAAGACAGTTTTACTTCTTCCTTTCAAATCTGGATGCCTTTTTCACCCATGCTTTATCACACTGGCTAGAACCTCCAGCACAATATTGAACAGAAGTGTAAATGTGGACATATTTGCATTGCTCCCAATCTTAGTAGAGAAAGCATTCAGGCTTTCACCATTAGGTATAATGTTACCTATAGGCTTGTTCATAGATGCTCTTTAGCAGACTGAAGAAATTCCCTTCCATTTCTAGTTTGCTTGGGGTTTTTTTCAGGAATAGATGTTGAGTTTTGTCAAATTGTATTTCTGCATCTATTGAGATAATCATATTTTTCCCTTTTGATCTACTAATATGATGAATTATATTGATTGACTTTTGAATGTTAAACCAATTTACCATTCCTAGGATAAACTGTACTTGGTCATAATGTACCATTATTTTTACATACTATTAGATTCAATTTCCTAAATTTTTGTTAAGAATTTTTGTGTCTATATTCCCAAAATATATTAGTCTGTAATGGTAATACTTGACTCATAGGATGAGTTAGGAAGTAGTCCCTCATCTTCAGTTTTCTGGCAGAGTTTGCGTAGGAATGGTATTATTTATTCCTTAAAGGTTTGGTAGAAATCACCAGGGAGGCTATCTGGCCTAGGAATTTTCTTTGTGGGGAGGGTTTAACTACAAATTCAATTTTTAACATCAATATAGGACTATTCAGATTATCTGTTTCTTCTCAGTGAGCTTTGGTAGGTTGTATATTGCAAAGCACTTACCAAAGGTGTAGCTGAGGCCTTGCTATAGATGGGCTTTCTGAAATGAGTGTTGCATGTCACTTTGCCTGGAAACAAAAAGCAGATGAGTTTCAAAGCCATGAAACAGAATCAGAGACAGAAATACTGGCCCACTCCTTTGCTTGTGGGCTTTGGCTAAGGCCAAAAAGTTTGAATTGGAGTTTAACTTTGCTTATGACATATCATGCTTTTATTTTTTTTTTTTGGCATGTTTCTTTTTTAAAGTCTGTTCCCACCAACCAAGTAGATTACTCGACTAGTTTCTATTTTCTGCATATGAGAAGAGATTAGGGCTGTTTCTCCTAATTTTAGAAATGTAGGCATATGTGACAAGTTAAGTTTGTCTTGCTCACCCTGCAAGCAAAATTAAAAACAACTTCTGAAAGGATTTACAGCTTAAAATTACAGCCATAAAATTAGGTAAAAGTAACATGCAGTTCTTGGCAAATGAAGACAGAGGTCCTAGTCTTCTATTTACTGGGTTTTGTAGTTTGGGGAGAGGTTCCCTCTCATTTTCCTTCTAGTCATGAGGGATGGATTTTCTATGAACCGTTCTATTTCCCTGGTTTAGATCCTCCTCCCTGTGTCCTCTTTCCTCATTCCTGAGCAAGCAGAACATCTATATTCTCATCTATATCAGTATGCCTTAGAGACTCTCTATATCATGAGCTAAATATCTAGCTAAAAAATTATAGAAACAACCTGCATTTGTTTCCCATTCTATATCCTTCTGGTAGTTGCTACTGCTGGTGAATTCCACATGGACTCACTGTCTGTCTCAACTGAGCATTGGTTAAATTCTCTCTTCCAAGTACAAAAGACAGAAATGGAAGTGTCCTTGATCCTTTGGACTCAATAATAGATGAGACAGTCCGTCAGGATATTTCCAGCAAGTCAAATACTCTGTCCTGGAATCCCAGTCCTTCCTTTTCCTGTAGGTTCAACTCTTAGAGAACGTATTGACTCTTCCATCCTAACTTAGGCTACCAACTAGAAACCCTAAGGGATTTTTTTTTCAACTTGGAATGATTTCCCTAAAGACATCATATTATAAATAAGCCATAAGGCTCTGGGACAGGCCACTAAAGCCCATGACACTGTATGCCTAAAGTCTAGTAGCAAGAATAGGCTCACAGAAAGTAGGACATGCAGCCCCACCATGCTTTGCACAGCTGAGGAACCTGAGGATCCACCTGGCCACTCAAAATAATCTTGTATATTTTTATTAGAAACTGTCACCACAATTTCTCTGAAGCGGTCAAAAGGAGAAGCTGTTAGAGTGAACAATGAATACCATAATGAAACATAAATAATGCTATTGTTGGAAAAGAGGGAAGGTAAAATTTAAGAAAGGATGTGTGAATGAATATATTGTATATGAATTATATCTCAATAAAATTGTTACAAAAAAGAGAAAGAAAATATGTGACTAGGATTTCCAGAGAAATGGATAGGATATGAAAAGCATTCCATGAAAATGGAATAGCTGATAAATAGAACTCTATGAGTAGAATATTGGAGGTGATAGTTTGGCCTGCAATGGTGGTTGAGCCTTATTTAAAGGGGCTTCTAAGTGTTATGCCTGGATTTAGAAGTTTGCAGGTAAGAGACGGTCATGAAGGGTTTTTGAGAGAAGACAGGACATAATCACATCTAAGTTTTAGAAAAGTATCTCTTTACCTTTTCCAATAATACTTCTCACTTTCTTCTTTTGATCATAGTTGTCATTAGGCTTTAAGCTCCTTGAGTGTAATAAAAGTCTCCTAAATATTTGTCTTTCTTTCATTGTGCCCAACACAGTGATAATACATAGCAGGTGTGCATTGAAGGTTGTCCTCAAATCAGTGAAGTAGACTTGGTGTGAGAAAGCCTTGTTCTAGTCTTGTCCCTTTCTGGTCGTGTCCCCTCTATTTAAATATGTCTCAGGTTCATTCGCTTCTCCTCATCCAACCGCCATAACACTTGTTCAGGCCACCATCTTCTCTCCAATAGTCTCTCTTTTTATATTTATATATATATATATATATATAAAAATTTACTTATTTATTTATTTATTTTTGGCTGCTTTGGGTCTTCGTTCTTGGGTCTTCATTGCTGCATGTGGGCTTTCTCTAGTTGCAGCGAGCAGGGGCTACTCTTCATTGCAGTGCACAGGGTTCTCATTGCAGTGGCTTCTCTTGTTGCAGAGCTCAGGCTCTAGGCACGCAGGCTTCAGTAGTTGTGGCACACGAGCTCAGTAGTTGTGGCTCGCGGGCTCTAGAGCGCAGGCTCAGTCGTTGTGGTGCACGGACTTAGTTGCTCCACGGTATGTGGGATTTTCCCAGACCACGTCTCGAACCCGTGTCCCCTGCATTGGCAGGCGGATTCTCAACCACTGCACCACCAGGGAAATCCCTCTCCAACAGTCTCTTAATTGGTCTCCCACTCACTATTACCCGCTCCTGTCCACTAGCGATACTGCCAGAAGAAAATTTTTTCTAAAATATTAGTCTGACCATGTTACTCTCTGCTTAAAATTATTCAGTGGCTTCCTGTTGCTCTGACAATTAAACCAAACCTCCTTAACATGGCCCACAGGACTCTGCATGAGCAAGTCTTTGCCTGCCTAGACAGCAAAATCTTCTGTCACTCTCCCCTTTACTTTCCTGTTTCAGTCACTCTGGCTTTCTTTAGCTTCTCCTAGCTGCCACGTTCTTTCTCACCATAGGGCATGTGCATTGATTTTTCCCTCTGTCTGGAAGATTCTCTGCCTCACTCCCATCCCTTGACCTAGCTGATGCTTCTTGTTCTTCAGACGTCAGTTTAACTGCACTTTTTTGGGTTTTTTTGGCCACGCTGTTCGGCATGAAGAATCTTCCCCGACCAGGGATCGAACCCGTTCCCCCTGCATTGAGAGCATGGAGTCTCAACCACTGGACCACCAGGGAAGTCCCCCTAACTGCACTTTCTTAAATAAACCTTCTCTGATCCCATCAAGGAGGCCAAGTGTCCCTGTTGTATGTTCTCATATCCTTCCATTGGTCTCCTTTGTATCATATAGCACAATTATAATTAAAAGATTATTATTTACTCTTCCAACATCTGTCTCCTGTACAAGAACATAGAGCAAAGGAGCAACTCTATTTTGTCTAACAGGGTACTCCCAGGGCATAATCCAGTGCCTGGCACAGAGTAGGCACTCAGTAAATCTTTGTTGAATGAAGAAGTAGTGCTTATATCTTAATGATTTGAACATTGTAAACTTTCAGAGTATCCTGGTTTTCTCCATCACACTTTGCACAATGATTATTCTTCAAATATTTGTGTAAGTATTTATCTGTATCCCATATGAGAATATCAGCTCCATGATGGCAAGTACTATGCTTACTTTTTAATCAAATTATATATATATATATATATATTTTTTTTTTTTTTTCGGTATGCAGGCCTCTCACTGTTGTGGCCTCTCCCATTGTGGAGCACAGGCTCCGGACGCGCAGGCTCAGAGGCCATGGCTCATGGGCCCAGCCGCTCTGCGGCATGTGGGATCTTCCTGGACCAGCGCATGAACCCATGTCCCCTGCATCAGCAGGCGGACTCTTAACCACTGCGCCACCAGGGAAGCCCAATCAAATTATATTTTACAGACAATAAAATGTGCTGATTATACATGTGCAGTTTCATGAGTTTTGACAAATGTGTACACTCATAAACATCTGTCCAAACAAGATATAGAACATATCCATTATCCCAGGAAGTACTCATGCCCCCAGTCAACCTCACTCTCACAACCCTGCAGAGGTAACCACTGATTTCTATCATCATATATTCGCTTTGCCTATTCTAGAGCTTCGTATAAGTGGATTCATACTGAATATGCACTTACGTGCCTGGCTTCTTTCACTTAACACAGTATCTGTGAGATTCATCCATGCAGTTACATGTATCAATACTTTGTTCATTTTTTTATTCATGAGTAGTATTCCATTGTACAAATATACCACAGTTTGTTTATCTACATACCTATTGATTGAAGTCTGGGCTCTTCTCACTTTGGGATTATTAGGAATAAAACTACTATGAACTTTCATGAAAAAGTCATATTCAATTTTTTTTTATCATCCTACCCCCAGCACCTAGCACAGTGCTTCATACACAGCAGGCGCACAATACACATTTGTTGAGTAAATGAATGAATCTAATCCTTCCAATGTTAGTGATAACTGTACCTTTCCTTCCTGCTTTAGAAACCATATTAGAAGGCAAATAAGTAAGAGTGACTCAATTACAGAAAGAAACGTGAATACCCTCTTAATATGTTTAAAAGTAAGTTGCAGAGTTTGTACTTTAAAATGTTATTACTAACAATTACTTTTGACACTCCTCACATCTGAACTTGTCACACAAGTGTGTCATGATGCTACTTGTAGGATTTCCGGATAAAATATAAGATGCCCAGTTAAATTTGAATTACAGGTAAACAACAAACAGATTTTTAGTGTAAGTATGTCCCAAATATTGCATGGAACATATTTATGCTAATTTGGGACATACTTATAAGAAAATATGCTAATTGGGATATACTTACTGTTTTTCTGAAGTTCAAATTTAACTCAGCATCCTGGATTTTTATTTGTTAAAACTGGCTACCCTAACTACATGTGAACTCTGTGACCTCTGGTCCTCAGGCCCCTTCCAGCTTTAAAGCTCAAAGATTCCTCACTTTCTCCCAGTCTCTTTCTCACATATTTTTCTCATATATCCTTCAGAAATGCTGTTCTAAGAACATTATGGACAAGATTTAGTTTTTATGTTTGTGTGTCTTAAACATTTGCTTGGTGAATTCACTTTAAGGTCTAGCTGGACAGTACATACCCTCAGGCCCTGGTTCATTCTGGCTGGCTAGGGCTTCTCCAAGTGAAATCCAAAATGCTTGTTCCTCTCCCCACCCCCTGAGCCCATCTGTTGCATTTGTGTACGTGTGTGAACACAGTTGGACAGACGGAGGGAAATGCCTTTCTGAACTACTCATCAATGTCTGGTGTCAGCTTCATCCTTAAAATAAAGTGTGGGTGACAAGTCTCACCTGGTAGGGAGCCAGCTCCTACAGATCCATTTCTTCTCTTCCCAGGGCCTTTCATTCATAAACTCATAGGGAACTGTTCTTAAAAGGCAAATGCACATTAAACATGGGAGAAGACTAAGGTTGGTTTAGTGTGTGTGTGTGTGTGTTTAAATTTCAATGAATAGGTTTTGTTTTGGAATTGCTCAAAGTGAAGCCAGACTCTCTGTATTATTAGCACAAAGTACAGAAACCTAGGATGATGCTACAGGGGGCCAGGCTTAATGGAAGGGCGCTAAGATTTTGAGTCAAACTGGGGTTTGAATTTGTGCCACTCCCTAGCTGTATGACCTTGAGTAGGCAAACTAGTAAACCCCTTTAAGCTTCAGTTTTCTCATCTGTGAAATGATAGTGGTAATAGTGCCTACCACACAGTGCAGTTGGGACAGTTCTGTGATATAGCAAAAGTGAAGTACTTAGCCAGGCACATAGCAGATGCTCCATGAGTGGTACCCATTATTATGAATGTGGCCCCAGGACTAGTTCTGATCCAGCCAAAGAGGCCTCTCTCAGTTTTTGGACCCTGTGGCAACCAGCAGGGAATGAAGATTGTAAAAGGGCACCTCAGCATCTTGTATTATTTTTCTTTTTAGAAGTTTACCTGTGCACTGAAAAGAAAGGCCCTGGCTTTGAGTCTTCACTTTGTCACGTAACTGCCAAGTAATACCAACTCTGAGACTCAGGTTTAATTTTTTTTTTTAATCTGGAAAATTTATATATAAATTTTCTTTGTTTCAAAAGTAGTTGTGAGAATTATATCTATAGGACGGTTGTTTACAAAGTGTACAAATGATGCAAGTTATGGTAAGTGTACAAACAATGCAAGTTATGGTAAAGTCAGTAAACCCATCTTGATAAAAAAGGCAAAAGAATAAAAAGACACCTCCCAGGGCTTCCCTGGTGGCACAGTGGTTGAGAGTCCGCCTGCCGATGCAGGGGACATGGGTTCATGCCCTGGTCCGGGAAGATCCCACATGCTGTGGAGCGGCTGGGTCCGTGAGCCATGGCCACTGGGCCTGTGCGTCTGGAGCCTGTGCTCTGCAGCGGGAGAGGCCACAACAGTGAGAGGCCCGCATACCGCAAAAAAAAGAAAAAAAAAAAAAAAGAAAGAAAGAAAAAAAAAGACACCTCCCAACACTCATCTTTCTTTTCCTGACTTCCCAATTTCAAGCTGATTCCTGGAATTGGTGGCAGTGGGTTTAGTGGGAAAAAAAAAAAAAAACAAGGCAGAGAGAGGATAGCTGGTTTCTTATCCCAACTCTGACACTTAACTTCCTATGGTGAGGAAGTCACTAACAGCTGAGCCTTCATTTCCTCATCTTTAAAGTGCAAATCAGTCATCCAGTGATCACCTAGTAGGCAGGCACAGTACTAGATGCTATAGTTATAGATAATACCAGCTAACATATATTGAGCATACTATATGTGGCAAGCACTTTGCTAGGGGCATTATCTTTAACCTCCCAAAACCCAATGAACTAAAATATTATTATCCCTATTTTATAGTTGAGGAAATTGAGGCTTAGAGGGTTTAAACTGATTTGCTTTATAGTGAACAAACCAACATCACCTCAGAGGAACTTACTGTCTAGGGGGATAGGTGAAGATATAAAGAAAACATTGTAATATTGTGTATGTGTGTATGTCGCTACATATACCTGTACCTCTAAAACACCTATGTCAAATTTGTGGTAGAAAATCAAATGAGATTTGGTGTGAAAGGTGTTTTGAAGAAATCTGACACTGTTAAAACAGAACTTTACCATGAGTTATTCACCATTTCAGAGAATCACTGCACTAACAGCAACTCCATCTGTGGTACTTGAGTCAGCAATACCACATTCCAGAATCATTCTGCTTCAGCAGACTGTAGCATTCCTGGTGATTCTGCATCAAGCTGCTAGCCTCTGATGACTTCATTACATCTTCTTTTTTTTAATTAATTCACTTATTTATTTTATTTATTTTTGGCTGTGTTGGGTCTTCGTTGCTGCACGCGGGCGTTCTCTAGTTGTGAGCAGGGGCTACTCTTTGCTGTGGTAGGCAGGCTTCTCTTGTTGTGGAGCACGGGCTCTAGGTGCGCAGGCTTCAGTAGTTGTGGCTCATGGGCTCTAGAGCCCAGGCTCAGTAGTTGTGGCACATGCACGCACCATGCATGCATGCTCCGCGGCATATGGGATCTTCCCGGACTAGGGCTCCAACCCATGTCCCCTGCATTGGCAGGTGGATTCTTAACCGCTGCACCACCAGCGATGTCCCTACATCTAATAGAGCCATGTATGAGCATTTACATATTAAAATACATATTGTTTCATTATGAACGACTTTTGTTTTTTCTCTGCAATACAATTATGGCATAATAAGTGTTTTTTTTTTTTTGGCCACACTGTGGGGCTTGCGGGATCTTAGTTCCCCAGATCGAACCCAGGACCCCTGCAGTGGAAGCACAGAGTCCTAACCACTGGATATGCATTGCATACATATACATGGAAGGGAGAAAGCATTCCAGGGTGGGAATGACACCAGTGATGTGGCCTGGTTTAGCAACGGTTGGCGTGTCCCCAGACCAGCCAGGATAGGGCAGAGACTTCCTCTGTTCTTGGTCTTGCCATGTTCCCTGGAAGCCACTCCTTTTATCCCTGCCCTCCCCCCGCCCAGTGTAATTGAAGACTCCTGGGGGAACTGCCAGAGCCAGCATTACAGGAAATTGCCTTGTGGCCAGTGGGGCTTCTCTGGTTACTTTCCTCAGTGACAGAAGACAGTGATGGCTTCCTGTCTGTTAGCTGGGTGTCTTTGCCTCCTTGTTATGCCAAGTTCCCAAGAAACCTCAGCCTGTGCTCCTTATATTTTTGTTCAGCTCCTGTTATTGGGATTTTTTCCCCCTGTCTTATCCAGCTCCCTGCCTCCAGCCTCCTTGCTCCACGCTAGAGATCTGGAAACTTTTGGTCCATGATGGACACATATTATGGGACACCTAAAGGGCATTGTTTCAAATTAGGCCATAGCTCCAAACAGATACCACTTTGGCAACGCCTGTTGAGTCCTCTCCCTTGAAGGTGGTGAATTTATCATCTGGAAACAGACTGGGTTTTTTCTCCTTACTAATTATACGTGTTCATTGAAGACTGCTGGAAAATACAGGACTATATGGAAAAGAAAATAGAAATTATCCATTATCCTGAGAAATATAGCACTCAACATTAGACCAAGGGGGCACAGCACTGGTGAGGATTAAATTCGATGTTGCTCTGCCTCCCTGTTCTCTATTCCATTCCAGCCCCCAGCTTTCACCTTCCACAGCACCTCTTGAGCTCACCCTTATGAAAACTTGCCTGTCCTGTATACCATAAAGTGGAGGGCAAACTGGAAAGTGTACAAAAGCACTTACCATGTCAAAGGCATATAAGAGAGATAAAATATCTTTCCTATCAGGAAGGTGTTTGGAATCTAAAATAGCAATATTTTGTCATAGCTCTGCCATCACTACCTTATTACCGAGGTGTTGTGGTGATAAAGGGTTGTGGGAATGTCTAAAGAGATAAGAGACCATCTGAGAAATTCACAGTGCTCCCTGGGAATTAGGAAAAGGTTCACAGTGCAAAGAGGCAAGAATGATTAAGTGTGAGGCTGGCTCATAAATATGCCTTTCTCTTTTGAACAAAACAGCCAACATTAAACAAAAAAAGTTCGATGATACTAAATCCATCCCAGAGATAAAGTTCTTATTACAGATAATAGTTAGAATTTATGTGTTGCTTTTTTTCCAAGGTGGGTAGGGTCAGAATGACAGTTTCCTCACTTTTGAGTCTGCATTGAGACAGAAAGCACTAAGGCATAAGGGTTAAGGTCAAGGCTTGGGAGTTAGACCTGTGTTCAGATCCCAGCTCTGTGAGGTCATCAAGCATTTCTCACATGCCATCCACTGTTTTAGACATTGGGGATGCAGTGTTGGACAGCACAGATAAGGTCCCTACTTACATGGAACTTACATTCTAATGGGGGGAGACAGAATGTTTAATGTTGAAAAGGTAACATAGTGCTATGATTGGAAGTAACTGGGGGCCACTTTAGGTTGAGTGGTCAGGAAAGGCCTCTCTGAGAACAGACAATTGAACTGAGACTAGGGTGATAAAAAGAGGCCAGCGATCAAAAACATCTAGGGGAAGAGCATTCCAGGCAGAAGTAACAGCTGGGGCAAAGGCCCTGAGGCAGGAACAGGCTTAAGTGTTTAAAGAATAGAGTGAATACCAGTGTGATTGAAGCAGAGTTAGCCAGGGAGAGAGTGAGGAGAACAGGTTGGAGAGGGTCAGCACATGTCAGGTCATGCGGGGGGCTCTGGAGAAATTCAACTTGTCATAATCATCATCATAAAACAGAGAAGGTGGGAGTTCCCTGGCAGTCCAGGGATAAAGATTCGGCGCTTTCATTGCCGGGGCCCTGGTTCATTCCCTGGTTGGGGAACTAGGATCCTGCAGGCCACGCAGCGCGCCCCCCCCCCAAAAAAAAAGCAGAGAAGGGAAAAGGAAGTTGGATTGGAGAGTTTAGGGAATAGTGTACAGTATCACCTGAGAAACTTGGATCTGACTAACTGGGCACAGGGGTTTGAATGCTGTGCTGAAAGTGGGACCCTGAGGAGAACAATTCTGAGGGCAGAGTACAGGGTGGCTATTTTCACCTATCATTACATTTCTGGCACTTGAATTTCTCTCAAGTTCTCTGCTACAGCTGCTGCTTTCTCATTGAGTGCAAATGTATAAGTCCAGTGGGGCTCAGGGATACAGCTAGAGTCTATTTCCAGCCCCATGTAAAGAAATGCTCTTGTATTTTGTGGCTGGAATTTCTACCTGTGGGGGGAGATTTAAGTCACAGTTCCCCAACCAGCTACCAAACTGGCTATATAGTGAGGTATAGACCTGACCTAAAAGGGTGGTAGCTTAAGATGACTTTTTATTTCATGTGGCTCATGACACCGCCAAGTGAGATGATTAAGCTGCTCTGATTTATTTGGTTAGGAGGAGTGTGGCTAAGGGGTATGCTCCCTGGGCAGCATTGCTTCTTGCTTCACATGGATCACTAACTTTTTTCTTTTTTCTTGTTTTTAATAGGGACAGAAGAAGCCCTATGGAAAGCCATGTGGAGGCCAAGACTGCATTGGGGGCTGTAAATGCTCTCCTGAGAAAGGAGCCCGAGTAAGTTGCTTCCTTCATTGTTGAAAGACAGATAGTCACAGGAGCCGATATCTGAAGTGTGTGTGTTTTCTTAGGAATTAAACTGCTTAGAATTTACTCTTATGACCTCATGGAACAAGCAAAGTGATGAAGACCAGCTGGAAGGAGCTTTGCTGACTAATGACAGGCAGAACTAGATTAGTCAAAGTCTCTGACAGACCGGGAAGAGGTTTCTTTCATTGACTCAATACCAAAGTTTCCTCAAGGTTTCATCTGGGGTATTTCCAAAAGGCAATTAAGTTGTGCAGAATCAGATTATGATATGTTTGTAGATGCACGTCAATTTTCATAGCTCATTTATAGGTAGGCTCTTCCCTACCACTCTGGGGGACAAGTGGTCCAATCGTTATCTACAGACTAGGGATGTGCTTCATCCAAAATCAAGGGTACAGGGTAGCCATAAAGTCCAGAAATATAGGTGACTATACATAAATAATGATTTATAGATATTATATTAAGGCATAGGACATGTTTCAAAGCATTAAGTGATTTTATTCAGTGTATTGTCCTTTAATAGCCATGCCCAGTTCAAATTGTTGTGCAAATTGCAATGAACACAGTGCCTTGATACAGCATTTCTATCAATCCTCGTATATGCATATGTGGTGTGTTGCCCCAGATGATTTGTATTTTTGATTTGCACTGAAGAAACCTGCATCTTTAGTATAACTCAGCAAAAGTATTCAAGGGAGGGGGATCAATCCATAAAAAAAAATAAAATCCAATCTACGTTTTCAAAATTTATGGCCACCCTGTAGAATTGAGATCTTCCGACTTGCAGAATAGTATTTGCACTCTCATCACATTCAAACAAGCCTAAGAGCTTACATTGTCAAAGGAAGGTAGCATAAATAGGTCAACCAAACCCTTAAAAACATAGCCGAACAGGGAACAGAGTGACCGCTCCACCTCCTCTTTCATTATCTTCCATTTGCAGTACAGTGAAATGTCAAACTATGCCAGAATTTGAAGGAAAAGTATAAAAGGCCATCGCTTCATCAAAAGGGACCAGACATATTGTACATTAAAGGCACAGACTTAGGGGATCATATAATATTAGAAAGCGAAGGTATCTTCGTGAGCTTCTCATCTTATCCACAGATGGTAGAGGAAACAGTCTCTGAGAAGGAAAATGACTTCCTGGGTCACACAGCAAATTGATGACAGATTCAGGCTATTACCTGGGTCTTTTGATTTCTCGCCTATTTACTTTACCCACTGCTGTCTCCCAGGGAAGTCGTGTTCACTACAGCCACCGAGGCCCACGTTCTTCCTCTGATCTATATCTAGGAAACACTTTAGAAAAATATAATTCTACAACAGATATATGAATATGTTCTTAAATAACAGCAAGCAACACAGACAATGCAAAAGTCTCCCTTGATGTTCTCTCAGTCCCACTATTGTCTTTCTGGTCTTTTTCTGTGCATGATCAAAGATATGTATGAATACGTATAACAATAGTTTCATTTTCTGGGGTTTTTTTCCCAAACTATAATCATAAGTATATATTCTATGCCTTTTTTGGTTGGTTGGTTTGGTCACATAATATGTCCTTAAGATCTTTTCCTCCACCCCGAAGTTTAATCTAGCCATTTCCCTTTTGATGAACACATAGGTTGTTTCCAAATTTTTGCTATTTTAAAAAATGGAAGTGCTACAGTAGAAATCCTTGAACAGTCCTCCTTGTGCTCATTTCTAGTGTAGATGCTAAGGATCCAAATTACCAGATGTAAGGATAATGAGCATTTTTAATTTTAAAAGCCAATGACCAATTACCCCACAGAGTATCTATTCGAATTTATTTACATCAGCTTTTTTGTACAAGAGTGCCCATGTTTCTATACCCTTGCCATCACTTGATATTTTTGTTAATATGGGTGAAAATCATCTCAATTCCCAGACTACATGTAAGTTTAAGCATCTTTTCACATATTCATTGCAGGTTTGTATTTCCTCCATGAATTTCCTGGACATATCCTCTCCCCACTTTCCTAAGGGGTGATTCTTATTGATTTACTTTACCCCTGCAAAGATACAGCAAGTAAAAATGGCCCAAGTGGAAGCAGATGAGGTTTGAAGTTCGACACAAAAGGGCATTTCCTGATGGAGCGTGAGAGACCCTGCAGCCAGGGAACTGAGAAACAACTCTGAACTGTTTGTGGGGCTGGGGAGCCTTTAAAACTAGAAATTCTTATATATTCTGAACAGAGGTCAGTCCTACACCAGGGAAACATGCCTATGATGACCTCATTGTTTCACCCCTGGCTGAGATTTTGATCTTTGAACATAGAAGGCAGTAGATTTCCTCTGTGAGGAGCTCTCATTTGGATTCCAAACATCTGGAGCCCTAATCTGGCTTCTCCTTTGAAAACATGAGTGGTTGAAGGGGCGTGGGATGGAGAAAAAATAGAATATCACCGCACAGATTTTTTTCGTCAATATTTAAAAGACTCGGTGTCCACCCAGTCAACTATGCTCCTAAAACTTTATTTGTGAAGCCTGAAGTTTCTGGGAACGCTTGTCAAGGTTTGTGAACCAGACCAAGCTGTATTTCATGAGTCAAGAGCAGGAATGTCCTATTTCCCAAGTAGATCAGGAGGCCAGTGCACATGGGGCCGATCCTGTGCACATGGATGCTTGAAGCTGCCCACACAGCTAGGTCCTTTTTACTCATCTTCCCTACCCTCCCGCGTTCCCAGGGCCAAGCAGGATTGTTTAAACTGGACCCAGCACTGTTGACCCTGCAGGGCAGCCCCTCAGTACCCCTTTTGTGCAGATGTCAGAAAGATTCGAGACTGTTTTCCTTAGCTGAGAAGAGGGCCCCTTTTGGATTTCAAGCTGTTCCTCTCCAGCTCTGCGAGCTGGGAGGGGAACGGAACATTGGTTCACCCCTGAGATATGCTGCAGCCCTTTGCAGGGCCTGCCTCCTGCCTTGGGGAGACATCAGGCACATAGCTTGCTGGGCAGTGTGTATTTTTCCTTTGCCAAAGGCCTCTTGAACTGATTAAGACATTTACACAACACCTAGCACTCCTGCGCAACTGTGATCCAACCCTTTTGGGCTTAAGCCATCTCAAACTGATTTCTCGAAGGCATGCCATACCTGGTAAAAAGCCCTTGCCTAGCACTGCTGCACTGCTCTGTGTTTCCCAAAGCATCTTTTCCCAGGGTCTGTATCATGATGTGTATGCAACCAATAAACTGATACGTGATTTGCCCAAGGTCACTAGCCTGTCAGTGGCTAAACCTTATTTTAGCCTACTTTAGGAGAATGGCAACTTTAAAATATGACTTGCCTAGTAATGCTAAATAAAGGTGTTTCTCCCCCGTCCCGGGACATTTAAATTTGGATTTAATGTTTGACTTCAAGCTTTCTTTCTTGGGGGTAAGTGTCATTATCTGGAAAAAACATTCTTTTGAGTTGTTCTCTTCCCTGGTATTTTTTTTTTCTTCTGCCATTGGATTGATCAAATCGTTGTAGCTTGACATTTCCATCCCTTGCCCTCTTTTCCCTACTGGATTTGAAAGCTGTCTCTGCATGACCGGCGGGTGTTTGTCTGAGTTGGGAGCAGGCAGGACTGCTTGTTTTGTTCTGAGTCTACTATTCCTTAATAGCATTTCAGAGTTTTCCCTGTTTTAAGGGAATGTTTGGATTCCCCACCTAGGTAAGGGCTGTTGGCCCCTGTTTTATGGCTGTGGAAGCTATGTCCTAGCTAGAGAGTTTATGAGACTAGCTGAGTTTCACGAGAAACAGCCCAGGTTTCTTAATCCTTATCTCCTGCCTGCATCCTGCTGCTTCTCTGTCACAAAGTGTGTTTCCCATGAATTCCAGAGCCCAGATGCATTCACCACCAGCCCTTCAATTTGCTCTCCTCCTGCCAACAGCTGGCATTCCCTGTGTCAGCTGACTGGTGCCATGGCTACCGAGAGTACCCAGAGGTTGTTCCATTTTCTCCTGAATTAGGCAATTCCGGTAAAACATCTTTTCCTTCTCTCTGGGTGCCCTGACCAGCCACTGTCCTTAGCCAGTTCCAAAGCAAAAGCTCATAATGCGCATGACTTCCTTGGGTGGCCGGGCCTTGCTCCAGCTGCCTGCGATCAGGTGTCTTGCCCCTCTGAAGGCTGGCCTCACTGCTAACACTGGTCACCGCTAACCTTCCTGTCGCCAAAAACAATGGACATTTTTCATTCTTATCTTCTTTGACTTTGCTGCACGAGACACCCCCTTGTTTCCTGCAACTCTTGATTCCCTTGGATTTCATCGTGCTCTTCTCTCCTGGTTCTTTCCTATTCTGATTGGGACTCCCCAGCGTTCTATCCTCATCCTACTTCTCTTCTCACTGTAGGCCTCTCCCAGGGTGGTTTCATATATTCCAGAGATCTCAGCTACCATCCATACGATGATAGATATTCAGTCTCTATCTCTAGTTCAGACCTTTCTCCGTAGCTTCGGATCAGCATTATCAGTTTCTCACTGGATATCTCTGCTTGCAGTTTCACTGGCACCACAAACAGGCATCACACAGAATTCAACCAGCAACTCCCACCAGACATGTTCCTTCCTAAGTCCTACCTATGTCTTCCCCATCTCAGCCCCACCAAGCACTCCATTGCTCAAGCCAGAAACCCAGGAGTCAGTCTTGTCTTCTCTTGCTTTTCTCTACCTCCAATTCATCATCAAATCCCATCTATTTATCTTCTTTTTTTTTTTTTTTTTTTTTTTTTTGCGGTACACGGACCTCTCACTGTTGTGGCCTCTCCCGTTGCAGAGCACAGGCTCCGAACGCACAGGCTCAGTGGCCATGGCTCATGGGCCCAGCCGCTCCACGGCATGTGGGATCTTCCCGGACCAGGGCACGAACCCGTGTGCCCTGCATCGGCAGATGGACTCTCAACCACTGTGCCACCAGGGAAGCCCTATTTATCTTCTTAAATTGAGTTCAAATCCATCCACTTTTCTCCATACCTATTTTTCTCCAATCCAGGCCTGTATAATTTCTTACCTGAATTGCCGTAATAGCCTCCAGACTGGTCTCTCAACCCCCAGTCCCACTATTTACCGTCCATTTGCCACTCTGCTGTCATCATCTTTCCAAAACATAAATATGATCACAAAACTCTTGCTTAAAAATCTCTCAGTGGCTCCCCACAGATCTCACAATAAAATCTTAACTCTAGCAGGCTTACAAAGTCCTCCATGACAGGGCCCTTGACTACCTCTCCAACATTATCTCTCATCACTAGGAGCCTCCCTCTTTGGAAAAAGAAACAAAACAAAACCCTACACATAAACCGAAGTATTTATAGTTCACAGAACCTGCTATGTTATTTAATACATTCCAGGTTTTATACCTGCTACTCCCTTTACATGTTCTTCCACTTTATATGTACTTCCACTGGCTCTACCCTTTTTCTGCTGACTTGCCTCTCTTTACCCATCCTTTAAAAAAGAACACAGACTTCACCTCCTCAGAAGCTTTCCATGATAGAAGGTTATCTACTCTTCTCATCCTTCTTCTCATGCTGAACTACAGCAATCTAATGACTTAGCTGCTCTCCACTATCTTATGGATTCCTAAAGGGCAGAGATTTGGTCTCCTTAGACTCTGCAGGGACAGTAGGCAGTACATATTGTTTCATGAAGGACTGACCAACCAACCAACCAGTTTGGTTGGGTATGGTTCCAGCCCTGCTCTCCTGGATTAGCTCTTAGGTTGCTGTGAAGCAGATGAGAGTCTCTTGTCTAGGGAGGAATCCATTCTGCTAAAAGAAGGCAAAGAGCCAGGGCAGTCACTTCCATATCTTTTTTAGGTCTTGTTAGCTGTAAGGATCCCAGCTCTTGCCCACACTCTGGTTCCCATAGCTTGCTTTGGGATTTTGCTCTACCTAACTCCCCTGGGTTTTTGACCTTGAAAGCTTCTTTTGCCTGATTGCTTCTTACTCTGTGCCTACCAATGCAAGAGACTTAGCAAAATGCTGTTGTTTTACTACCAACAATTCATTCTTTTTCCAAGGTGCGGACATTCATGAATAATCGTGAGTGAAAGATAATCACAAACTTTCTTTTTGACATTGATTTCACCCTCCTTTCCACCAAACCTTTTGCTTAAAAGCTCTTAACCTTACGCAAAGTTGATGGTCTTGTGTTTCCCTTGTTCCTCTTCCTTGTGGGGGGAGAGGAAAAGTGTTTGCAAAGGGAAGTAGCCACTGGGTGACAGTAGGGGAGGGAAGTAAAAAAGTCAAAGAGCCCTGTGTATTTTAAATATAGTTGCTTGGGTCAAGGATAATTGATGGTAATGTTAAAAGTTAGTGTCTCTGCCCGGAGTCAAGATGCAATCGTAGCCCAGCAGATGTTTGTGGTTATCTTAATCCTCTCTTTGATCATATCGGGACAGTGTGGGATTTATGGAATATATTATCCGTACTAGTGAGGGAGGCTTCTGTTAAAGAGGAGCAAAGGAGCTGGAGGAGGAGATTAATACGCAGCTGTGGAGTCAAGAGCACTGCTTTAGGTAGCCAGAGACCTCAGTGCCATGCCTGAGCTTTACCAACTTGATGACAGTGGGCTGCTGCTTTCCCCTCTCAGAGTCCCAGTTTACCAGTCAAAAGAGTGAGGGGTTTGGGCAGGGTGATCTCAAAGAACCCACCAGCTCTGATGATCGAAGTCAGACCCCGTGTTACTGTACCATGACAGTTCCTTGCCCCTAAAGTGTCTTATCGTGCTTTCTAGTATGGCAGTGAGATACGGAGGGCCATTTTTGACAGCGTTCTACCCTCTGGAGTGGTGTCTTAGCAGCTGCCTCAGACGTAAATCACTTGCTGTGGCTTTTTACTGCCGATCTAGAAGCGCCTAACAGCTGAAGTTGCACCCCTGCAGGAATGTGCCGTGCTCTCCTCCTTGGCCATCTGGCTGGTGTGATTTGAAGAGAGTCACAGGGATGTCCACTCACCACACACACACCCCAAATACCTTCCCTGCCTTGCCTGCCTGCAGTTCTAGCTTTAGAGACATACTCTTTAGGTTAAGCATGGCCCCATCTTTGCATTGCTTGAATAAATTGCCTAGGCCTCTCCTCTGGGGAAGAGTCGCATGTACAAATCTTTAGAGACTGCTCAGTTTCCTTGTCCTGCCCTGCTCATCCATATGTCAGAGACATTGGATATCAAGACATGGGTGAGGATCTTGCCTGCTAACGTGTGATGTAGTCTCTCCTCCCAGAATCTGCCTTCATCTTCCCTCCACAGATGTACCCTCCTCTCCTCTCCTCTTCTTATTCTTCTCTGGTCTCTAACTTCCTTCTTTCTCCTTCCCGGCTTTCCTCCCTCCGGCTCTAGCATTTCTAGCTCTCCATCCCTCATTCACATTTTCCTCACCCAGTTACTGCCCTCTGCTTTCAGTTGCCTGGGACTGCTTCCTGTGTCACCAGTCCCTGTTTTCTGTCCTCTATGAGCAGTTGTGAAATTATAGCAGCAGGAGATCGGAAAGAGTGGCTGAGATGTACTTACAGAAGCATTGCATTTCTCCAGAGAGTCTAAATCTCAAAGCCTGGATCAGTGGTCTCCAAAATTGGTGGGTTTGGGGGGAGGGGGAGGTTGGCACATGCAAATCAGTCCATTGTAAAATCAGTGTGAAAGAAAATATTACGACTTCTATTTCCATTTTAATTGAAAACATCTAGAAAGAAATTAAGATTTGGATTAAAACAATTTAATTTATGTAATGTGCTTAAAACAGTATGTAGTACACCAAGTGCTATCTAAATATTAGCTATTATTAGCACTACTATTAAGCCTTTCAAATATGCAATACACATATTGTCACTGGCACCCTCTTTTGCATATGCTTTGTAAGGTATTCTGAGGCAAGAATGGGAGCCCACAGGTGGAAGGGTTGACCCTGGAGCCCTTACTTTTTTTTTTCCTCTGTGTATACCAGAGATATTGCTACCTCCTTGGGCACAGTTAAGCGGATTTATGGATTATATTATCTAACTACATTAACCCTCACAAAATGGACAAGTGGCTTAAGAAGATTCCTGCAAATAAACCATGTATTGAAGATAATACCAATAATGTAAGCATATGAAAATGGCAGCGCTCACACTTCTCTTACTCCTTGAATGAGTTTTTCCATCAGCCTCATTGTGTGGTAAAAAGCACAGCAACCTAATCATACCTGACAAGAAGTCAGCAAAAAAGTAATGCAAGAATAATCAAGAAGACTAAATGAAATATGGATTTATACCCATTCTCAGTAATGAAATATCTTTCCCTAAGTGTATATGGTGCCTTGAAATATTAACTAATAATACAAAGAAGCCATCACCATGAACAGGACATTTGACATGCTATTTATTTCATCTTTAGCTCATCCTCTTACATTTTCTATTTATTGTGTGCATTTCATAATATATGTGTAGGTACGTATATATGCAGAGTAGGACATGTATATAATTTATATAATCATTAATAATATAGTGTGTATATATATAAAGCATGCTCTAACTTTTTTTAACTGAAAAGGGTGTGTGATCAGAAAGACTTGGAGACCACCGGCCTAGACCATACTTAAAATAGATGGGACCCACGAACAGAGGCAAAAGAACTTGAATAAGAAAAAAATAACTGTCCCCAAATCTCTTGTTCTTTCCCTATCGAACAGCCATGCCACCAACTTTAGAGCCTCACCTTGACAACTTTATATAAAATAAAGCAATGGGGATCTCAGGAGCTGGGAGAAGTGAGACAGCAAAGAAATTTAAAAATCATAAAATCTCAAGCCTGGGAGGTTGAATCCAAGCCCCAAGTGGCATATCATGGTTTATAAACCATGTGTGTGAATGCTCTTTCCCTCTCTTTAAATGTAAAGACTTTTAGAAGAAGCCATTTCAGAGAGGTTAAGAGACTTTCCCAAGGTCCCTTGCGAGTGGCATAGCTGAGATTTGAACCAAGTATTCTATCCCCCTGCTCAGTGTTCTTTCCACCATGTCAAATGGCCTCTTAATTTCATGGCCATAACCAGCTGAGCTCATCTTGGTTAGATTGTTGTGAATGGAGGAATACTTGTAGTGGAGAAGAAAAGATGCCAAGAAGATGTAGACCAGATATCAACAAATCAATCGTCCTTTCCCTGCCCCAGTGAGAAGTAACCCCTGACCATGTGTATAGCATCTGTTTATATCCTTGTCTGGGTTTTAAAATGTTTTCCTAATATCCCTGTCTTTTAAAAGTCACAAGAACTGAAATCCATGCATAAGGAAAGCCTGGTTTTCATCTGTGATTACAAGTTTTGTGAGGTGTCACATCAGTTTTTACAGCTCTGATACAGGTCAGTCCCTTTATGTAGGCCACTCGCTGTATGGAAGTTCTCTGCAATGGAGTTAGAAATGTGTATAGATGAAACTACCAAGTATATGTCAAGGAAATAATATGGTGTCTGTTCTGCGAAGACTTGCATTAATGGAAGTCTTCCAAGAATGTTTAACAAAATTAATTGCATGGCATCTCTCTTAAGCTACAGAAGTCGATGGGAAAAAATGTGCATTGCTTTGAAGAAATTTACCTCACTGTCATCTTTTCAAAAGAGCTTTTATTTTAACACATAAAGCAAATGGCCAATTATTTAATGACCACCTTTACTTATAGAGGTAGAGGTCCTAGACTATGCTCTGCATTTTGTTTTTCTCATTGTGTTGCATCAGGTTCAAGCCCACTACACAAACATTTAAGGAAACACTCTGGGGGTGGTGGTGCAGGCACTCCAGAGAATGCAGACATATCACAAGCACCAGAGTTAGGGAGACTACACACATACGCATACACACACCACAGCCAGCAGCAGCCCTTAACTATACAGCACTACATCATCTGGTTGAAAGTCTGAGTGCCAGAGCACAAGTCCTCAGAAGGAGGTATTGGTATAGACTAGAGTGATTAAACAAACTATTTTTTTTAATATTATGACAAAAATGTTTCTTTAGGAAGATTAATTTGATGGGGGCTGTACAGAGTGGATTAGAGTGAGAGACATGATAGGTGGATAGAATGCTCTCTATTTTTAGAGGTTAAGTGACGTGTCCAAAATCCCCTAGCACAGCAGAGTGGAAACTGCATTTTCTGCTGCTCAGATCCTATCTTTCTTTAAATGATTCTCTCCAACCTTGAGCACACGCAGAGATGCATGCACATTCAAACAGTGATTTGACGATGAAGGCTCGTCTTCATTGAAGTTATCACCTTTTTGTTTTTTATTAACTGAACGATGGTACTAGTTCCTTTCCACCACATTCCTCTAACTCCTTGGAAACCAGTATCCCCATTGGTTAGTCTCTACTGATCCCAACTGAGGAAAACTCATCCCCAAACCTAGTGGAATCAGCAGCACTGAGGTGACCTTATTTTGATTACAGAGAGGACAGTAAGGTGCTTCTCTCCATCGCACGCTAAAAGCCCCTACAGTTACTACAATGCCCAGTGAGAAAGGCCACCTCAGTGGGTTCTGAAAGAGCATCTGTTTCCTACTTGATGCATTTTGTTGTGGGAGTTATGAGTGAAAGGTGGGGTTTGAGGAATCATGAAAGAAGGAAGTCACTGGTTCATATAAGACAGATCTTAAAGCTTGATCAGTGGAGAAATCTACAGAATACCTTAGAATGGTTCCCTTACCCGGAATTCCCAGCTAGGACCTTAGCAGGCTCTGTGGAATTAACTAAGCACTCGGCTTTGCTATGACAGCTTTTACAGTTTTTACAAGGTTAGTTTTACTCCTTAATTTTTGAAAACCCAGAGGAAAAAATGTTCATTCCTTTAGACCCCAGGAAGATTAATGTATATGTTTGGTTATCAGCCATATCAAAGAAACCATGGTCTCTGGCCCTGTACATGTCTTTTCTAGTTCAAGTAATTGGAGCAACTTGGCATTCCACTGCTTTGGTTGGGTTCCCTCTTGGGGTTGACACCAATCAGTGGTTACTGCCCCCTTCACATGTTGCTGCGGGAATGCCAGTAAAGCTCTGAGCAAAGCAGGGAGCTGTGGAGAAACAGGCTGTGAGGCCCTGAATGGAATGAGGGGTAACCAGGTTTCAGGAGCCAGGTTTCCCCAGAGAGAGACAAAAAGAAAGCAAACAAAAGGAAGAGACAGGTCTAAACAGGCTCCCCAGACAGGGCCCCTGTGCTGTAAGAACAGAGCCTTAAACTTCACAAAGCTCAGGAAGGGAGGGGAGCCAGGGGTTAAACACAGCCTTTGCAATTCAGTTGAAGAATGATTAACTGAGCACACACAGAAAAGCCACACGTGTTCATATAGAGCAACATTTGTTATTCTTAAAACCCGGGCAGACACTCCATGAATTTAGAAATGTACCTAAAGCTGTACATCCACAGAGATATTAATATTGATCCCCAGAAACCCCAAGGGTACCACCCCTCAGAAACAGACTCAGAGAGGCTCCGCAGTGCAGAAATACCGGGAGTCCCACCATGCCTAACAGAGGGCTGGTTTTTGAGGCATGTGACAGAGCTTAATGCCTGATGAATCCAGTCCTGGCACCTGGGGCCAAGGTTCCAATGACTGGCACCGGAGTAAGACACACGAATCTCTCTTTGAGCTTACCTTCCAAATCAAGCCCAAGCCTAGCTCTAGCTTAAGAGCAGGATGGAAGCCAGTCTCCTCCAGCCCGTGTGAAATGAGGGGCCAGGCTTGAAGGCCTCCCAGGTCCCTTGGAGGAAGCAGAGCAGGCGCTGTAGCAGAGCCCCTGCCCCCCGTCTCCCCCAGGCTCATCAACAGCCTAATGACAAGCCGCCCCCAGGCCCCACTGTCCCAGATCCCTGAGGGGAAGCTCATCGCCAGCCTGCCCACCCGGGAGTGGCACGGGCTCCTCGCGGGGTCCCCAGAAGACCCCACTCCCCGAGGGCCCCGAGCCAGCACCCACTCCCACACCCAGTCCGCCTCAGGCGCACGGGGGCCGGGTCTCCTAGGGGGCCGCTTGGCTCTCTTCGCAAGGCTGCCTCACAGGGGAGGAGGATCGGCCCAGGGGAGACACACAACTTCCTCCACAGCCAGAGTGGGAGGCCCGGGGCGGCCCTGAACCACCGACCTGCCGCCCCACCGCATTCAAGGCCCAAACCGAGGGGCCGCCGGCCCTTAGCGATGGGAGAAGCCAGTTGGGAAGAAGCAAACACGGAAACAAACACAACCTGGGAACTTTGGACCAGCTTCCAAACTGAAAGTCCTAAAATATACCTTGGCTGCCCCCTCGCAAAAAAAGCACTTGCCTCATGAGAAAACCTAAGCACCTAGACTGCAGGATGGCAGAGCCAGAGCACCTCGGGGGATCATGTCGTCCAACCATTTCATCTTACGTATGGGGGTCCACAGAGAGGAAGAGACTTAAGCTCCAAGGAGTTTTCCTTGATTATGAAGGCCAGGGGTGTGTGTACTGAACCATGGAACTTGTGAACAGGAATGCCCTTACCCCAGTGACCAGATATTCTTCCCACTTCCCAGGGATTCACAGGTACCCAGAACAGGGTAGGGGAAATTTCCCATTTTGGTAGTACAAGAAATTACAGTGGTTGAGAGCACAGGTTTTCGAGCCAGGTAAGCCCATCTCTTAAGATCTGGCTTTATCAATTACTAGATGTGTGGTCTTTACCCAGTGGTTCTCAACCAGGGGCAGTCTTGCCCCCCAGGGAACATTTGGCCAGGTATGGAAACATTTTTGGTTGCCATAATTGGTGGGGTGCTACTGGCATCTAATCAGTAGAGGACGGGGATGCTGGTAAACATCCTACAATGCACAGGACAGTCCCTCACAACGTGGAATTATCTGGTCCAACATGTCAATAGTGTCAAGGTTGAGAAATCCTGTGTTAGGCAAGTGACGTAACCATTCTAAGCTTTAGTTTCTTCATCTGTGACCTGGAGTAATAGTACCTATCTCACAGGGTTGTTATAATATATAGACTAAAACATATAAATCCATTAGCATAGTGTCTGGCACAAAGTAAGTGCTCTACTAATTATTAGCTATTAGTTCCCCAAACCCTCCATTAACTCCACCTTCTCTTATAGCTACTGCCCTGTATCTCTGTTCCTCTTACAGCATAACTCATTGAAATATTCGTTTATACTCAAAATCTCCACTTTTCACATTCTCCCCCGAACCTACTCTAATCAGGCTTTCTTTGCCACCACTCCTTTCTTATAAATGTCACCCGTGACATCCACTTTGTTAATTGCAACGACCGTGTCTCAGTCTTCATCTTACTTGACCTTCCATCAGCATTTGAAATGGCTTTTCACTCCCTCTTTCTTGAAAAACTTTCTTTGCTTGGCTTCCAGGACACCACTCCTTTGATTCTCCTCCTACCTCAACGTAGAAAGCTTTGCTCCAAGAGGAGAGGGACTTGGTCTGATTTGTTTTGTTTTGTTGAATGGATAAAGTAATGAATAATATTTATTGTAAAGAATAAATGAGATCATGTGTGTAAAGTGATTAGCACACATCAAGCACTTAATAACTGGTCACTGTTACCAGTACTACTACAACTATTACCACCGATGTTATTGCTATTATTATCCTTCTCCCCTACTGGGCTATGAGCCTCGAGCATGGATCAACGTTTAGCTTTATTCAATAGCAGGGTATATATCCAAATCTGGGTATATATCCAGAAAACAGTTTGCTATGGACGAGAGTACTTGACGAGGGCACAAGCCTAGAGCAGGACCTTAGAGGAGAAATAAGTTTGGAAGAGCTTGATCGGGGGTGGGGGTGGGTGGCTAGAGTCTCATGGGAACAGGCATCCAGAAGGGAGTCACATCTTAGCCATTTCCACTCCCCTCTTCATAAATGATGAGACCATAAAAGGTAGGGAGTAGCAGTTCTCACCCATTAATCATCTCAATTCCTCCTCTCCCAGGTATGGGGAGAAGTGGGACTGTGACCAAATGTTAGCATGAACAAAGCTTATCTGTTGGGTTTGACAGAGTAAGCAACATAAATTCACTTGACTCACAGAACTGATTGAACTTCATTTTCAGTCATCTTGAACTTTGAGCAACTTTGTACACTAATCAGCTCCTATTAGCATCTGTACAAATTTGCAAGTGGCATTTATGTTAGCCTGAGAATTTGGCCCCTTAGGGATAGCCGTTAGAAAAAGTACATAACCCAAATTTTATTAGAAAACTTGTGAACACTCAAAACATCTATTAAGTGTTGCTGATCATTGTAATAACATATTTTGTCAGCATTTTAGTGAAAATGAGGTAATAACCAAATAGGCTATTTGAACCAAGATTGTCTTTTCCATTAAAAATGGAATGTCTAGTTTTTATAATATTCATGCCATTAACTACTGCCAGCTGTGGCATTAAGTAATGACTAGCCTTTCCTTTCTTTCCTTCACCACCTACTCCAAACAAAATGTCCGGAGCTTGGACCCTAAGAAATGCTATTAAGTAAAACCCATATGTTTTCAGTCCCTGACCATCTAAAACCTACACTCCTGCTCACTTGCATTATAGCCCATGTGCAGTAACCAACCTGCTTTATAGATGGCTCAGCCTATCTGTAACTTGCCAGATGGGACCTGGCCAAGTGCAGAGAAAAATTGTAACCTGGCTTACATTAACAACCAAAGACATTTTTTTTTAATCCACAAAACCCTAACCATTGACTTCAAAAGGAATTATGTTAATACAACTTTATTTTCAAATCAGCATTAATTTTCTTTGGGCTTGAACTTGCCATCAACTCAAAGATCTTCTAAAAATTAACTTAGTTTCTAAATTTTCTAAACCTTTTCAACAGTCTTGTTTTTTAAGCCTTCCAGTAGGTGCTGAATAAATACACATGTGACATACAAGTGACATAAAGGCCACCATGATTTTCCAACTGGCTGTGCTGTTGGTGACTTCTGGCAGTTCTACTATTATTTGTCAAAGATCCTCAAATATCCATCTGGGCCCACAGATAGCCAAGGCTCCTGAAAGAAGTGTTGATAGAGCCCAAGGGGGGAAGTTGTAATTCATTCTGGAAAGGTGACCCAGCTGCCCGAGTCCCCTGAGCCCTCTATAGATGCCAAATGAGCTCCTAGCCTAGTAATCCCATCTGTGATCTAAATGTGTCCAGAAACCACCCACTCATCTCCTCATGTCGACTAATGTGCTCACAGAGACATATTTTTACTACTAAGATATAGGCATTGCTTTCAGAGCTCTCAGATAAAATGATTGTCATATTTTTCATGGTCGCCGTCCTAAAAGTGATAACACATAACAGTGAGATAATAATAGTTGTCACCACTTATGAAGTATTTACTATGTGCCAGGCATTGTACTAGGTATTTTTTGTATGTTGTTTCAATATTTTAATGAGATATATATATATATATCATACCAGAAAGCTAACCCTTTGAAAGAGTACAATTCAGTGGTTTTTAGTACATTCACAAGGCTGCCCAAGACCATCACAACTATCTACTTCCATTACATTTCATCACCCTGTCTCATTTAATTTTCACAGTAGCCTTCGGGAGTAAGTATTTATTTTAAACCCCATGTTACAAATGAGAAAACAAAGATTTAGTGAGGTTAAGTGATTTACCAAGTTCCCACAGCGTGTAAGAACTGAGAGTTCTTTCATGTGGAACTGAGAGTCAAAGGCAGATCTCTCTGGGCCCCAAACCCATACATCTCTTTCTATCCCCTTGATGGTCCTTTATTTGTACCATGGTCCATTATCAGTTCCACCAACAGGGACACCAAAGGGAAAAGTCGTAACTTTCTTATTTCTCTCTTCCACTTCTTGCCCTCCTCTCCTTTATCCCTCCTGGGATTAATGGCTTTGGTATCCCTAGCAACCGCCCTCCTCCTGCCCACACCGCCTTCATATACATACTAATATACAGCACACAGTTCCCCTGTCAAAATCTCTTCTCAGCTAGTGACTTGACCTTGCATTGAAGGCCTAAAAGACTTATAAAACTTTAACAGTAAGCCATCATTTAGCATAGTGATAAGAACAAAACTTCTATTTTTTATCTTTTGGCTGCGTTGGGTCTTCATTGCTGCGCACGGGCTTTCTCTAGTTGCGGTGAGCGGGGGCTACTCTCCACTGCATGGGAGCTTCTCATTGCAGTGGCTTCTCGTTGCGGAGCATGGGCTCTAGGCGTGTGGGCTTCAGTAGTCGTGGCATGGGGGCTCAGTAATTGTGGCCCGCGGCCTCTAGAGTTCAGGCTCAGTAGTCGTGGCACACAGGCTTAGTTGCTCCGCGGCATGTGGGATCTTCCCGGACCAAGGCTCAAACCCGTGTTCCCCTCATTGGCAGGCGGATTCTTAACCACTGCGCCACCAGGGAAGCCCTGAAGAAAACTTTTGACATCAAGCTTAGATTTTAAGTTCCAGTCTGGTTTCCCCGTGCTAAATGTGTTACTCTGGGCAGTTCACCCCTGTGAGCGTCAGTTTCCTCAGCTGTAAAATGCAAATAATAATAATAATAATAATACATGCGGGACTTCCCTGGCAGTCAAGTGATTACGACTGCACATTTCCAATGCAGGGGGCGTGGGTTCGATCCCTGGTTGGGGAACTAAGATCTCCCATGCCACGTGGAGTGGCCAAAAAATAATAATGGTACACATGCATCACAGGCCTGCTATGAGGGCTAAATAGCATATACATGCTAAATGTATAATGCAATGCCTTGAAACAGAGTACATGCTCAGTAAATGGCAGTAGTTATTTTGGTGGCTTCAGTGAATGGGTAGAATGCAGAATTATAGAGCACACATTAAGATATATGGCCTAGAATCTCTCTAGACTGCAGGCCCACAGGGCAAACGTTGATAAAAGAAAAAAGCATTTATTATGCAAGGAAATGAATGATAGTTTGCCAGGTAGTATACCAATCAAGTTAAATAGTTCCTGCAAACTCTTGCCAGGTTAATCAACTAAAAGCATAAAGATCCCTTCTGGCATTAAATCTCTGGTTGCTTTCCTCACAGCAGTCACAGCATTTCCCTCTTTAAGAAACTACACTGATTCCCTGTTGTCATCAAAAAGCAAAACTTGACTTGGAAGATATTGAGCACAGCCAGGAGTGGCACAGTGTCCAGTTGGGTCTGACCTGCCTGAGGAGATCAAGTAGTCCTGGCAGACCCATGTGGTTGGATAGAGGTCAAAGGCCCAAATATAGCTGAGAGTATAACCCATGAGCTGTTTTAGAGTTAGCAGGTTAAGATGAGAATCTGGAATATAGATTTCAAGCAGGGTTATCAGGTTAGGCTTTAAGTCAATTTCAGCATCCAATCCAAACAGGAGCAGGGTGAGCAGTCAGCAAAGGTCCAAAGAGCAGGATGCCCCAACACAATCCGGGAGCAAATACCAGAGACCCAAACTTGAGCCATGAGCATAATTGCCATTATTTATTTACCATATAAACAGACACTTTGCTAAGGGCTTTACTGTGTATTCATTATCTCATTTAATTCTTACCACTATCTTATAAGGGTAAGTAGCATTATCTTCCCCATTTTAAAATTTAAGGAAACAAAGGATCATAGTTCTGGAAAGTGGTGAAGCTGGGATTAACTCCCAGATCTGTCCAACATACATGCCCTCAACCACTGCATCATATGAATGCCTCCCAAACACTATAGTACTGCTGGTAACCAGAGGCCACACACTTGGAGACTTAGGCACAAGGATAAAACGATCCTAGTGATAAAGCTGACTTGCCGCTTAGCCAGAGAATTATTGAAGTTGGGGTCATGGTTTTTTCTACTTTGTGGTAGGAGGCGTATGCTGAGAGTCTGAGGTGGGGCTGAGAGTATCAGTATCAGAGACGTTGTCTTGACTACCTCATACATTCTCATTTTCAGTGGTCACAAATAGAATAATAGCTCCTATCACTCTACCTTTAAATTTCTTACCTGCTTCCCTTGATCTATAAAGAAAATATGACAAGCAGGAGGAGGTGGCTCTTTGTCCCCTAAAGAGCTCTGTAGCCTTCTGGTAAATTAAATAACAACAATTCTTCTAAAAGGTGGCCCCATTTTGCAAGGATGGAGTCTGGGTGCTACAGAAATAGGCTCAGGAGGAAAGCGCTGAAGAGTGTGGTAGATGGGTGGCCTCTGTTGGAAACCACCTTGCTCTTTTTGGAGGCTGGAGATAATGCTGTGAGCTGCCTCTGAATGTTTTCTTCCCTCTAGTGGTCAGTGGAAGGAGGAAAGAACGGTGGTATAAGCGGTGCCCACTTTTTACTGTAAATGCAATCCTGGAAATAACATCCAAAGAACATTACTTCCTTAAAGAATAATGTTATAATTGGAGCTATGTTTCAAACCAAGGACACTATATCAAATAAATTTAAAATATGACCAACAATTTGTCATATTAGCAAAGATACACTTACAGTAGGACTATAATAATTCTAAATAATAAAATTAAGGCTTGTGCTGTATAATGGACACAGGTACAGTCTACATAATGATTATAAAAGGGATCCCTGCTGTATCATTCTTTTTTCATCTAATTATAAAATGCCACCTAAAACAAACAATACAATATACATTGACTAAACTTTTTATTAACAGTTTTTTCACCTTCTTAGATGTTAACTTTAAAGTGCTTTCCAAAGTAATCTAAGTTCTTTCCACAGAGCCATTTATAAAATGAAGTTCCACAATCACCCAGATACTGTTCAAACAATTTCCAAATGTGTCTTCCAAATTAATTCTGCCAATTTCCCTTCCCAATTACTCCTCTCTGCATTTTGGCAATGTGTATCAATAGCCTTAAAAATGTTCACAGCCTTTGACACAGTAATTCCACTCTTACAAATGTAATTGAAGGAAATAAAGCAGTACAGAAAGATTTATGAATGAAGATATTTGTCAGAGCCCTATTTATAACAGTAAAAAGTGGAAAAAGCCTAAATGTCATACAGTAGGGGAATGGTTAAGTAAAGAAATATGGTATATCCCTTGCAGTGGAATAATGTAGTCGATGATAAGATATTTCTTTGAAGAATCTTTAATGACTTGGAAAAATGCTTATGATATAATGTTAAGTGGGAATTATGGGCAACAAGTATTTATACAGTATGATCTCAAGTTTGTAATGATGATAATTATAATATATATCTAACTGTAAAAAAAAATACTGGAAGAACATACACCACAAAGTTAGCAGTGGTTATCACCAAGAGGTGGAATTGTGGGGGAAATTTTGGACAGGCAGAGGAAGAAGAGCCCACAAAAAAAGACTGAGAAAGTATTCCTAAATAGGATGCTAATGAGATCTGAAGGAATGAGGAGATAGCTAGGTAGCAGAGCCAGGTAGGTTTTCTTGGGAAGAGGCCTGGATACATTCTGTGAGTGAGAGGGCGGACTCAAGTAGGGTGACCAATCATCCTGGTTTATCCAGGACTAAGGGGTTTCCCAAGATATGGGAGTTGAAGTGTTAAAACTGAGAAATTTCTGTGCACACTGGGATGCATTAGTCACCCAGACTCAGCAAACTGAGGCCGGTAGATGGGTAGTGTCATGACCAAAGTCACACAGGAAGCAGAGCACGGGCTGGGAATTCAAGGGGCTTAATTCTACTCCCTATTTTGCTGCCTCTTAGCAAGATACTTAATTTCAGTCTTAGTTATGGCTATAAACACTTACCTTGTTTGCTCACCAGCTTGTTCTGCAGACTAAATTCAATTATTCGCAAATACAAGGGATTATCAGTAATAATAAACATGTACTAGGCACACACTACATCGCTTTGGGGCACAATTCTAAGATTAGGGGAGTATTAATAATTCCACATTTATAGAATTTTGAAGTCTTAGTGAGATTATATTTCTAAATAAATTAATACAATGCTTGTCTTCTAGTAAACACCCATTAAACATTAGCTCTGATGATTATATGTGACTGATTATACGTCTCAACGTGAAAAGACAGATATTAGAATCCCCTAAAAGTACTATCCATGAGAGAGTACTTCGATTAATACTCCCATTTTACAGATGAGAAAATTGTGGCTCAGAGAGGTTAACTGCCTTGCCTAAGTGTATACAGTCAGTAAGTGATAGCGCCATTTGTCCCCTCATCCAGCACTCTTTTTCTGCTTTATTAAATCGCCACCCAGTCAAAAGCCTTTTGGCTTTTTTTGAGAACATTGACAACAGTTTTTTTTTCTTTTTACTGTAGACAACCTTCTTCTTACGTACATCTTCAGTTTAGTCAAAGCCTACTCTTAGGCCAAATAGAGGACACCAGGGAACAATCTATGGGATATTTGTTAGCAAGCCTCAGAGAACTTCAAGATTCTTTAGTAAGGCTGTAAACCAATTACAAGGTCTGCAAGACACTTCTCATACAGTAAGGCTGAAAGTCAGTAGTGTTCTGGTAAATGTTTAGCCACTGGCTCTGGGAGAGGGAGTAGAGGGACCCTGATTTGTAGCATGTGCAGACGTCATGTCGTAAATATTTCCACCAGGGCTGATTTCAAACTACCATTGTGATTGGCTTCTGTGAACCAATGCTAGCCAGTACAAGCCAAGGCAGACCAGTTCCAACGCACCACTAAAAGCAGAATACCAACTTTGAATCGGTTGCTTTCCTGAGCGTATATAAACTCAGTGAGACTTCAAGGATGGGCATTATTCAAGGAGCTTGGTTTTAGTATGTCAAAAAGGGAGGGGGAAGGGAGTATAAGGTAATGGGTTAGGATACTCCAGCCGGTGAGATAATTTAAGGGAAGGCCCAGGGGAACAGAGGAGCTTCTGGTTACTGCCTGCAAGTCCAGGTCTGGCCATTCATGAATGGCCAGTAAAGCCAAAGCTAACACCTGTCATAGGAATGAGAGAAACTTTTTTTCCCCCTGCTTGTCAAGCTTTTCATTTTCCCACCAACTTTTTATTTTGAATATTTTCAAACCTTCAGAAAAGTTACAGGAATAGAACAATGAGCGCCCATATAGCCTTCACCTAGATTTACCAATTCTTAATATTTTCCCACATCTACTTTATTACTCTATTTTTATGAACTATTTGAGAGGTATTTGCAGATATCTTGACTCTTCACCCCTAAATACTTGAGTAAGAGTCTCCTAAGAACAAGGGCACTATCCTATATAGCTACCATATAGTCATCACACTCAGGAAATACAACTCTGATACCACAGACAGGTATAAAGTCTATATTCACACTTCCCCAATTGTCTCAGTAATGTCCTTATAGCTTTTTTTGATGCAATAAAATATTATGAATTGCATTTAATTGTCAGTATCTTTGGTCTCCTTTAATCTAGAACCGCACACCCCACTTCTTTTTCTTTTGTCTTTTATGTCATCAACATTTTTTTAAGAGTCCAGGCCAGATGTTTTGCAGAATGTCTCTCAATTTGATTCCTCTGATTATTTCTCATGAAAACATTGAGCTTAAACTTTTTTGTTTTCCATAATGTTATATCTTTCTCAGTGCCTCACAGCAGGAAGAACATGTCATTTTTACCAGTATTGATAATGGTAAACTCAATCATTTTGTTAGGGTGGTATCCAACATATTTCTCCATTGCACTGATACTGGTAAAGTTTTGAGTATATGTGAGTATCCTGTTCCAGGAGAAGCTTCTTTATGCCACAAGTATAAATTACCTTATTACTGAAAATATAAATTACATGGTTCACTGCAGAACCATGGGTTGCAAAGGCATTTTCCCTAATTAAAAGAAAAAAACAGAAGATGAGATTTATTAAAGAAAAAAAAGCTGGCACTAAGCCTCTTAGACAAATTCATGAGCTATTCACATGACAAGAGATCTTATCTAAATAAGGGGCTCCTTATCTAAATTGTGACCTGCTGCTGGAAGCCTATGTCCCAGTCTATACATATATGTATCCCTAGAATATAGCCTAGTGCCTAGGCTACCATGGGTGTTCAGGGAAAGTTTATGGAATAAATGTCTCTCCAATTGTACTGTCTCCATGAATGAGAAATTAATCATACTAAGTAAAAAAATGTACTTTATTTTGTCAACTGGCACCAGCTGGAATTGATTTGGCTGCTTAAGCACCACTCTTCTCATGGGAAATGACAGAACTTTCAGTTTTCATCCAGGTATTTGACCTTACTCAGGCGCTATTCAAGTCTCTGGTTATTCTAAAAATCTTAGCTTCTCTATATTAAAGTCAGAAACTGCTCTAAATAAATCAAGGATCAGCCCTGTATTTGTTAGGATTAGACTTGGCCGCAAATCACAGAAAACCCAAAATAACAGTGGGTTAAACAATACAGTCATTTATTTCTCTCTGATGTAAAAGTCCCTAGTTCTGGCCAAGATGGAGTAACAGGGACTGGATTTACCCTCCTGCCTGAAACAAGTGAAAAACCAGACAAAATGAAAACAATAGTCTTCAGACATCGGACACCCGGCAAGAAACAACAGTGATCTCTGAGAGACAGGGCACAAACAAGGTGAGCCCTATGATTGCCCCAGCTTACTGCCTGGAATGAGTTTCCAGTCAGTGATACAGGGAGAGGGAATCCAGGCAGGGCCAGGTGGATGAGTATATGGAACCGGTAGTTGGGAAACCAGGGCAGCTAGAATTTGCAAGACAAGGTACTGGAGAAGAGAAAGCTGTACAGAAAAAGAACTCTGGAGATTTGCAGAGTCCCCCTTGACTCTTCAACTGAATACTGGTCAACACATGTACATGAGACTAGGAAAAGGACCACCCAAAAGGAACAGATATCATCACACAGGACTAGAAATAGTGCCTGTTCCTTCCAGCCAGAGTGGAAAATCTCATAATTCAGTGTATCAGAGTTCTCAAAAGTGTCTTGCCTCAGTAGTGGTGCCAAATTAGCCCTATACTGAAGGCTGCTCTAGACCTGCCTAATGAAGTTTAAAAAAGAGCCTTGAAGGGATCAAACTGTTTCCAAGTAACTTAACTGTGTTCCAGAACAAAGCCTCAGACTATCCAACAAGGTAAAATTCACATCTGACATCCAATCAAAAACTTCCAGGCATCCAAAAGAAGGAAAATATAACCCATAATAAGGAGAGAAATAAATTAAAACTGACACAAAAATAACACAGATAATGGGACTGGTATACAAAGACTTTTAAACAGTTATTATAACTATTTTTCATATGTTCAAGAAGCTAGAGGAAGGATTAAGCACGTTAAATAAAGATATGGAAGACGTTAAAAAGACCAAAATAGAACTTCTAGAGGTGAAAAATTCAATGTCCGAGATGATGTAAAAGTCCATATAGGTAGTTGAGGGCTTGTATGGCATCTCCATGATCCCTAGGGACCCAGGCTCCTTCTGTCTTGATGCTCTCCCATTCTCAACATATGGTTTCCAATTTATGATCCACAATGGCTTCTCTAGCTCCAGCCATCATATCTGCATTCCAACTAGCAGGTTTGGAGACTAAGAGAAAATAGTATGCCCCTCCATTTAAAGACACTTAGAAATCACATGACATCATTTTCCCTTGCATCCAGTTGGTCAGAATATAGTTTCAGGGTCATACTCATCTGAAAGTGAGATCAAGAATCGTAGTCTTGGGCTTCCCTGGTGGTGCAGTGGTTCAGAGTCTGCCTGCCGATGTAGGGGACACGGGTTCATGTCCCGGTCTGGGAAGATCCCACATGCCACGGAGTGGCTGGGCCCGTGAGCCATGGCCGCTGAACCTGCGGTTCCGGAGTCTGTGCTCCGCAACGGTAGGGGCCACAACAGTGAGAGGCCCGCATACGGCAAAAAAAAAAAAAAAAAAAGAATCATAGTCTTTATTCTGGGTGGCTATGTGTCCAGTTAAAATGTCAGAGTTTTACTACTTAGTGAAGAATGGGAGAACCAAAATAGGGGGACAACTAGCCACCACTTTTCAAGTTCAGGCTCCTATCAGTGCAGGAGAGGTCCAATCCAGTTTGAAGAACATTATGATCCCTGGCTTAAAAACAATCTGAATAAGACACACCTCAGTGTTTTTCATACTCAAAAATTTAAAATCTAGGGCTTCCCTGGTGGCGCAGTGGTTGAGAGTCTGCCTGCCGATTCAGGGGACGCGGGTTCGTGCCCCGGTCCGGGAAGATCCCACATGCCGCGGAGTGGCTGGGCCCGTGAGCCATGGCCGCTGAGCCTGCGCGTCCAGAGCCTGTGCTCCACAACAGGAAAGGCCACAACAGTGAGAGGCCCACGTACTGAAAAAAAAAAAATTAAAATCTGGTTAACTTGTTTTGAGGTTGTTTGACTTCCAGCCCCCATACCTCCATATAATTTTGAGTTTATATCAAACTGCCAGAGTTGCTCCATTTCCCCAATCAGTGACACCAAGCTAAAGGTGGAGTTTAACATTTTGTTTGACTTATGCCTATGTTTATCCTGGCCAAGAAAGTGGGGTCATTCAATGTGTTTATGCCCTAGTCCTGAAACAGCTCACTTTCTTTCTTTCCTAATAAAGTCACTAACACCTGCAGCTGAAACTAACTTTCACAGGGGCATCCATATTGCATGCCCTGGAACATCAGGGCCTTCTTCCTGATGGAGGAAATTTTAGCACATGATAGATACAATCTGTTATTTGCAAGAGATGGTAGGTGGACATGCAATTGATCCGGTTTTGTCAGGCAAGAAACTATTGCTGAAAAATGGCAGTTCTTTCAAGGTGCCGTACAAACCAAGTATATGACTGGCCCACTGAGTCTTCCCATAGAGCATTTTGCACTAGCTCTGTGTGCTGTCTTGAGCAATTCAGACTAAAAAAATCTACAGGAAGTCAGGCCTGGGTGCTCTCCAGTTAGTAATGTTTTAATAACCTTCTGCACAGACATTGCAGTAGAATATTTCCACTTTCTCCCCAAAAAGCTCTCTCCTCCTGTAATCACACTGCTTCTCTATTATTAGCATCACCACCACCATTATTCTTTACACCAAATAATAGTGATTTTTGAAGTATAACATACATAGGAGTTTCATATAGCAAAGTAACAACCTAAAGAAATGCTTTGGTGGAAGGAGTTGAGATAGAATCTCCAAATCTAGTGCTGATTTGGACTCCAGACTGTGACCTCAGGGGAAGATTCTTTCCTCGTTATGGAACCAAATTTGGGTCCACTCTCCTGCATGCAGTAAAGCCAATCTACTGACACCAGGTTGTGGTGACAGAAAGTACAGCGTTTATTGCAGGGTGCCAAGCAAGAAGAATGGGCAGCTCATGCTCAAAAGACCCGAATTCCCTGATGCCTTTCAGGAGGGGTTTTTGAAGGCCGTGTGAGGGAGGGAGCGGCAGGGTGCATGATCAGCTCATGCATAATTCTCAGATTGGTTGGCATCAAGGTTAAGTTTTGAGCATCACCAACCTTCTGGTTTCAACCAGTCTGGAGTATACATGCTTGTGGTCAGCAGTTTTCATCTGGTGGGGGTCTGCTTCCTGTATAAACAATGTAGGAATGTGTGTCAGGCCTGTATCTCCATCTTTCAGGGAACTAGGAGTTCAGTGATTCTGCGATGTGGAAGATTTATAGTCTAAATTGTTACCAGTTTCCTGGCCCAACAAGTAATCTTTGTTTATACATCTTCACATTTCCTAATCATTAACTCTTGAGCCAGCCTTTCGAGACTCAGGAGAGGCCTGGGAGACTAAAGCAAAACCCTTTTACTTCAAAGGACAGGGACACAGGGGCTTGTATGCGGTTTCAATTCCCCCTTTTGTTTGATACTCCTCAATCTTGAGGGGAACAAGTTCAAAACAAGAAAGAGAATACAATTTTGGACAGAGAGGTTAATCATAAACTCAGCAGAGGAACTCAGCTTTAGGGAAACTAGGTTTCGATCCCCACTCCTATTTCAACCTTCCCCATATCTTTGAGAGAACGGGACAACCACCACTCTGGCTACTCTTGGGCTCTCCCACTGTGAACCTGTCCACAGAAGTCACAATGGAGTAGATTCAGTAAACACACTCATTGACCTGCTGTGCCCTATCTAATGTGGTTTCCCATTGGACATCCAGTAGACCCAGAGCATACCATCTAGGCCAATTGGAAAGAGATGGTTTTTGACTTACCAAAATGCTGTTTGTCAGGTGCAATTTTGTTTTCAGTAAGACCTTGAAGTTTGGATAAAATGAAGGGTAGGGATGGAGAGTTAATGTAAAGGGAAGATAACTCATGAGACTGGGTGTCTGTTTTCACCCAATAAGAAATGGACATTAACAACTTAAGTTGTTTTCCAGGTGAAGGTGAGAAGGAAACCTCTGTTAGATATGGAGGTGTATTTAAAGCTTGATGCTATATGAGCTCCAAAAACTAGAACTTTGTTCCATTTATTCTAACAAACCCCTCACTGACCATGCTATCAAAAAATTGGGGTGGGGCTTCCCTGGCGGCGCAGTGGTTGAGAGTCCGCCTGCCAATGCAGGGGACACAGGTTTGTGCCCCAGTCCGGGAGGATCCCACATGCCGCGGAGCGGCTGGGCCCATGAGCCATGGCCACTGAGCCTGCGTGGCCAGAGCCTGTGCTCCACAATGGGAGAGGCCACAACAGTGAGAGGCCCGCGTACCGCAAAAAAAAAAAAAAAAAAAAAAGATTGGGGTGAATGCTTGAACTGTCAATGACTATTAACACTAAAAATTGCAAACATTTGCCATCTGAGCGCCTGTCTTTCTGACCCCTCTTTTTTTATGGATTTGGAAAACATAACATTATTTGAACTGGTTGGCTCCAGATCTGTGAAGTGTTTTGGATCCAAACAGTGAATTGCCACAAACGAGGCAAATCAAAGAGGATTTTTTTGTGGTCTTTGAGAAAAAAACGTGTTGAGAGTTTCACCCAATAATATACAAAAGGACAATTCAGCTTTAGCTCTTTGTGTCTTTCTTTTCAGTGGATTAAACCTAAAGCACAAGAGCTATCTGTCCTCCACCAGTCAGGCAGGGCAATAGAGTAGTATTAGCAAATCAATAAATATAACACTAACCCTATTGAACGTGTTACAATTCTCTCTGCCTCTGTATTTTGGGCTTCTTCATCTTGCTCACATTTCTCAAGTGTGGCCCCTCTTCAGATGTCATCTTATATAACCAGAACATATTTTCAAACAGCAAATTAGCATCCAACAATATTCCTCCCCCAGCACCCTCTATTAAAGAGGCTCTACCTTCCTCCCAAGACCTCTTTTTTCTTGGGAACCCATGTCTAATACATTCTTGTCACTTTTTATGCCCTTGTCATGGTAGATTTTAAAGGCTTTTTAAAGTGTTCCTGTTATAAAGCACTGTGTCCTGCCCTTACCTGTAACCAAGGATGTCAGATCCCACAATTGTCAGTTTTGGCTACTGAAGAGAATAAGAATGAGAGACTTTGAGGCTCACTTCCCCCCCCCCGAAACTTCAGAGAGCCACTCTACGGACAAAAGAGGTTGTTCACCTTAAGGTACAGACACCCCAGAGCAAACATTCTCTTTGAACCAACAGGTACATAGCAAGTGCTTACTGAACACCTGTTCTGTGTACAGCATTGAGCTCGGTACCAGAGTAGAAATAAGATGGGCATAGCATGGTCGCCATCTTGGATGATGTTCTATTTTCAGCTTGAGGAAGGGAAATATATAATAAAACCTAAGAATAGGGTGTCCAGCTTATGAACCATCAAATGTTAGGGCTGGAGAGAACCTTTAGTTATCACCTAGTACAACCATGTTTTCAAACTGTGGATCCTCAAGCCCTAAGATTCAGCAAAGTGCCTGAAATGCTGCCTCTCTGCCCTTCTTGCCTCTATCCCTTTCAACCAATGACACTGCTTTGAACTTCTATAAGATGTTGCTTGTGTAACTAAAGTTCCATAGCTTTTGAAAATTTACAAGCCATAAATCTAGTCCAACCCTCTCATGTTACAGCTGAGGAAACAGAGCCCCAGAAAGTGAAAGGAATTTGCTTGTGGCTCCATGGCCAGTTAGAAGCTGCAACCCTCAGTTTTCTGATTCCTGTGATCTACTTCCCCATGTCACCTAGCAGCCTAGCAGCAGACATTTCTAAAATATCAGCGTGGTCTGCCATCTTAAGAAGAGTCACTTGTCTCAGGAGCAGGAGGAAGTTGCTTTGGGGTATCCTGAGCCAAGGGCTTAGCATGAGTTATTCCACGGTATCAGAGAAAGAAGAGATCAGTGAAAGATATTGTTTAGCCTCCCATTTTGCTTCCCCCAAGTGGGTCCTCATCCTTCACAAAGCAATAAGACTACCTAGCTGGTAGAATTGTGAGGATTAATTGAGATCATGCATGCAAAGAGTCTGACATATAATAGGTGCTAAATAAATGGTAAATCTTAATCATATAGCTATTTCTTTGGAATATAAAGTGGTATCTTTCAGTGATGTGGCTCCCAATTATTATATAGGCAAAGAAAATGAGGATTTGTAAATCAGAATCCAAGTCCAGGGTGAGCTAAACTGGTTTATCAGATGGATGCCAATTTCATATATTATTTGGTGGAGTCAAGGCACATCCTTCATTTCCCAGGGAGCCTGGCAGGGTTTGGCAATCCTAGTGTATCCAACTGTGCCAGGACAGAGAGCTAAATAGAGGGTGTGGTACTAGGTTTCTTTAAAGCACGGGTCTGGAAAATACTGTGCTTTGCCTCTCATAATTGAGCTGGCATAAATGGAGAAGAAAATTGTCAAAAAGGATGTTTGTTTTTCTTGGATGAATTCAATTCTCAAAAAACAAATGAAATTTCCTCACTTGCAATTAACATACTCATACATCACTGCATAGAGACCTAAATAGGAAGAACCCTCTGTTTTGGAGACATGGCCTGGGAAGTGTCATTGATGGCATTGCCTGGTTTCATGGAGCATTTGCTTTCTGTTTAGTTTCTGTGACTTTGGCTGGGGAATTTTCCAAGGCAAAGGTTACATTTTGGACTTGAAGATCAAAGCTCCACTCATTTGAACCACCATCCTACTATCAGTCCCACATAGTTGATTTCTTTCTGAAGACATATGTGGTTTCCTTTGGGTTGCTGACTTAGATATTTCAATTCCAATGTTCCCACTCTGCTATTTCTCCTTGGATTATGGATAAAAGCCCCTCTTCTCCTACTTGCTTTATCTCTTCTGAGCTGTGGTCCTGACTTATTAAAGGTTAAACAATTTACCCCAGATTTCTTGGCTAGAATGTATCAAGAGCCAGGAGTGGAACCTAGGCAATACAACCTTAGAGTTTAGGAGCTTAACCCCTATGCTCTATTGCTCAGGGATTCCAAAATCAAGAGGAAGCACCTCAAGGCTGGTGGAGTCAAGGGTGAGTTTGCAGAGAAAATAACCATGGGCCTTGAGGGATAGATTTTGACAGAACGAAGCATTGAAATAATATGAGTGTGCCATACAGGTAGAAAAGCACAGGGTAAAATGTGGGCCAGGGTAGATCATTTGGCTAGAATATGGGGTCATTTGAAGGCTGTATTGGAAGATGATTCTTTAAACAGAGTTGGGATTATGTTATGGGGAACCTGTTTTGACAGGATGAATTTATGCTTAGTTCAGTAAGCAGCTGAAGGTTCTTTCTTTCTTCCCCTTTTCCTTCCTTCTTTCCTTGCCTCCCAAGTAATATATGTGCTAACAATTAATATCTAAAAAAAAAGAGAATTCCACCTGAAAGCCCCTCAACAGAGATTATTCATGTTAACATCTCTCTCTTTCTCTCTCTCCCCCCCCCTCCATGTATATAGATATATATTTCCAGACTTTTATACCATGCAAATATATACATATAAATAATTCCATATTATTGGATATTCCATATTTGTAGAAGGAAAAATTCTAAGATGCCTGTTTCCTGGCTATATGCCCTATATAATCCCCTCCTCTTGAGTGTGGGCACACCTGTGAATATGATGTGCTATGGCTCCCTTGATAAGTCATGTTATATGCCAAAGGTGGTGAGCTAGTCACGCCTGTAATTACATTACATTATATAAGAATTTCCAGCTGGCTTTGAAGACTAATCTTCATGTTGTGAGAGAGCCATGTGGCTAGGACCTGAGAGCAGCCTCTAGGGGCTGAGACTGACCACCAGCAGTCAGCCAGCAACTGACTGGAGAAATCGGGGACCTTAGTCTTAAAACCACAAGGCACTGAATTCTGACGATAAGTAGTGAGCTTGGGTCACAGCCCTGGCTGATGCTGTAATTTCAACCTACTAAGTGTATTGACTACATCTTCTTCTTTTCTGTAGCCAGTTCTTAAAGATAGCAAATGACTGGCCCAGAGGGGTGCCTTTCATATGCAAACCAACCAATCCAGACCCAGTATCTGAACCACCGCCTCTATTTGGCTCTTACACTCCAGAAGGCAATATTCCTCTGCCCTAATCATCCCAGGGCCAAGTACCAGACAACTAGTGACAGCTTCTATAGCCCAGAGCCCACTGAAATTATTCATACTAGCCAGTCTTAAGCCTGATTACGCTGCCTTGCCTTGCATTTCCCATAGAAACTACAATAAAGGCCCTTGCCCATGCTTTTCCCTCACTCCTTCTGCCTCCTGGCCAACCCTCGTACTTCCCCTGTGGCTCTGTGTGGTGTGCTGTGCCCCTCTTCTTGGGACCTGTAGTAACAAATTATCTTTTCAATGGCAGTCATCCCCTGATCTGTTAGCCTCACCATACTTGACTGATAATAAAACCGATATTTTAAAACAGTGAGAGACCCTTAGCAGCAGTCAAACTATGCTCAGACTCCTGGCTCATGGAGACTGTGATTTAATAAATTTGTGTTGTTTTAAACTGCTAAGTTTGTGGAAATCTGTTATGCAATGATAGAAAACTAACATACACATAAAATTGATATTTAAACATACTATATTCTTCTCTAACCTATGTTTTTTCATTTAATATAGCATACTTATGTTTATGTATATATAGGTAAATAGATAGAAATAGATATATAGATATAGATACACCATTAAAAGATCTTGAGTAAGGGAATGAACCACTTAGAACTGAGAATTTAAACAGCAGTAAAATGTGGTACAGTTAAGAAAACCCAGAAGTGGCGGAAACTTGGCAGGAGATTATACTGGTTATCTGGATTGGTGGTTCTCAACCTCGGAATCTCCTAGAACAATTTTTAAAGTACTGATACCTGGGACTCACTATCCCCAGAGATCTTGATTTAATGGTCTAGGGTACAACCTGGGTATTCAGTGTTTTAAAACCTCCCCAGGTGATTCTAATGCACAGCCAAGGTTGAGAACCACTGGCAAGTAGAGGTAAAGTGTGCAATCTTGAAATAAAATGGTCCTGTGGAAATAGAAAAGGAGGGATGGGGTGAATAAGGCATTGCTGAGGAAACCACCAATAACCCAGTAGTAAGAAGACAGAATCCTCCGGCTCATCTTGCTTTTGTGGTTGTTTGGTTTGTTTCCAATTAGATTTCCACTCATCTCATTAGTATTATTAGGAGAATTTTCATGAGAAGATAGAAACTTGAGGCTGCTCATGCATACATGGAGTGGCAGGAATGTTGAGGAGGTCTCAAGGAGCATTCCAGCCAAAGGAAATGTTATGAGCAGTTTCAAAGGAGGGAATTAGTTTTCCAGTTATGAGCCTGAAGTTAGTGGTTGACACAATGAATGAAGTTAGAGTGACAGGGCTGTCACACAGAGGCTTCAGTGCTATAAGAAAATGGGTCGTTCTCATTCCTTGAAAAGAAAGGGAATGAATAGATTTTTCAAAACGGTAGCTGAGAAAGACGACCTGAGTGCAACATGAAGGAAAGTAGAGAAAACCTAAAAGCCAGGAATCTCACCAGCTGTTACAGTAAGCAAAGCATAGGGAATGGAGCCTATTATAGGGCAGAGCAGTGGAAGGGGAGAGGAGCAGGACAAATCCAGAGATGCATCTAAAGAAAAAGCAAATTTGAAGGACCTATTGGATGTGGGTTGCCAAGCTTAGAGTATGATGGTAAGATGGTAATAAGGGATTTGATCAAAACGTATCTATTTTGGCATTGTGGTTAAAGGAAGGGTAAACTGATTAATTAGATTTCAGATGTTCTTGGGTATCCCTGAAGGCAGCTGATACTAAGGGAATTCATCCACCATAGGCTTTCCCTTGCTCAGAGTGAATGGGTGACAGATGGATTTCACAAGGTAAACGTAGTAGAAATAAAGTGGTTTAAAGTAGTTCATTTTTTCGCATTCTCTATGAAGGAGAGAACTCACTTTGGACAGCTGCATACAGTGAGAACCAGCAATCCCAGCTGCCAATAAAGAGAGCACACAATTTTTTTCCCTTTATAGACCCCCAAGGTGGAATTTTCTGAGGCTGTATCTGGTTGTGATTCATATTTTTGGCTGTGGTTCAAGCCTAGGCATGCGACCTGTTAAGCTGGTCACTTGTAGCTGAAGCAGCAGATGGTCGTTCCTCCTTCCCTTAAATGGCTGAGTCTGCCCTGAATCCTTAGGAGTGTAAATAATTTACTCTCTAGTCCACTGAGCCCAGTTAATATTACTTCTCAAAATTCCCCTGCCTGTGCTCTTATATTTACTTATACTTTTCTTGCCAAGATCTTCTAAATATCCCTTCTAATATTTATTTTCTGGGTAGAAATACTGGCCTGACCCAAACTCTGAAGTAAATTGTGAAGGATGGGAGCATCTTTAGTCAGCCCAGTGGGGTTTTTAAGTACATCTGTCCCCCTCCCTTAGGGAAGTTTTGTACCAGAAACAACCGTGTGAGATCCTGCTTTCCATCAAGGGTTTATTGGTTAATGAGGCCTGTGGCTGGTGTGGTGTTCCTGTGTTTAGCTTTTGGAACTCTCAGAGATAGTTGCTTGGAATAGAGAGCTGACAGAATTATTGCTCAGCAAGCCTGCTGGCCACAGCCCACATGACTCCACCAACATCGGTGAATTTTATGGCTGATTCAGTGAGCAGAGCAAGTATTTGAAGAGACACAGTGAAGAGCTGTTGGCATCCTGTTCTGCTGTCTGAAGAAGTCTGCAAGGCTTCTCGTTAAGCCATCCTTTTTCTATCTCCTTCTACTCTAGGCTTTGTTGTTCTTCCTCAAGTGCCTGAACAGGGACTCATGGGCAACGATGACTTCAGGTTGAGGTCACTGGAGTGGAACCTTGAGACTTAGACCCCCTAGTTTACTTGTGGCCAAGGGGACCCTTTCAATTAAAACCTGCAGTAAAAGAACATGATCAAATTCCACTTTACCCTAGCATTCTAGCCCTTCAGGCTACTACACTCTTAAAACAGTCTGTTGCATTTATATAAACCTTGGATATTTTGTAAAAGTACTCTCATCTATTATCACATTTGAGACTCATATCACCTCTACAAGTTATATAAAATAACTGTCACTATGTAACAAACCATTCCGAAACTCAGTGGCTTAAAAAATTTCTTATTTCTCACCAGGTTGTAGGTTTCTTGGGCGTAGGCCAGTCTAAGTTGGGCTTGGTCAGGAGTCTGTGGCAAGCCTAGGGGTTACCTGGTCTAGGCTGGGAATGGCTGTGCTTCACGTCTTCCTCATCCTCCTCCTAGAACCATGGGCTAACCTGAGCGTGTTATTTTCATGGTAAGGCAGAGAGAGATGCAAGAGTGAGTAGAAACAGTAATGCCTCTTAAGGCCTGGGCTCGTAATTGGCACACTGTTATTTCCACATCGTCCAATTTGCCAAAGCAAGCTCCATGATCAAACCCCGAGTCAATGGATGGGAGATGGCAGGGGCAAAGAATTGCGGTCAATAATGCAATTTTCCACAGGTAGCTAGGGCAGATATGACTGTTCTTGTTTTACAGATGAGAAACCCGAGACCCAGAGAACTTAAATGATTTGCTCAAGGTCACATGGAAAATCTGGGCAGGTCTGGAATGCAAACCCAACTCTTATGACTTCTAGTCCTCTCTGCTTTTTGCCACACTAAATTCCACGATCCCATAACATACACAGCTAGGTAAAGGTCCATGGCTCTTTTCTCTTCAGGGATGAATCCTCATGGCCTGGTCCTTTTCTGTTCTCTCTTATGCCCCTAGGGTTTGCCTCCTTCACAGCTGTCACAATCTACTCTTCCATTTGGACCTGTTTGGGGGGGAGGATGGAAGTTCCTCCTACTGAAACATGCAGACACAAATTCTCCCATCCCTGAAACAGACATACCTATCTCTCCATTTTTAATAAAAATAGATCTTTAAAAAAATCTAAACATCACATGTTAGTTGAACTAGAGTGGCCTCAAACCCCAATATACTATGGTTCTTTGAAGAATGGGAATATTATAATCATCTGAAATCTGTCAACATGCTTATTGCTGACTCTGAGCTTTACTTAGATGTTAATAGGTCCAGGCTAGTGTTGTCTTAGCCCTTACCTGACTGCCTTTGTAGAGTTTTTAGTTGCCCTCAAATCATGCCTCTGCCCCATCCTGCCCAGTCTGGTCTAGGTAGAATTTTAGTCCAAGCTGCTCAAACCTAACCTGAAGAGATTTGAGCTGGTATCTTTGATATAGCCTGCAAGATTTTTTCAGGTGTGAGTCTCCATGGCAACCTGTGTCTCTGGCTTTTGGTAGACTTGCACTGCTAAGTCTGGCTTTTGGAATCCTAAAGGTAGAAGGTACCATCTGCCCTTAAATTCTCCTCCTCAGGGTTTCTGGCCAGCGTGCACTGACAGTGTGTTTGCCTTATATGAACCTTCTAGACAGAGGTCTCCATGACCCCAGTCTCTGAAAGCCCCTCCCTTTTCCTTAGCACGGTTCTCTGCTTATCTTTTTTTTTCCCGTAATCTAACTTCCAGCAGCTGGTTGCTATGGCTGTCTGGCTATATCATTCAGTGAGGCTCCGTCTAATCTCTTTTGAGTCTAAGGGCTAATGTGCCTTAGCCATAGCAAGGAGGCTGAGTTCTGATCTCTTTCTCCATACTTCCATGGAAGACTGGAAGACAGATTACTTGCAGTGATTTCTGGAGGCAGAAGGTAAGTGAGTAGCCTCTATAGTGGTAGAACTAAGAGGGAATGCTGGTTGTCCTTGGGCCTTTGGAGAATATAGCTAAATCCAGAGGAAAAGTGAATAAGGACCAGCTTGGTAAAAAAAATAAATAAATAAATAAAAGTGCAGCTGCTGGAAGAAACAAATTTCTGCTACTGATAAAGAACCTCAGTAAATTCAAACAGTGTCCAGCTGTGGTCCCTGATTATCTTGCTGGCTCATTGCTAGGGAGATAAGGAAGCAAAGAAGTCTGGTTAGGAGCATCGCCGTAGATATTTTGTCTCTCACTTTGGTATGGTCCACCATTGGGATATGAAGAGGAAGCAAGGAGACAGCTGGCAGGGTGGAACCACATGCTATGATCCCTGACTTGCGTGTCTAATAGTTGACAACATGATACAATAGTAGTCAGTGTGGGCTCTAGAGCTAGACTGCTTGGGCTTGAATGTCTTTTGATGTGTGACATTTAGCAAGTTTCTTAACTCTAAGTTTTAGTTATCACATCTATAAAATGGGCATGATGCATCCTACCTCATATGGTTGTCATGAGGATTAAATAAAATATAAAGTTCTTAGCAAAATTCTGGGCACATAAGAAGCACTAAATAAATATTAACCATTGTTAACATTAGCTGATGCACATTTTGGGTGGGGGGACTTTCTAGAAGGAAATCAGTACCAGAGTACCTTGAGACTATGTGGTATATATTGGGCATTCCTTTTTCAGTAAACTCTTAAATATAGTGAAAGCTCCCATCACTGACATCTACTTAACTGATGTGGTGGATTGAGTTGATGCTTTCCCTTCCTACTGAAATATATACTGACTAATGCTCAGGGCACAGAGAAAGGTCATGGGCAGTAAGTTACCCTTCAGTTGACCCTTATACTTCTGCTCCCATGTGTCAAGTTGATGCTTATCAAGAATTAGTTGTTTTCATTATCAGCTGGCACCGTTTATGGAGCATACTGCCCTATAGCCACTGAATTAAATGTCATTTCTCTCATATAAGGTCACAAATATATTTAGCTTGATCTGAAAGAAAAAGAATTAGTTGTTTCATCACCAAACCCATTTTTGTCAGTTGTACTTGCTAACGTAACTAGGTAACATTGTAAATTTATGAAATATGAGCATAAAAGGGAGGCTACTGTTTCCATGTAAACTAAGTTCGATTCTTTGGAAAGACTTGATAAAGAAAAGTCTTAAAAACTGCTCTATTGTTGAGGCAGGGGGAAACATGAAACTGGAAATCAAATGGGATGCATTTGGGATGTAACTTATGCAAGAAAGAGTCAGAAATGTCAGCCAAAGGACCCACACTCAGAAAGAGGGGCTTGGTCTTACATCACATCACCAGATTGCTGAATGAATATACATTTGTGTGTTTTAGGTTGAAATAAAATGCTTAAGGACCATATGCATCATTTTATATGATTCTTCACTTTAACCAATCAATTACTTATTATACAAGGGAGTATTATATATACAAGAGAGCTTTTACTATATGGTCAGTATATTGTGTTAAGTAATTTATATGCTCTGGGCTTGAAAGAAGGCCCAGTAGAGTACATTTACCAGCTTTATGGGTGAGAGCTTGTAATAGGCAGAATAATGCCTCCCCCTCCCAAAGATGTCCACATCCTAATCCCTGGAACACTGTGAACATGCTATGTTATATGGAAGGGGGGAATGAAGGTTGCAGATAGTAGTAATGTTGCTAATCAGTTGACCTTGAGATGGGAAGATTATCCTGGATTACCTGGCATGGCCCAATGTAATCAAAAAGGTCCTTATGAGTGGAAAGAGGGAGGCTGAAGAGAGAGTGTCAGAGTGATGTGAGGTAAGAAGGACTTGAGCAATGTTGCTGGCTTTAAAGATAGAAGGAAGGGGCCATGAACAAAGGAATGTGGGCAGCATCTAGAAGCTAGAAAGGGAAAGGAATTGATTATCCCCTAGAGCCTCCAGATAGGAATGCCATTCGGCCAACACTGATTTTAACCCAGGGAAATGCATTTCAGACTTGTGACCTACAGAAGAGTAAAACAATAAACTTGTGTTGTTAAGCTACCAGGATTATGGTAATTTGTTATAGCAGTAATAAGAAACTCTTGCAGACATTGAGCCAAGTTGATGACAAACAACAAATTCTATCCCCTAACCATCACCACCACTACCACCTCCTGGTCCCGCAACTGTGCTTATAGGAAACCTAGGCCCTTCATACCTTCAGGTACCCTAGACACAGAATTTACACTTAATATCTGTGTCTGGCCTTAGAAGCACTATATTTACTAAGTTCCTACCATTTGCCAGGCAGTACACTAAATGCTAAGGCCTCACTGATGAACGGCATAGATAAAGGATCTGTCTTCATGGAGCTCTCAGGCTATTTTCATTATCTCTTCCCATTTCAAAACCTATATTTTACAGGAAGGTAGTTCTCAACATCTTCATGTGTTTTGACTGAGGAATACCTTGTTTTTTGCTCATTTGTAAAACAGAGAGTTTAGGCCATTACGAACTCCATTCTTCCCCTAATCCTTTTTCTCAGATTGCTTTTGATTTGTGACTCCGGTATCTCCTCTTTCACCCATTCACCCATCCCACAAAGTGACTTTGCAGAATTCTATCTTTACAGTCTTCCAACATAAAAATACCAACAAAAAAACAGATATTTCCACCAAGGAAAGAGAAGGATGGCTCCCTCATGCTCCATCTTCCCACATGGCCATGTTTGTTGTAAGCTTTCCACTCCACTCAGGTGTTTTCCTCCATCCAAAATGAAGGACCTCATGAACTTCAAGTCTCTCCCATTTATCAGGTCCAGCTCATGTCTGCCTTCAACAATCCCCTCCCCAGCCACAGCAGCTCACCTTTGCCTCTGTAGTATGCACAGTTCTGAGTCACGCCTTTGTGTCCTTTATTATTTGTCATTTTGTCCTCTATTACATGCGGCATCTGCGTTTTATTACTTTCCTGATTGGAAACCCCTTCGATGGTTTCCCAAGATCAAGGCACTGGAAAATTTGGTGTCTGGCAAGAGCTCACTTCGAAATCCATTGATGGCCATGTTTTCACTGTGTCCTCACATGGTGGAAGGGTGAGGTTGCTCTCTGGGGTGTCTTTTATAAGGGCACTAATCTCATTCATGAGGGCTCCACCCTCATGACCTAATCACCTCCCAAAGGCCCCACCTCCAAATACCATCACATTGAGGGGGTAGGTTTCAACATATTAATTTGGCAGCAACACAAATATTCAACCTATAGCACTATCCTCAGCAGCCATTCTGATATTTTCAAATATCAAACATTTGTGATATTTTCCATCTTCTCTTCAACCTCTGGGCCTTCAACATGCTGCATCTTCCTGAAATGTTTATCATCAGCTATTTCTTTTCCCACTCCTGCCCCCACCCTCCTCACTAAAAATCACCCCTGTATTAGGCCTCCCTTGGTAGTATCCTCCCTTAGGCACATAATCCTTTAGCACCATGCATTTCTTTGTAGCACTTATTAACTTGTAATTACTTGGATTTTTTTTTCTTCCTCTAGATGTAAGCTCCATGTTTGTTGAAAGAAAGAGTGTGGGTGAATGAACTAATGAATGAATGATCTTTTAGTCTCAACTATTACAGTTGTTTACTATCTGTCTCCTCCAATGAAAATGTAAGCTTAGTGAGGCAGGAACCTCGTCTATCTTATCGACTGCTGCTGTGTCACCACCAGTACCCAGCTTATAGTATATATTAAAAAAAATATTAGTTAAAAACAATGTTGGCATCTTTGTGGAGTCCAGTCAGAACATACCTTTCTTAAATCTTAGGCCACTTATACATAAAGAAGGAAGCAATGAGAAAGTTCCCAATGTTTTGGGTTTCCCCCTGAACCTGGAATCCTGAAATTAACTCCATTTCTTTCCTGTCATCTAAATGATATTAGTTAATACTACTTAGAAAGATTACAATGTTGTTTTCCTCAAGTACTTCTACATAATTTTCCCCCTATGAATTAATTGTATTTTTTGTAAGATGAACAAGCCAGATATAATTGGCCCTATTAGATAGATCAGTGACTCTTATACTTAAATTTGAAGCAGAATCACCCAGAGTGTTTCTTAAAATTGCTTATTCCTAAAGCCAAGCTCAATTCTGATTCTTTAGATCTAGCATGTAGCCCAGGAATCTGTGTTTTTGAAGCTCCCCCCAGGTCATTCTGAAGCTGACTGTCCAGGAATAATACCTTGAGAATTCCTAATATGGATTTTGAATTGACTGTTTGAGCAGTTTAATGACCTTTTCGGATAATAATATTAGATACCATCCATTGATAGTTACTGTTTGCCAGATACTGGTCTGTTCCAGGAAGACTTATAGAAAGCTATCATTACCTAATTTAATCTTTTCCACTAGTCTATAAGGAAGGTATTAATTTAATCCCTCATTCTGTAAGTTAGAGAGCTGAGGCTAAGAGAGGTTAAGTAATTTGCCCAGAGTCACATAGATAATAAGTCATAGAGCCACTCAACATATTCTGACTCCAAAGCCCGCCTTTTTCCTTTAATTCCAGGCTACTTGCCTCCCACAAAGCTCTCTTCATTTGCAGACTTCTGGATCCTTGGCAAGCTCAATGTGCACTTACCTCTACAGTCCTAATCAGAATTGTGATCTGTTGCCTTTAAAGGTGCTTTATTGCATGTTACCGAGGGAAAAAGGTCTGTCTTCCTACAATTCTTTGTTCTGCGTTTGTGGAAACAACAGGCCCCAGGGGAAGAGGCCCTTTTTTAGAAGAAAAAAATGTTCTTTCTGCCCTCCTCACATACCACATTAATTATCAGCTACAGAAGAAACTGCTGAAACTTCTGGCCCCCTTGGCCTTTCTTCTCCTCCAAACCAGGAAGCAGCACAGCAAGAGAAGAGCTTCATTCTGAAGCTCAAGTGCTCTCCCACATACCATAGCCTGGGACAAAGGTTCAGAGTGCTGGGTATGAGTCCTGTGATAAGGCAACCATCAAGAGGTGGAATGTTTATGGAAAATAGATTGGGATGTACAAACAAGAACTCTAGTTTGGATTTAGGGCAAATATTGAGTGAAACTCCCTTTATGCTTGGTCTTTCCTATACACTTGATACTAGGAGGTCATATAGAGACCCTCCATGAACCCAATAAGATAAATTCCTCTGCATAAGGCTTTCAACTTGTAGCAGAAGCTGGGGTTGAAAGTGCTTCACTGGGTAGTAGAGGTAGCTAGGTGAGGGATCTCTCTATTGCATCCACTTCTGGCTTCCACCTTCTCCTGCTTCAAAAGAGTGTCCTGGTGGACAACAATCTGGATACTTAAGTATGATACTAGAAGTAAAAGCCAGGAAGTGTTCTCCAGAGGTTATTAGGTCTCTGCCAGGCAGGATTTAAGGTAAAGATGGCAAACAGTAGTTTCATGCCCACTCCATGTATGAGTGGCTGCCTAGAACAATATACTGAGAAAAATTATGAGGCCACATATGAGCTCTGCAGGAAAGAGTGCCAGAATTGATTAGTGATGTCTGCCATGGACATGAAAATTTGCCAACAAATGATCTACTTTTTTTTTCCACTCTTGCTCAGAGCTAGTAGTTCCTTAACATGATTGCACACAAATCACAGGAAGCTTTTAAAAAAATACTGGTACCTGGAGTCCACCCCAGACCAATTAAATTAGATTCTCTGGAGGTGAGATTCAGGCATCCAAGCATCCAGGGTTGAGAGCCACTGGTCTGTACCATCACAGATATACAGAAGACTTAACTCAGTACTTCTCAAATGCACTTCCTCCAACAAGGATCTGCCAGGCTGGCTGCATAAGAATTGTCTAAGTAGCTTGTAAAGTTGGGGATTCCTGGGACCAACTCCTAAAATTTTGAATTTGGAAGTATGGGGATAGGTCCCAAGAATTTGTATTTTTAAAAACCTCACAGGAGGAAGCTGATGTGCAACCAGGTTTGGAAACCACTGCCCTGAGCTCTTCGTAATGCCTCAGATGAATGATAACTCTAAGCAGAACCTTGTACTCTAGGATAGTGATTTTCAACCCAGACTGCACATCAGCATTTCCTGGGAAACTTCTTAAGAACACCAGTGCCTGGGTCTAACTCCAGATCAATTAAATCACACTCTCTAGGGTAGAACCTGGATGATTCTAATGTGCAGCTAAAACTCTAAGAATCAATGCTCTAAGAAGTAGGATGCAGGAACCTCATTTGAGAACCTCATCAGGTAGATTTCATTTCTCTTTTGCTATGGATTCCGTCCCTGACTTAGTCTAGTGCTTTGGCTTGATGTTAGGTGGTAGAACCACTTCTGTTTCCCTAACCTTGTTTACCCACTAGAATCTATCATTTATTATGGTTATGGTTGTCTTATGGGTCTTCCTGGATTAAGTAAACATTGGCTGCAGTTGCTTACTCATTTTTTTAAACAAGTAGCTACTGAGTGTACCTGAGTGTTTATAAAATGTAGATTCCAATATCTTCTGCCTCTATAAAGAAGGGTTTTTGAAGATGGTTTTTTAAATTTTTATTTAGATAATCAAATGAAAACAAGGGCAATTGATGCTTTTAAGAGACAGTCTTTGTAAAGACAAAGTTGTATTTAAAGTGAGAGGCCTTCAAGGACCCTCACTGTGAATTAATAGGAGCAAAAAGACAGCTTAACTGCCAATCCATGATTAGCTCTTGTAGGGGAGAAAAAAGTTTTCATTGACCCTCTTAGGGTCCTTTGCTGGGTCTAGAAATTAAACTGACAGAGACAGAGTAACAGGGGAAAAGCATACAAATTAACTTTTAAGTTTTCATGATATGAGAACCTTCATAAGGAACTGGAGACCGGAAGGAACAGTTATACTTGTATATTTTTATGCTAGGTTCAATGAAGAGTGGGCAGTTGTGTAGAAGTATGGTAGGTTAAGGAGTATGAGATAAGTGTAGTAAACTGGGGAACACTTAGCAAGTCCTGTTTGTTCAGATTCTTCTTCACGTCTCTTTGTCTTCGGAGACAAGGATACTCCTTTCCTCTGGATATGGGGAAGGCATCTCACATAAGGGTTTTATGACATGTTTCAGGGGAGAAGGGTGGGGGGAAGGTCAGAGTGACCTTCCTACTTCTGCAGTTTTCTCAAACTCCTTCAGCTTAAAATATTCAATATGCTGAGGTGCCATGTTTGGGGGTAGCATGCCCTGAACCCCATCACCTGGCTGGTCCTTTGTAAAGCAAATGGAAGCAATATCGTTCCTTTTTTTAGAAGCTTTGTCTTTATGTTTGTCTGCCTCACATTAGTTGTGTAAGAGAGCTAGACAACCGCAGACAGAGTCAGCCTTGCAGGGATGACCACACCAAACATGGTGAGATTTGCCAAATACAGTAGGAACACCCCCTTATTCCTCAAAATGCATTTTTTAAAAAAACTCCCTCTATTTCCTCATTTAGGCTTGAATTTCCATCACTAGTGATGAATGTATTTCATTTAAACATTCCCTCGTCAGATCCATATTTTTAAATATAAACAGAACTAACACATTAAGTCCCCAATACCTCCAATACTCTCAGGAAGGAAGAGCCATGACAATCTTGGTGGAGAAATGACACCATAGGAGAGAGGTTAAAAGAACCTCACAAAGAGAGCTCAAGGCTTTGAAGACTAACTTCTCTTTTTACTGCAAGTTGGTTTTTCCTTGCACTTCCCATTTCAGTATTTACTTGCAGAGGTAACCTGTTTTAAAAACCAATTTGAGGCAAGAGGGAGGAGCCTCCACAATGGCACCTGCCAGCACGGGCTTCATGCAGTAGAAGGAGCTCCCCAGTATGTGCAACAGCCATGCTCTGCCTCTTCAGGAGACTCTCCAAGACCAGCAGGTAAAGGAACAATCGTTTCCAGGCTGCTTAGGGTGAAGGAGGACACATGGGAGACCGATACACAGACTTCCTACCATTCCTGTTTTCAGCTCCATACTCCACCCTTACCTTCTGAGAGTTATCCTTAAAACTATCCAAAGCAGTACTAGGAGGACGTGGAATTTACGTCTCCTCACAACTAGGGCACCTACCAGGCAACGGTGGGGGACCACAGACACCTAAGGGGACAGGAGGAACCCCCAGAGACTGGCTTATGGGATCTTGGTTCCCTGGCTGGAAGTCAGACCTGAACTCCTGTGGTGGGAGCTCTGAGTCCAAACCACCGGACTAACAGAGAACCTCAGACTCAGGGAATATCAATTGGAGTGAGGCCTCCAGGAGGTCCTCATCTCAGCACCAAGACCCAGCTCTATCTAACTGCCTGTAAACTCCAGTGCTGGACGTCTCAGGCCAAACAACTGGTAAGACAGGAATATAACACCACACATCAAAAAAAAAAAAACAAGAAATGACAAGAAAATATGTTACAGACGAAGGAGCAAGGTAAAAACCTACAAGACCAAATAAATGAAGACAAAATAGGCAACCTACCTAAAAAAGAATTCACAATAATGATAGTAAACATGATCCAAAATCTAGGAAACTGAGTGGAGAAAATACAAGAAACATTTAACAAGGATCTAGAAGAATTAAAGAGCAAACAAACAGTGATGAACATCACAATTACTGAAATTAAAAATACTCTAGAAGGAATCAATAACAGAATAACTGAGGCAGAAGAACGGATAAGTGAGCTGGAAGATAAAATGGTGGAAATAACTGCCAGGAAGCAGAATAAAGAAAAAAGAATGAAAAGAATTGAGGACAGTCTCAAAGACCTCTGGGACAACATTAAAAGCACCAACATTCAAATTATAGGGGTCCCAGAAGAAGAAGAGAAAAAGAAAGGGTCTGAGAAAATATTTGAAGAGATTACACTTGAAAACTACCCTAACATGGAAAAGGAAATAGTCAGTCAAGTCCAGGAAACACAGAGAGTAGCATACAGGGTAAACCCAAAGAGAAACACGCCGAGACACATATTAATCAAACTATCAAAAATTAAATACAAAGAAAAAATATTAAAAGCAGCAAGGGAAAAGCAACAAATAACATACGAGGGAATCCCCATAAGGTTAACAGCAGATTTTTCAGCAGAAACTCTGCAAGCCAGAAGGGAGTGGTAGGACATATTTAAAGTGATGAAAGGGAAAAACCAACAACCAAGATTACTCTACCCAGCAAGGATCTCATTCAGATTCGATGGAGAAATTAAAACCTTTACAGATAAGCAAAAGTTAAGAGAATTCAGCACCAACAAACCAGCTTTACAACAAATGCTAAAGGAACCTCTCTAGTCAGGAAACACAAGAGAAGCAACAATACAATAACAAAGCCAAAACAATTAAGAAAATGATAATCGGAACATACATATCGATAATTACCTTAAATGTAAATGGATTAAGTGCTCCCACCAAAAGACATAGACTGGCTGAATGGATACAAAAACAAGACCCGTATATATGCGGTCTACAAGAAACCCACTTCAGACCTAGGGACACATACAGACTGAAAGTGAGGGAATGGAAAAAGATATTCCATGCAAATGGAAATCAAAAGAAAGCTGGAGTAGCAATTCTCATATGAGACAAAATAGACTTTAAAATAAAGACCATTACAAGAGAAAAAGAAGGACACTACATAATGATCAAGGGATCAATCTAAGAAGAAGATATAATAATTGTAAATATTTATGCACCCAACATAGGAGCACCTCAATACATAAGGCAAACACTAACAGCCATAAAAGGGGAAATTGACAGTAACACAATAATAGTAGGGGACTTTGACACCCTACTTTCACCAATGGAGAGATCATCCAGGATAAAAATAAATAAGGAAACATAAGCTTTAAATGATACATTAAACAAGATGGACTTAATTGATATTTATAGGACATTCCATCCAGAAAAAACAGAATACACTTTCTTCTCAAGTGCTCATGGAACATTCTCCAGGATAGATCGTATCTCGGGTCACAAATCAAGCCTTGGTAAATTTAAGAAAATTGAAATCATATCAAGTATCTTTTCCAACCACAATGCTATGAGACTAAATATCAATTACAGGGAAAAATCTGTAAAAAAATAATACAAATTCATGGAGGCTAAGCAGTACACTATTTAATAACCAAGATATCACTGAAGAAATCAAAGAGGAAATCAAAAAATACCTAGAAACAAATGACAATGAAAGCACGACGACCCAAACCTATGGGTTGCAGCAAAAGCGGTTCTGAGAGGGAAGTTTATAGCAGTACAATCCTACCTCAAGAAACAAGAAACATCTCAAATAAACAAGCTAACATTACCCCTATAGCAATTAGAGAACAAAGAACAAAAAAACCCCAAAGTTAGCAGAAGGAAAGAAATCGTAAAGATCAGATCAGAAATAAATGAGGCATGGACATATATACACTACCAAACGTAAGGTAGATAGATAGTGGGAAGCAGCCACAGAGCACAGGGAGATCAGCTCGGTGCTTTGTGACCGCCTGGAGGGGTGGGATGGGGAGACTGGGAGGGAGGGAGATGCATGAGGGAAGGGATGTGGGAACAGATGTATGTGTATGACTGATTCACTTTGTTATAAAGCAGAAACTAATAAAAAAAATAAAAAAGTAAAAATAAAAAAAGAAATAAATGAAAAAGAGATGAAGGAAATGATAGCAAAGATCAATAAAACTAAAACCTGGTTCTTTGAGAAGATAAACAAAATTGATAAACTATTAGCCAGACTCATCAAGTAAAAAAGGGAGAAGACTCAAATCAACAGAATTAGAAATGAGAAGGAGAAATAACAACAGACACTGCAGAAATACAAAGGATCATGAGAGATTACTATATGCCAATAAAATGGAAACCTGGAGAAAATGGACACATTCTTAGAAAAGCACAACCTCTGATAATGAACCAGGAAGAAATAGAAAATATAAACAGACCAATCACAAGCACTGAAATTGAAACTGATTAAAAATCTTCCGACAAACAAAAGCCCAGGACCAGATGGCTTCACAGGTGAATTCTATCAAACATTTAGTGAAGAGCTAACACTTTCTTTCTCGAACACTTCCATAATATAGCAGAGGGAGGAACACTCCCAAACTCGTTCTACGAGGCCACCATTAACCTGATACCAGAACCACACAAAGATGTCACAAAAACAGAAAACTACAGGCCAATATCTCTGATGAACATAGATGCAAAAATCCTCCACAAAATACCAGGAAACAGAATCCACCAGCACATTAAAAGGATCATACACCTGATCAAGTGGAGTTTAACCTAGGAATGCAAGGATTCTTCAGTAAATGCAAATCAATCAATGTGATATACCATATTAACAAATTGAAGGATAAAAACCATATGATAATCTACATAGATACAGAAAAAGCTTTCGACAGAATTCAACATCCATTTGTGATAAAAACCCTCCAGAAAGTAGGCATAGAGGGAACCTACCTCAACATAATAAAGGCCATATACGACAAACCCACAGACAACATTATTCTCAATGGTGAAAAACTGAAACCATTTCCTCTAAGATCAGGAACGGGACAAGGTTGCCCACTCTCACCACTACTGCTCAACATTTTTTTGGAAGTTTTACCCACAACAATCAGAGAAGAAAAAGAAGTAAATGAATCCAAATCGGAAAAGAAGAAGTAAAACCATCACTGTTTGCAGATGACATGATATTATATATAGAGAATCCTAAAGATGCTACCAGAAAAGTACTAGAGCTAATCAATGAATTTGGTAGAGGAGCAGGATACAAAATTAATGCACAGAAATCTCTTACATTCCTATACACTAATGATGAAACATCTGAAAGAGAAATTAAGGAAACACTCCCATTTACCATCACAACAAAAAGAATAATATACCCAGGAATAAACCTACCTAAGGAGACAAAAAACCTGTATGCAGAAAACTATAAGACACTGATGAAAGAAATTAAAGATGATACAGACAGATGGAGAGATATACCATGTTCTTGGATTGGAAGAATCAACATTGTGAAAATGACTCTACTACCCAAAGCAATCTACAGATTCAGTGCAATCCCTATCAAACTACTAATGGCATTTTTCACAGAACTAGGACAAAACAATTTCACAATGTACATGGAATCACAAAAGACCCCACAGAGCCAAAGCAATCTTGAGAAAGAAAAACGGAGCTGGAAGAATCAGGCTCCCTGACTTCAGACTATACTACAAAGCTATAGTCATCAGGACAGTATGGTACTGGCACAAAAACAGAAAGATAGATCAATGGAACAGGAGAGAAAGCCCAGAGATAAACCCACGCACATATGGTGACCTTACCTTTGATAAAGCAGGCAAGAATATACAATGGAGAAAAGACAGCCTCTTCAATAAGTGGTGCTGGGAAAACTCGACAGCTACATGGAAAAGAATGAAATTAGAACACTTCCTCACACCATACAAAAAAATAAACTCAAAATGGATTAAAGACCTAAATATAAGGCCAGACACTATCAAACTCTTAGAGGAAAACATAGGCAGAACACTCTATGACGTTAATCACAGCAAGATCCTTTTTGACCCACCTCATAGAGAAATGGAAATGAAAACAAAATAAACAAATGAGACCTAATGAAACTTAAAAGCTTTTGCATAGCAAAGGAAACCATAAACAAGACCAAAAGACAACCCTCAGAATGGGAGAAAATATTTGCAAATGAAGCAACTGACAAAGGATTAATCTCCAAAATATACAAGCAGCTCATGCAGCTCAATATCAAAAGAACAAACAACCCAATCAAAAAATGGGCAGAAGGCCTAAATAGACATTTCACCAAGGAAGACATAGAGATGACCAAGAGGCACATGAAAAAATGCTCAACATCACTAATCATTAGAGAAATGCAAATCAAAACTACAATGAGGTATCACCTCACACCGGTCAGAATGGCCACCAGCAAAAAATCTACAAACAATAAATGCTGGAAAGGGTGTGAAGAAAAGGGAACCCTCTTGCACCCATGGTGGGAATGTAAATTGATACAGCCACTATGGAGAACAGTATGGAGGTTCCTTTAAAAAGTAAAAATAGAACTACCATATGACCCAGCAATCCCACTACCTGGGCATATACGTTGAGAAAACAATAATTCAAAAAGAGTCATGTACCACAATGTTCACTGCAGCTCTATTTACAATAGCCAGGACATGGAAGCAACCTAAGTGTCCATCAACAGATGAATGGATAAAGAAGTTGTGGCACATATATACAATGGAATATTACTCAGCCATAAGAAAAATCGAAACTGAGTTATTTGTAGTGAGGTGGATGAACCGAGAGTCTGTCATACCAAGTGAAGTAAGTCAGAAAGAGAAAAACAAATACCGTATGGTAACACATATATATGGAATCTAAAAGTAAAAAAAGGTTATGAAGAACCTGGGTGCAGGACAGGAATAAAGACGCAGATGTAGAGAATGGTCTTGAGGACACGGGGATGGGGAAGGGTAAACTGAGATGAAGTGAGAGAGTGGCATGGACATATATATACTACCAAATGTAAAATAGATAGCTAGTGGGAAGCAGCCGCATAGCACAGGGAGATCAGCTCGGTGCTTTGTGACCACCTAGAGTGATGGGATAGGGAGGGTGAGAGGGAGACACAAGAGGGAGGAGATATGGGAATATATGTGTATGTATAGTTGATTCACTTAGTTATAAAGCAGAAACCAACACACCATTGTAAAGCAATTATACTCCAATTAAAATTAAAAAGAAACAAAATTGAGTTATTTGTAGTGAGGTGGGTGGACCTAGAGTCTGTCCTACAGAGTGAAATAAGTCAGAAAGAGAAAAACAAATACTGTATGCTAACACACACACATATATATATATATATGGAATCTATTTAAAAAATGTTTCCGATGAACCTAGGGCCAGGATAGGAATAAAGACACAGACGTAGAGAATGGACTTGAGGACACGGGGAGGGCGAAGGGTAAGCTGGGACGAAGTGAGAGAGTGGCATGGACATATATACACTACCAAATGTAAAATAGATAGCTAGTGGGAAGCAGCCACATAGCACAGGGAGATCAGCTCCGTGCTTTGCGACCAGCTATAGGGGTGGGATAGGGAGGGGATATGGGGATATACGTATGCATATAGCTGATTCACTTTGTTATACAGCAGAAGCTAACACAACACTGTAAAGTAATTATACTCCAATAAAGATGTTTAAAAAAAAAAAACCTAAAATAAATAAATAAATAAACCTATATGAGTCCTCTGAGAAATAGTGTGCTGGGGCCCTGCCATCTCTGTAGCCCCTGCATGTGGTTCCGGGTAGTTGATGAATGGCAGCCAGTGAAAATGTATCATTTCAGAACTGCCATGGGAGATTTTGAATCCAGCCTTGGACCCAGCCAAATGAATCCCAGTAGCCAAACGTCTGGAGGACAGCCTAATCATCCTTGTAAACAAGACCATTTCCTTTACCCCTGCCCATGGAAAACAGGACCCAACAAACCCCTCGCTGATGGAATATCCCTATCCATGTGCTCAGAGAATAGACCATTGTGTTTTCGCCAAGAGCTGGTTATCCAGTGAATAATGTGTTCCTATACATTTACACTCAGTGTGGAGTATCCCAGGACATGTTTATACTCAAGAAAGGTTAGTATTAACATTGTGTCAGGGGATTAATCCATTTTAATCGCAAATGCCAAGAACAAACCCCCTTCTTTGGCGCCCAGATGTATGACTTTGGTTAAATATTTATAGATCATTTGGAATGTTTACTCTTCATTCTGGAACTAGGTATTTACTTGCATAATTGCATACTCTTCCCCCACCTCCAACCCTATTCAGTGTTCTCCTGATGTTTTCTCTCTATAAGGAGTAGCAGGGAGATGATGGGCACATCTGGCTACTGGAACAGAGCTTCTGATGTTGGTGGGAGCTGACCCCAAGCTAGTAGAGTAACCAGGAAAATACTCTAGGTATATTACTGGGATCATGGAATGAGGAGGGGCCTCAGAATCAGGAAACCTGGATTGTAGCCCCCAGCCTGCTACCAATTAGGTGTGTGACCTTCGCTGGGCCTCAGTTTCCTCATCTATAAAATAAAAGAGATGAATTTGAATTTTTAAAATTTCTTCCAACTCTGAATCCTCATGGAAACGTTCTCTAAGCCATTTGAAATCCCTACCCACTCCAGCTGTAATATTCAGGCTCTCTGGAGCAGTGCCCTCCAATCGAACTTTCTGCCATGATGGAAATGTGGTGTCCCATGAGGTAGCCTCTAGCCACATTTAGCTTTGGAGCATTTCAAATGTAGCTAATGTGGCTGAGGGACTGAATTTTAAATCTTATTTTATTAATTTAAATGTCATAGCCATTTGTGATTAGGAGCTACCATATAGGGCAGCATAATGCTAGACGATTAACAATGGTATTGCCTCGCTCCTTACAGAAGGCCATTATCTGCGCTAACGACGGTTGCTAATTTGGAGAAGATTAAAGAAGTGGTTGGTAAACACTGCTCAGTTGGAATGCTCTTTCTTTGATGTAGAGGGTGGGATACAATCAAATATCCTTAGATGGGTTGAGGTTTTCAAAATGTCCAACTCCTGAGTTCTTATTAATGCCACTAAAAAGTGGCAAGCCATTGAACTGATTTCCTCTTTCTTTCTGTCTGAAATCTTAATATGCTTTTAGCTGCACTATGTTAAGCTGTGAAAACAGTATCAGTGTAGGGCATTCTAAGACATCACACAGATCACACAGAATCAACCTTCATCATTTCACATTAAACATTTTTTACACCAAAAAAAGAGCTTGTTTACTTAATTTGCAAAGTGTTTCCTTGCCATTTAATAGTTGACTGATCTATATTTCATAGCATTGACTGCAGAGAGTTATTCATCTGTCTGAATTAAAAATAGTGGCAGCTCTTCATTATACAACTCATTGAGTTGAAAATCAGCTATGGCTGTTCCTGGACTTGCCTTTCTTGCTTCCAAATTTACAATATTTTTCTTGATATAGTAAATAATATATGATTATTAGTTATTACTAAAACTAGTACCAGTAATAACTAAGTAATAATAAGCATTTATTAGTCAAGAATTTCTATCATAGCTCTTATAGTGCAAATAGCATTCATGATAAGTCTTGGGAATATTTGAAAAAATATTAAACCCCAGTCCATGAACTGGTGAGAATGGAGGCTTCTAAAGAATATGATCCACTTGCCCAAGTGGTATTACGTATGTCAGGGTTGGTAAATCCATGGCACGAAAGCTGTCATTTCCCACCCATTCCTTTGTCTTTGGCTTTCTTTCCCACTGAGCTTGGACCTAGCCTCAGAATTCTTCTCAACACAGTGTTCTAGGCAGCCAGTATCAAACAAGTAAGACAATTAACTGACAACATTTAAGATGAAACTTATTTTCCCTCTCTAGTTTTTGCCGTGTGGACATGATCGATTTGTAAGAAACAAAAACACGGTAAAATACACACAGCTCTAGAGCTGAAAGGATCCCTAAAGAGCATGCAATCCAATCCCCTATTTTATACATGAGAAGACTGAGGCTGAAAGAAGTGAGGCGAGTTAAATAAGGTTAGAAAGTCAGTTGGTGGCAAAAACAGGACTAGATCCCGGCCTCCTGACTCAGACAGACTCAGCAAGAGAGACACCGCCTCCAGCCTACCACGTGGTAATTGTACTTTGGATGTTTGGTGCAGGATTATCATTGCTCTTGAGTTTACTGGAAATGATGTCTACTTTCCTGGACAAATGAGACTGGATAGGCCTATTAAACTGGGCCCATCTATTGGTTTGTGGTGTGGCCACATCCAAACAGATTATTCGGTATATTTTCCCATGAGTCAAATTTACATGTTTTCCAGACATCTGTGTCCAGTGCCACCTGACTGGAAGAAAGAAATAGCAGCCCATTAATTGAAACGACCAACCCTAGCTTAGCAGGACCCACTGGAATGTTTAGTTCTGATTAACAAATACAATCTTTATTTTTATCATTAGCAAATTCCTGGATGTTTGCCTTTGTTAATGTGTTGCTCTCCACCTAATAATTTGCTCCTCTTAATACAGCCTGTGTCCTCAAGAGGGGTTGCTCCTATGCCTTAATAAACTGTGTTTATTAAGTTTAATAACAATGATATCATTGTCAGGCAGTTTCTAAGGGTGAGCCCTCACATTTTAAATAGAGAAGAGTGAAACCTGCTATGCTAATCATGCAGTAGCAGGAACCTGGGAGTCTGGGTTATTCCATCTTTATTATTTTTTTTGATGTATAGTTGATATACAATATTGTGTTAGTTTCAGGTGTACAGCAAAGTGGTTCACACACACATACATATATATATATATATATATATTCATATATATGTATACATATATATACTTTTCCAGATTCTTTTCCATTACAGGTCATTACAAGATATTGAATATAGTTCCCTGTGCTATACAGTAAATCCTTCTTGTTTAGCTATTTTATATATAGTGTTGTGTATCTGTTAATCCCATACTCCTAACTTATACCTCCCCCCTTCCACCTTTGGAGTTACCCGTTCTTTAGATTGTGTTTACAATCTAAATGATTCTTTAGGTTGGCAATGTTAAATGATTTGCAAAGTGAGAATCACATTTATTATTTATTAAGTAGTATAATGACTATAAATGAACAATCAGGAGAAGGGTATAATTGTGGTTAATGGCATTATCATTTAACTGCCAGGTGCATCTGTTTCTGAACAGACATTCAGTGCCTCTGTTTAGAGGTATGTTTATATCCTAGTTTCCCCTGCTGTGGAACATTCCCATTAAGCAGCAAGATTTATTAGAGTAGTTTACCCTCCTTCCTTTTTTTCTTTTTAACACTTTGGTTCTGTCTCAAAGACCCCCTTCTTATTTTTCCAATTAGATCCTTATAATCCTTTCAGTAAACTAAATTTCAGTGTGTCTGAAGCGTCTCAGCTCTTCCGAGGGCATGAGCACTAGAGGCCTGATCCCCCAGTTTCCATAGGAAGACACACCCTTCAGCTAGTGACTTGTAATTTCCTTTACAAGATTGGCTTGGTTCCTGCCATACCTTGGGTCTACAAAGAAGCAGACCAGACACTCAGGGTTTTTTTTGTTTTGTTTTGTTTTGCTTTTAACATCTTTATTGGAGTGTAATTGCTTTACAAAGGTGTGTTAGTTTCTGCTTTATAACAAAGTGAATCAGCTATACATATACCTATATCTCCTCCCTCTTGTGTCTCCCTCCCACCCTCCCTATCCCTCCCCTCTAGGTGGACACAAAGCACCGAGCTGATCTCCCTGTGCCATGAGGCTGCTTCCCACTACCTATCTATTTTACATTTGGTAGTGTATATATGTCCATGACACTCTCTCATTTTGTCCCAGCTTACCCTTCGCCCTCCCCGTGTCCTCAAGTCCATTCTCTACGTCTGCTTCCTTATTCCTGTCCTGCCCTAAGTTCCTCAGAACCGTTTTTTCTTTACATGCCATATATATGTGTTAGCATACGGTATTTCTTTTTCTCTTTCTGACTTACTTCACACTGTATGACAGACTGTAGGTCCATCCACCTCACTACAAATAACTCAATCTCATTTCCTTTTATGGCTAATATTCCATCCTATATATGTGCCACATCTTCTTTATCCATTCATCTGTTGATGGACACTTAGGTTGCTTCCATGTCCTGGCTATTGTAAATAGAGCTGCAGTGAACATTGTGGTACATGACTCTTTTTTTTTTTTTTTACATCTTTATTGGAGTATAATTGCTTTACAATGGTGTGTCAGTTTCTGCTTTATAACAAAGTGAATCAGCTATACATATACATATGTTCCCATATCTCCTCCCTCTTGCGTCTCCCTCCCTCCCACCCTCCCTATTCCACCCCTCCAGGCGGTCACAAAGCACCGAGCTGATCTCCCTATGCTATGCGGCTGCTTCCCACCAGCTATCTACCTTATGTTTGGTAATGTATATATGTCCATGCCTCTCCCTCGCTTTGTCACAGCTTACCCTTCCTGCTCCCTATATCCTCAAGTCCATTCTCTAGTAGGTCTGTGTCTTTATTCCTGTCTTACCCCTAGGTTCTTCATGACGTTTTTTTTTCTTATATTCCATATATATGTGTTAGCATACGGTATTTGTCTTTCTCTTTCTGACTTACTTCACTCTGTATGACAGACTCTAGGTCTATCCACCTCATTACAAATAACTCAATTTCATTTCTTTTTATGGCTAATATTCCATTGTATATATGTGCCACATCTTCTTTATCCATTCATCTGATGATGGACACTTAGGTTGTTTCCATCTCTGGGCTATTGTAAATAGAGCTGCAACGAACATTTTGGTACATGACTTTTTGAATTATAGTTTTCTCAGGATATATGCCCAGTAGTGGGATTGCTGTGTCATATGGTAGTTCTATTTTTAGTTTTTTTAAGGACCCTCCATACTGTTTTCCATAGTGGTTGTATCAATTTACATTCCCACCAAGACTGCAAGAGGGTTCCCTTTTCACCACACCCTTTCCACCATTTATTGTTTCTAGATTCTTTGATAATGGCCATTCTGACCGGTGTGAGGTGATACCTCATTGTAGTTTTGATTTGGATTTCTCTAATGATTAGTGATGTTGAGCATCTTTTCATGTGCCTCTTGGCCATCTCTATGCCTTCCTTGGTGAAATGTCTCTTTAGGCCTTCTGCCCATTTTTTGATTGGGTTGTTTGTTTTTTGATATTGAGTTGAATGAGCTGCTTGTAAATTTTGGAGGTTAATCTTTTGTCAGTTGCTTCATTTGCAAATATTTTCTCTCATTCTGAGGGTTGTCTTTTGGTCTTGTTTATGGTTTCCTTTGCTATGCAAAAGCTTTGAAGTTTCATTAGGTCCCATTTATTTATTTTTGTTTTTATTTCCATTTCTCTAGGAGATGGGTCAAAAAGTATCTTGCTGAGATTTATGTCATAAAGTGTTCTGCCTTTGTTTTCCTCTATGAGTTTTATAGTGTCTGGCCTTATATTTAGGTCTTTAATCCATTTTGAGTTTATTTTTGTGTATGGTGTTAGGGAGTGTCCTAATTTCATTCTTTTACATGTAGCTGTCCAGTTTTCCCAGCACCACTTATTGAAGAGGCTGTCTTTTCTCCATTGTATATTCGTGCCTCCTTTATCAAAAATAAGGTGACCGTATATACGTGAGTTTATCTCTGGGCTTTCTCTCCTGTTCCATTGATCTATCTTTCTGTTTTTGTGCCAGTACCATACTGTCTTGATTACTGTAGCTTTGTAGTATAGTCTGAAGTCAGGGAGCCTGATTCCTCCAGCTCTCTTTTTCTTTCTCAAGATTGCTTTGGCCATTCACAGTCTTTTGTGTTTCCATGCAAATTGTGAAAATTTTTGTTCTAGTTCTGTGAAAAATGCCATTAGTAGTTTGATAGGGATTTCACTGAATCTGTAGATTGCTTTGGGTAGTAGAGTCATTTTCACAATGTTGATTCTTCCAATCCAAAAACATGGTATATCTCTCCATCTGTCTGTATCATCTTTAATTTCTTTCATCAGTGTCTTATAGTTTTCTGCATACAGGTCTTTTGTCTCCTTAGGTAGGTTTATTCCTGGGTATTTTATTCTTTTTGTTGCAATGGTAAATGGGAGTGTTTCCTTAATTTCTCTTTCAGATTTTTCATCATTCGTGTATAGGAAGGCAAGAGATTTCTGTGCATTAATTTTTATCCTGCTACTTTACCAAATTCATTGATTAGCTCTAGTAGCTTTCTTGTAGCATCTTTAGGATCCTCTACATATAGCATCATGTCATCTGCAAACAGTGACAGTTTTACTTCTTCTTTTCCAATTTGCATTCCTTTTGTTTCTTTTTCATCTCTGACTGCTGTGGCTAAAACTTCCAAAACTCTTGAATAATAGTGGTGAGAGTGGACAACCTTTTCTTGTTCCTGATCTTAGTGGAAATGGTTTCAGTTTTTCACCATTGCAAATGATGTTGCATGTGGGTTTTTGTTGCAGTGGTAAATGGGGACACTCAGGGTTTCTTGACAGAGAAGAGGATGTGAGTGTCTTCCCTTACAGCGTAAAAGTAGAAAAGGGAAAGTTGTAAAAATTTGTGTTTTTTTCATATTATCTCAGCTCCTCTTTCAGTGAGACCCCATAACTCATCTCTAATGAGCTCTATTCCAACTGTATCACAGACTATGCCCTCTGAGATGTTGGCTCCTAAGATGTTACTTCTCCTGGTGTTATTTGCTTCAAAGAGGCCCCTCTCAAAGAGTATATGTAGTTTAAGTGTACACTCTTAATAAAGGAAAGTCTCACTGCCAACATTAGCTCCTTCAACTTCTGCCAGATCATTCTTCTTTCTCATCTTGCTGTCACCACCAGCCTCATTTTCACATGAAATCAGATACCTTCCAATCAATAATGAAGGAAGGTATCTCATCCCACACTAGGATCCACCCATTCTACTCAGATCACTGACTCCTTCCACACTATTAAGCTCAAGGCCTTGTATCAGAGCTTTCCCTGTGGAATTCACATGGAGACCAAAACCAATATAATTGTGAGCTTTCCAACTGCTAATTTATAAATGCCTGACATTTTTCTCTATGAGGGAATTTGAATGAATTTGAATTTGCAGGTCCTCTGTTGTAAATGTCTAGGGTTAAGGAATCTCTACTTCTACTCCCCTTTACCTCCTTAGAATGTGTGTTACCCTTATCCTCAAACCATCCAACCCTGAGATACTTGCAGAGTCCATATCTTTGCTCATATAGCAAATCATGGTTGGGGAAGAATCCTTTATTAGCTTGGGACCTCTATAAAGCAGAATTTAATATGGCATTAGATATGCAAGAGGTTTATTGAGCTGAGTTCCCATGAGGAAAATTGGGAAGGGAGCCAAAGGAAGTAAGGGCTGTTAGATCATAGTGCGGGGCCAACCCCTGTGAAAGAGAGAGGAAAAGAAAGAGGATTGGACAAGTAGAATCTCAGATTGCAGGACAGTTTTGAGAATGTTTCAGCCAAGCCAATAAGGAGTCCTCAAGCCAAAGTCGCCCATGAGAGAGGAGTCCTCTGTCTCATGGAAGGGGCCCACATTAGTATTCTTTCCATGCTCAGCCATTGGCTAGGAACTGCCTGCTGGAAGCATGACCTCGGCTCAAATGCAGCAATGGATTCAGAGGGTCAGCAGCTAGGACCATCTGTCAGTTATGCTCCCCAAAGCAAGGGAACTGTGTGGCACATTTTCAGGGCTGCCACAAAACCTAATAATCACTGGGCTTGGTTCATTGGAAGATCTTCTTCTCCAGCTGCTACTCTGACCTAAGCACTGTGAGTAAACATTATTTCACCCATGTCAGTGGCTCACAGCAGGTTGTTTAAATCAGCCATGTCTTTCTTCAAAATCTGGTCAGTTCCCCTGCACCATCACTAAAATCTATTAATCAATTTTTCTGGTCATATGAGCAAAAATTGAAAGCATCAGCTTCTTCTTCCCTGGGTCCATCTCTGTCTTTTCCAGTGCTCAAGAGATAGCCATCCTCGTTTTCCTTTGTGACCCCAAGCTACTCTGCTTTCTTCTACTTCTCCTCTGTTTCCATAATCTTTCCATAATCTGGCTCCTTCCCTTCTGCTATCAGGCATGTCCATGTTTCTCCACTCTTGCATAAACCTTCACTCTACCTCAATTTGAAATCCAGATTACTTTCCCATCATTCCACACTTGCTGCCATTGGTTCAGGACAGTGCTTTACAGTGTAATACATGTTCCAATGTGAGTGTGTGTCAGAGGTCACCTGCAGGGCTTGTTGAAACACAGATTATTGGACCTCCCCTCCCAGAGTTTCTGATTCAGTCGGTTTGGGGTGAGGATCTGATCATTTGAGCTTCTAACGAGCTCCCAAGTGATGTGGATGCTGCTGGTCCAGGAACCACACTTTGAGAAGCACTGGTATAGCAGTTAAAGAGTGTGGCTTCTGGATCCAATCTGCCTGAGTTCGAATCCTGGCTCTGACTTTTTTTTTTTTTTTTTTTGGCACACGGGCCTCTCATTGCTGTGGCCTGTCCCATTGCGGAGCACAGGCTCTGGACGTGCAGGCTCAGCGGCTGTGGCTCACGGGGCCAGCTGCTCCGTGGCATGCGGGATCCTCCTGGACTGGGGCACGAACCCGTGTCCCCTGCATCGGCAGGCAGACTCTCAACCACTGCGCCATCAGGGAAGCCCCTGGATCTGACTATTAAGTTGTGTAACATTAGGCAAGTTCTTAGTCCCTCAGTTTCCTCATTTGTAAAATAGAGGTAATAATGCCTACCTCATAAGGTTGTTGTGGAGATTACATGATTTAATATATATAGTTCTTAGTACACTGGCACATAATAAATGCTGTAAATTGTTAGGTATTATTGTTCAATTGACCCAAAATGCTAGAGCCAGTAAGAATAATCTAGGCCATCCCTCACGAAATCCAAGTCCAAATTTGCATAATACCTTTATTCTTGCTGTATGTAGTACTCATTATTTTGCTAAATGCTTTTCTTTAGGTTGGCTCATGGTTTTACCTGGCTAAATTTATTTTAAAATAAAACTAGAAATGGAAGACCAGTGTTTTCCAAATTTAAGATAGAATATATATAAAACTATTAAAATAAAATAAATTTATCTGTGTACCACCTCAAACCACTGATTGTTTGGGTGTCCCTCTTTGAAAGAGGATTGATGTCACTCATAAGCCTTCTTTTCAAATAAGGAAACTGAAATCCAAAGGAAAGGAGGTACTCACTTATGATCACAGAAAGTTAATGGTAGAGCTGAGACCAAGTCTCCTCAATCCCTGACAAGGATACTGTCTTTACTACCTCTTGGAAGAAATGCCCCACTACCCCTTCCTCCTGCCTTAGGATGACATTCTGGCAGCTGTCTCCCTAATACTGAAGACACCTAATTTCTATCAAGGTTTTGTCATTTAACCTGATTTTATAGGTCTGTGACAACATCTGTTGTTATATCATAGGGGTTTTGGCCATGGTTGATTATTGTCCTAAGAGCTTAGTGTTGGAAGAGAAGCCGAACATGCTGGCTGCCAGATAATTAGGAGGAAGTGTGAAAAATGAACATGGGCAAGAAAAACAGTCAGAGGTTTTTAACAGGGTGAGGTCGGCATACCAGTGACAGGAGAGAACTGAAAAGCAGATTCAGGGTACATACACAACTTGGATCTCAACAAAGTTAGAGGAAAGAGGAAAGAAGAGCAGGGAAGAGGAAAGAGGCTCTGAATGCTGTGTTGTTTGGTAGGCCATATGCAAGCATGGGAGAAGTCTATTTATCTGATGAGTCTCTTTATGGAACCATCAGTCCTTTCTCAAGTTCTTTCAACACCCAAGGGCATCCTGGCCCTCACCTTGAGAAATGCTGCTTTACATTTTAGTGTGGAGCACTAACACAGACTCTTCTAGATAGCATAGACCCTCAACTTAGTCCAATTCAAATAGTAGTCCATCAGAGCAGAACTTTGCATACAGCTCTCTTCAGGAAGTAAGCCCCCTGAATTCTGAGGTGCCCTTCCGTTTTTCTTCTTCCCTGTGAGACTCAGAGTGGCTTGAGCAATTAGCAGAACCAACACTGGGGATTCTTTGTAAGTGTGCTCTCAAGAGGGATAGAGCCTTCTTAAGCCATCCAACTTTTGGAAAGCTTCCCTGGCAGATCTAGGGAAGGGTTTATACAAAACGTGGTGAGGGTTTGCTTTTTCCCTGAGGCACCATTTTCCATTGTTGCTTTTTTTTTATCACTGGAGTTAAGAAGTTCAGGATTATACAAAATGCGCTGGATAGCCAAAGCAATCTTGAAAAAGAAAAATGGAGCTGGAGGAATCAGGCTCCCTGACTTCAGACTGTACTACAAAGCTACAGTCATCAAGAAAGTATGGTACTGGCACAAAAACAGAAATATAGATCAATGGAACAGGATAGAAAGCCCAGAGATAAACCCCCACACACATGGTCACCTTATTTTTGATAAAGGAGGCACGAATATACAATGGAGAAAAGACAGCTTCTTCAATAAGTGGTGCTGGGAAAACTGGACAGCTACATGTAAAAGAATGAAATTAGGACACTCCCTAACACCATACACAAAAATAAACTCAAAATGAATTAAAGATCTAAATGTAAGGCCAAACACTATAAAACTCTTAGAGGAAAACATAGGCAGAACATTCTATGACATAAATCACAACAAGATCCTTTTTGATCCACCTCCTAGAGTAATGGAAATAAAACAAAAATAAACAAATGGGACCTAATGAAACTTCAAAGCTTTTGCACAGCAAAGGAAACCATAAACAAGATGAAAAGACAATCCTCAGAATGGGAGAAAATATTTGCAAATGAAGCAAGTGACAAAGGATTAATCTCCAAAATTTACAAGCAGTTCATGCAGCTCAATATCAAAAAAACAAACAACCCAATCCAAAAATGAGCAGAAGATCTAAACAGACATTTCTCCAAAGAAGGCACACAGATTGCCAACAAACACATGAAAAGATGCTCAACATCACTAATCGTCAGAGAAATGCAAATCAAAACCACAGTGAGGTATCACCTCACACTGGTCAGAATGGCCATCATCAAAAAATCTAGAAACAATAAGTGCTGAAGAGGGTGTGGAGAAAAGGGAACTCTCCTGTACTGTTGGTGATAATGTAAATTGATACAGCCACTATGGAGAACAGTATGGACGTTCCTTAGAAAACTAAAAATAGAACAACCATATGACCCAGCAATCCCACTACTGGGCCTATACCCGGAGAAAACCATAATTCAAAAAGAGTCAGGTACCCCAATGTTCATTGCAGCTCTATTTACAATAGCCAGGACATGGAAGCAACCTAAGTGTCCATCAACAGATGAATGGACAAAGAAGATGTGACACATATATACAATGGAATATTACTCAGCCATAAAAAGGAGTGAAATTGAGTTACTTGCAGTGAGGTGAATGGACCTAGCATCTGTCATACAGAGTGAAGTAAGTCAGAAAGAGTAAAACAAATACTGTATGCTAACTCATATACATGGAATCTAAAAAAACGGTATGGATGAACCTAGTGGCAGGGCAGGAGTAATGACACAGACGTAGAGAGTGGACTTGAGGACATGGTGGGAGGGGAGGGGAAGCTGGGACAAAGTGAGAGAGCAGCATTGACATATATACACTACCAAGAAGGAGAGGATGTGGGGATATATGTATACATATAGCTGATTCACTTTGTTGTACAGCAGAAACTATATATAACAATTATAGTCCAATAAAAATGGAAAAAAATAACTTATCTCACTGAAAAAAAAAAGTTCAGGATTTGCGCAGATAAGGTAAAGTAAACAAAATGTTTCACCCCACTGGTGGTTTCTCCAAGCTTAACTTCCCCTCTCCCCACATACTCCTTCCATCCTAGTCCCATGATCCTGGCATATACACACCTCTGACCCCTCTTCTATTCTGCACAGTTCCCCAAGATAAGCAAAACTAATAGAGGTAGCTATATGCAGAGTGCCCACGAGTGTTACCACATCTATTGATACAAGATTTAGAGGAGTGTGTGAGCTGTATAAAATGGACATTCTGGCCTCAAAGCATTGTGCATTTAACATGTACAGTTGATTGATTTCACCTCTTTTTCTTCCCAGACAGGAATTAATTATTCCCCTTGCATGTTAGCAAACCAACGTGTCATGTTCTTTGGGACTCGGAGTGTGTTAACTCAAACCAAATTACAAAAGTCCCCTGATGTCAACTATAACTGTCTAGGAGTACTTTTGTTGCAACCCTATTCCAGGCATCTTAGGGAAGAATATTATAGAGTAAAAATCATTCCCTTTAAATAGGTGTACCCATAGGATTACAGATATCCCACTGAAATGTTCAGTAAAATCTTGATAGGCCAGAACCTTTGCTATCTGGGATATCTGTGGTACTCCTCTTTTAGGAAGAATCACATATGAGAGGGAAATGACCTGAGAGGTCAGGGATATAGCCCAGAAAAAAAAAAAAAAAAAAAAGGAGCTTCCAGGTAGCATCCTGGGACCCCTTCCCATTTAGTCCATGTCCTGCAGCTCTAACAAATACAGACTCAGACAATGGGAAATGATCTACTGGAGGATAACTCAGAAGCCACTGAGCTCTCAAATAGCAAAGAAAGATTTTCTATCATCTCCACGTCTACCTTATGAGACAGGAAGGTTGCCTCTGACAATTTAGAGAGATTTGCATCAATAAGGGTTTTCCCATTAGGCCTCAATGAACCATACAATTCTGTAAATTTGCACAGTCCATACTCCAAGAGTCCCCGTTACATAAAAGATTTACTGTAAACTCTAATAAATACCTTAATAAATTAATGAGTTTTCTAAAAGATAGGGCCCACAGGAACCCACAAATCTTAGGATATGATGCCCAAGGGCTGAGGAAGTTGCTTGTGAATCAGGACCTTCTCCAGCTTGGGAAAGAAGTGGGGGTTCCAGTTCTGCCCCAGCCCGGCCTGGACTCCACGGGAATATATGCATTCTCTATTTTTACTTGGTTTCTGGGCTTTTATGTGCAAATCATTCAGTGGTCACAGTACCTATGACAGGATCCAGGATTCTCATTTCAACAAATATTTCATGGCCATGTGGCTAGGTTCTAGGGAAACATAGATGAACAAGACAGAGACCCCACCCTCAAGCACCTCACTACCTGGTGACGGAAGGAGACCAAGAGATTAACAATCACAATTTACAGAGGTAAATGTTATTATAGAGGTATAAACACAATGCAAAGTGAGCATTTTTTGTTATTTGACAGATAGTAGAAATAGCTATAAGGACGATTATTTCCTTTGCTGATGTGACCACTTTTTTTTTATGGGTTAAGATCAGATTTATTTGAACTAGAAAAAAAAAAAAGAAAAAACATGATTAGTTCATTACTGTACGTTATAGGGATATATGTTGAGCAGCATATAACTTCTTGCAAAAATATTTTCACATGAGAATTCATGTTTGGGCCTTTATTTACTATATAATATAACTTTTGTATATCTAGCTCCCTTCTATAATGTCAGCTACACGAGGGCAGGGATTTTTGCCTGTTTCGTTCACTGTTGTAGCTGCAGCGCCTAGAACTGAGCCAGTGAATGTGTAATAAATATTTGTTGAACAGATGAGTAAATTAAATATAGATGATTAAAAATTATGAGAAGTGCCATGAAAGAATATTAACGTGTGTGGTTAGAGATTATAACAAGGGTATCTGCTGTAGATCAGGGCATCTCGATGGGTCTCTCTGAGCCAGAGACATTTGAGCAGAGACATGAAGAGTCAGCCAAGACAAGAGTGTTACCCTTTAGACAACAAACAGCTCCCATCTGGCATACAAAAACTTCTGGAAATCTGCAGATGTCTGGTTTTTAAGTGGCTCACATTTTCAGGCTACTCAGTTGACATGTTAAGAAATGGGTTCGAAGTGGCAATTTGTAGGCAGGGGTTCTTGTTGATTATCTCAGTCTCCCAGTTCTACATAAATCATTGGGTTTAAAGCCAAGGCAACAGAGTTCAGACCCATGTTTCCCTCCTGCTTCAGTCCCCATGTGGGTTTCTGGATAGACTTAGTTCCGTGCATTCAGTCTCTTGAAACTCCTTTGTGACCTCTTTGGAGCTGGCACCGCCACTCAGGATGCTCTTCTTCATTGGCAAGAGACAGGTCTGCCATCTGGAGTCAGAAAAACAGCCTGCCAACCACTGAACAGTTCAGCCTGGGCCCAGGACAATCAGCATCGGGCAATAGCCAATTCCTTGTCTGCAATTTGCTGATTATCACACCCCAGGGTGTGGGATTGTACAGCCAGGACCGCTTTGCTCTGCCTCTCATCAAGGCAGAATGAACACAGATCCTGACAGGTCAAATCTTCCCCCAGACCTCAGAGGTTGCTGTACAAAGGACCAGGCTTAATCTCTGGCCAAGTGTATAATTCATTTATCTGCACGGTCATGAATTCTGGGCTCTCAGGGCAGGAAGCGTGGGGCATTGTGACTGGTTCTACAGGCCCAGGGAGTCACTTAAGCCCTGATTGTATTGTGGAGGGAGGGATTTCGGAGACAAAGGCTTCTGTCCTCCAGAGATTGAGCAGACTGGAAGGGGAGCCTATGCGCACAAAGAAATGGCGCTGTAGGGAGAGGTTGACAGCCTTGTCATCAATGCCCATGAACTTCTCTAGATCATGTAAGTGATGACAAGGGGGCTGGAATTAATTATTTCATAGACTTTAGCCAAGAGGAATTGAGATAGGTAAAGAGTTCATCTCAGGATGTTTGCCCACTGCACATCCGCCACTTTGTAGTGGAGAGAAGTTTTAAACACCAAGTGCTACTTTTTTCACTTGTCCCCTTCTCAGGGAGCTGTTGGGGGTCTTAATTTTCACCTCCAGCTGTCAGAGCTCCTTTACCACCACCCAAAAGACTTGAAATAGAAGGCAGTGCTGTATAGAGAGCAGATACTTTAAATCTAATTGGAAATTGTTTGGAAATTTACAGTTTCCTGGCTTGGCCAGCTGGCACTCTCTCTCCGATCCTCTGGACTTCCTGCTGAAGAGAGATGGGAAGGGGATGCCATTCTGTGTTCCTGTAGTTTCATTTGCATGGTTCCACAGCCTGAGGGAAGTTGACCCGCTGCAATAAATGTAGCCTCAAATTTAGAGTTATTTGGATTTTCAAGTGTTTCCAGCTCCATATCTTTCATGTCACTGCAGCCTACATTGAACTGTGCAATGGAGGGCATTTTAAACATGAATTGTATGTTATATATACACTGCAGGCTCTAGAAAGGGAGGAGGCGGAGTGTCATGGAAGGCAGAAAGCACTGCAGAGGAAGGCAAAGGACAGGGCTCTAGTGCCTACTCTGACCTTGTATACTTCACCTCTTTGTATGGTGAAATATCCGGATGCATCATTTTTTACTTTTCTCCCTATTCATTTTTGGGATGTGATGTGAAGGACATGATGAAATGCCAGGCCCAGATCTCCCTAACCAATCCTATTAGTATCTACACTGACAGTCATTCATCACTCCATTGAAGGGTCTCTGAGTGCAATCATTATCTGCAATGCAATCAGGCATCAAATACATTATCAGTCATTAATACTTTTCCCCTCAAATGCATTTATCAAATTAGTCTCAAGAGAAAATTGGGACCCCTGGGGAAACGGACTGAAAGTATAAAGCTCTCTACTGTGACTGGAGAGGATTTTGTTTGCTTAGTCTTTTTACCCTTTGACACCTAATAATAGGTGCATAGATAGTTGCATAGATAATCAGATAGTTCCTAGATAATCAGCAAGCACTAAAGAGTCCCTGCTTCATATGAGTTCACTTATCTGCCAGCCAACAGCCTTATCACTGGTAAAACCATCAGAGGACTCTATATCCCAGTGCATCCCAAGCAGTTTGTTGCTTTTTTCAGCAAATCTTTGTTAAGCGCTAATTCTAGCACTGTGCTAGGTCCTGTAGAGGATATGGAAAATATTTCCATAGTCTTCCTTTAATGAGCTTGTTTTCTGGTTATTGGAGATAAGTCAACAAAATCTGCAATGTAAACCTTTAAGGACCACGTGCTAAGTGACATAATTAGTGCTCCAGATAGAGTTTTGCAGTGATGTAGCAGATGGATTAGTCAGGATAGGGTTCTTGATGGAGATGAGACTTTTCCTGGGGCCTTGAAAAATGCATATAATTTTAATATGAAGAGAAGAAGGAAGAGGGCCATTTGTGCAAAGAGAATTACACGAACCAAGGTCCAGAGGTGGGGATGAGCCTATAAATGTATGTGGAGGGGTTATGTAAAAGAGATAAGGGTAGAAAAAAAGAGCTTCAGACCAGAGTAAAGAGCAGAAGAATCTTGATTTGATCCTTTACAGTAGTATCTTCAAAACCTTTTTGATCATGCACTCCTATCAGAAAAATACATTAACATACCCCCAACGTACATATATTTATTTGTAAAGGGTATACTTATACTAATGCACTAGTACATTATAAAGCATAAGCAAAAATTATAAAGGATGATGTAATAAAAATTTTAAAGTTCTAATATTTCCTTCTCATACCCCAAAAATCATCTTGTGTTCCCCCTGGGGTGCCTGTGCCCCCGCTCTGGATACCACCGCCTTAGAGCATCAGTTAAACATTTTGGGACCACAGAGCCCTTTAAAAGTCTGATGAAAGCTACATGTCCTCTTCTCTCCCCAGGAATCCATGTACAGATGCTTAAGTTTTTTGTACAATTTCAAAAAGGGTGGAACAGGTGATGAACCCTCTGAAGCCCATTCTTAGACCCCAGTTTAAGAACCCCTTCCCTGGGTGGAGAAAGACACTGAAGACTTCTGAGTAGTATAACAGCCTGTAGACTTTAATCTTTTCATTGAATTTGGTCATCGTGCATAAGATGAATTGGCTGTGGCCAGGGTGGTGTGGGCAAGGGCAGGTGGTAGAAGCAGGGAGACAAATTAATAGGCTACTTCAAAACCTCAGGCCTGAAGTACAAATGTAATGACAATGGAAAAGGGAACAGATGCAAATAACATTTCAAAGGAAGGTGAGTGGGTTTCAGTGATCAATAGCAGATGAAGGGGAGGGAGGGGAATCAATGGCAACTCTGAGGCCTCAAGTTTGGGGTAGTGGAGGAAGGGCAATGATTCTTGGAAACTGTAAACTGGTTCAGGTGACAGCCCAGCATCCCAATAGAAATCATCTGAGGACAGTGAGAAATGGGGGATGAAGCTTGGGAAAACAATCAGACAGGAGTCACAGATTGGGGAGTTGAAAGGATGGGAGTAGAGCAGCTCTGAGAACAGACAGAATAACAATGGTAAACATTTATGTACCAGGCACTGTTCTAAGCACTTTACATACATCAATTCAGTTAATCCTTATGACAACCTCTGTGAGGCAAGTGCTATTACAATCATCATTCCATTTTATAAGTGGGAAACTGAAATAAAGCATCTTGCCTCAAAGTCACAGAGCTAGGAAGTATCAGTAAGGTTTCCAACCCAAGTGGTCTCCAGAATCTCTACCCCTGAGCACCATTCCATGTGGCGTCTCAAGAGTGAGGGATGGAGAGTGAGTGATGGGAAAGTTCACAGGGAGAGGAGAAGAGGAAAGGACTAGCACCTATGGAGCACCCCAATGGATCAGGCATTGTGCCAGTGCTCTAATAATAATAAAGGCAGTATAGCAGGGGCATAGTTAAAACCACCAAGCGCTTTCTGGGGCATAGTGAATATACGTCGTTTTAAAATCAGTCAGCACCCAAATGCCATTTCTAGTTGGAAGGAATTCCACATTGCATGAGTCTTGTTGTGGAGCAGGGCTTCCCCCCTTACTGTGGAAGCTGAAGGAGACCAGATACTTTCCTTCCCCATTCCTGGGTAGCTACGGGGTGGGCACAGGACCTATGCCCGGCCAATAGGGCACTTTCCCTGCAACTTTCAATCTGGAGCAACTGAAGCTAAGATGACAAGACAGAATTCAACTACAGTGGTAGTCCATGGCTGTGGTTATGGTACCTCGACCAGACTGTTCCTGCTACTGAGGTTCCAAAGTCTTCTCCACCCTTCCATCTATTCTGGAAGTCTCCATATCACAGATTGTCAAACTACAAATCTGGCCCATTACCTTTTATTCCAAATAAAGTTTTATTAGCACACAGCCACACCCATGCATTTATTCAATATGCATTGTCTTTGGCTGTTTGGGGCCTACAGTGGCAGAGTTGAATAGTTGCAACATACATACAGTTGAATAGTTGCAACACCATACATACAGCCCACAAAGCCTAAAATATTTACTACGTGGCCCTTTCCAGAAAGTTTGCCCTCTCCTGCTCTACATCCTTCCAGTATATCCCTTTTTTGCTTAATATGTGCAGACTTGATTTCTATTGCTTACAGCCAAGAACTTTAACTGATACAAATGTATTATCTCATCTAATCCTCACAACAACCCAGACAAGTAGGTGCTATCATTAACCTCAATTTGAAGAGAAGAAAACTAAGACACAAGGAGGTTATCTGCTCAGGATCACACAGATAATAAGTGCTAGGAAGTGACACAGCTGAAATTCCAGCCCAGTTCTATCTGACTCTATCATACATGAAAGAAATGAAGAAAATGGTGATGGGGCAGTTAGCAGTCCCAGACCTGTTTTGAGATAGGAAATGAAGGAAAATTCTTTCCCCATGTTGTGCAGAAGCACCAAAGTGATCCGCACCATAGAAACAGAGAGGAGAAAGGAATAGAGATAGCAGCAGCTTGGGTTTGACATGTTTATCTCCCTCTTGGCTGCTTCTATGCAGTCTATTAAAATGTTGGTTTGAGCGTCTGTCAAAAGGTTACACCGACCTCTCAATTCTTACATCCTCTGCCAGCCTTTTACTTGTTGAGAAATCTAGAATACATTTGAGTTGCAGCCCAGAGGTATACTAGACTGCGGAGTTTGAATTCTCTCTTCAGGTCACTTGGACCTATGCTGGATCCAGGTGACAGGAGCTGAAGTACCATATTGTTTCCTCTGCTAAAATCTGTGCCTTTTGAGGACAGAGTGTGTTGGGCTGCACCCCACAGGCCTGTAAGCCTTGTAGTTGCCCAGCCTTGAGACCAAAGAAGGAGCCCAGAGACAGCAACAGGGACGTCAATGGTTTATTGGGTAGGGGACATTACACGTCCTCAATAAAAGGGCCTGGAGTGACACCCCCCACTGTGGATGGCAGGCAAGACATGGCAGTCATCCTCACTCCTGGGGGAGAAGGCAGCTACCATTAATAGGGGGAATTATGTCAGGTTGGCTCATCAGTTACCAGGGAAACCAGCAGCTTGGGCACAGCCTGAGGTTAATGACCATCACGAGGGCTGATGTTTCTCTTTAATAAAATAGCAGGTGGAGCCATGCGAGCCTAAGGATTGGAACAATCACTAGCTAGGGCAGGGGGCAAGCACGTTCTTGTGAGTAGGGTGTAGGTGAGGCAGGAACTGGTCGAGCAGGGGATGTACAAAGAGCAAGAGAACAGCCATCTTGAGTGGCCTGACTATATAGGGTGCAAGGCTTGCTCGCTAATACCACCTACATATTGAAATATGTAGTCGGTGCCGTCTTTTGAAGTGGCTCACGTGGAGATGACCACAAAAGCTAATTTCACAGGCAACCCCCTGTCCTCTGTGTGACTAGGGCAGATGGTCACTTTCACCCTGAGCTCAGCTGTCTGGAGCTTTTGCTTTGCTAAATAAGACGACAATGGCCAATAAGCCACAGCTTTTTAGGGGTGGATGGGAGAAGGTTCGGGCATGTACAGCTTTTCAGTCTCACCCACTGGGCCTGGAGTTCCTTCCATGGGACTCTTGTGAATCCTTACAATAACACAGTGTTCCCTCTGCTCAGTATACCATTTAATTAAGCTAATTAATGACAAGTAAACATCTCACAGCAGCGAGCCTTCTGTTGGAAGAGTCTGAAGGTAGCAAGGAGCAAAATGCAGACTGGTGAAGGAGGCTTCTTGGACCAAGGCTTTTGGAGTGTTATCGGACTGACCTGTTTGTTTATGCACGTGGGGACTGATGGACACACACACACACACACCTTTCTGTTAAAAGAATCTTCTTTTAAGCTTGTTGGGAGAATTTGTGAGTTTCATTATTGTCACGTGTACTGAGGGAGTGATTTTACCCCCAGCAAACTTCTCTCTCTGATAATTTAAAGAAGAAGACCCTACTTCTGCCAAGTAGGTTGGGAGAAAATTTGTGAGCGTCCTGTATTTTGTAGTACATGATGGTCCCCCAGGAATGCCTTTTTGTTTTTAACCATCTGCTAATGGGCCAAGGGGACACCCGAAGTGGTGTCTAAAGACAGACGTCTTTTTGCTTTGGGTCAAAACCCAGCTCCATGGCTGTCCGAGCTGGCTCACTTTTGGATGAGTGCCTGGAGCTAACTAGCAAAAGAGTGAACCCAGGGAAGCCGTTAGGAACTTTCATTATTATTTCTTGATGATCTGTATGTGGAAAAGGAGTGTTGGTCAGGATAGTTGAATCAGCCTGCAGGTTAGGACAGTCGAACCGGCCTTCAGCACACTCATTCGCAAGGTCCAATCACCATGCTCTGATCATATTCACCTAGTACTGAATCCTTTTTCAAAACACTTTCCCATTGAAGATTCTTGTTAAACCCTCGCAACAGTGCAAGTTCCATTATTAGGGGCTACCCTGTAGATCAGTTGGTCAATAGCTATGCCATTCGGCAGGTCAGATGCTCAGGTGTGTGTTTCCAGGTGCCCTGGGCCTGGGACTTGAGGAATTGTGGCATTACTGGACAGCTCAAAGAGAAGCAGAGCCTAAGCAAACTGAACTCACAGTTGCATGTTTTTATGATCAGTGACCAACGATACAACGATGACCAACAAGAGACTCTGATTCTCTCAACCCTTTGATTTTGCTGTAACATTCTTTCAAATTAAATCTTCTCTGACCAAACTCAATGTTGATTCTAAGCACTATAACTCTGAGAATGTTGCTTAAAAGTGAACACTGAATAACACATTGTGGCAACGGAGCCCTGTTTGGTGTAATCAGAGAAGAGTGTTTGATACCTCACTTCTCATTCTCCCATGAAGGAAGCAAAAAACGTTGATGAACACATCTGAAGAGCCCATTTTTCACAGGGCTTCCCGTATGCCCACTCAGATAAGGGGATCACATGTCTTAGTTAAGTCCACAAACAGAAAATACAGATCATAACTTTGCCATTCTTCTGAAGAGAACTAAAAGAGAAAATATGACCGCTGTCATTTCATTAAATGTCACATAAGCTGCCCCAACTTTGGGGGAGGACATTCATGTGTTTGATGGATAGGACTAAGTTGTTTGAGCAGGAAGGGGGCTCGTGTCTATCCTGCGATGAAGCGGTGATGTAGGTTGATGTTTCTCCAAACACATGTGGTAGCTTTTGTGTTCACACAGGTGCAAGGGTGATGCAACTTTGACCCTGCATTCACTTCAACTACTATGTAAAGCAGAGGCTCCCAGCTTTGGTTGCACATTAGAATCATGTGGGGAGCTTTTTCAACTCCCAATGGCCAGGCCACACCCTGTCTTAGCTTGGGCTATCATAATAAAATATCATTGCTGTGGCTTCAACAACAGAAATTTGATTACAGTTCTGGAGGCTGGAAGTCCAAGATCGGGGAGCCAGCATTGTTGGGTTTTGGTGAGAGCTCTCTTCCTGGCTTGCAGATGGCCACCTTCTCACTGTGTCCTCACATGGTGTAGAGAGAACTCTGGTGTCTCCTCTTCTTATAAGGGCACCAGTTCTTTCTGATCAGGGCTCCATCCTTATGAACTCGTTTAACTTTAATCACCTCCTTAAGCCTGTTTCTCCAGTATAATTATGGGGGGGGTGGGCGTGTAGGCTTCATTATGAATTTTAGGAGAACGCAATTCAGCCCACTGGATACCCTAAACCAATTAATTAGATCAGACTGCCTGAGAATGAGACCCAGGCATCAGTAGTTCTTAAAGCCCTCCAGGTAATTCCAATATGCAGCCAAGCTGAGAACTACTAATTTAGAGCAGCCCACAGATCAGTAGCATCAACATCACCTGGGAGCTTGTTAGAAAAGCAGCATCTTGGGTCTTACCTCTGACCTCTGGAACCAGAACCTGAATTTGAACAGGATGCCCAGGTAATCCATATGCACGGTACATTTTCAGAAGCACTGATTGAGAGCATCTAACACGTTTCTACTCTAGAGCATCTTCCTCCTTCCTTATGCAGTCAAATATTTGCAACAATAGCTATGTGAGCCCTTTACAAACTATAGGATTATCTCCGATACCAGATGGTTGGCTGGGTAGTCTTCAGACAATTGCTGCATGGTACAGAGTACGAGGTGGTCTGCTGGGGTCTGATCACTCACTCAGGTGCCATGCGCATTGCTGGGTAACTGCCAACAATGTGAGTGAAGTGACCAGTTTGAGGTTCTCTTCTGAAAACAGGAGTGCAGTCCCCTCTTTCTTCCTGGTGATGTTTTTGCTATTGGATCGGTTTCACAGAATTATCTTGTCTCAAAACCATTTGCAGCCTCTTTTTCAGGCTATGAATTTCACCCAGTTGGCTTGTTCAGCTTATTATTGCCAAAGGTTTTGATTATTAAGAGGGCATACCACTAACCCAATCTAGATGTTTCCTATATGTACTGCTCATACTTAGTGCTTTCCATGGTTTCCACAAAAATCAACCTCTTTGTCTGGTCTTGTTACAGCCTCGTCATTAATTGCATGGTGGTATTGTTTTTCTCTGATGTCAGCTAGTCTGGGCAATAAGGTTTTCTTTGTTGTTGTAAAAATGCATTTTACTAGTTTCAGTTGGGGAAGATGAAGAAGTTCTAGAGATGGTTGGTCGCGATGTTTGCACAGCAACGTGAATGTACTTAATGCCGCAGAACTGTACACAAAATTGGTTGAAATGGTACATCTTTATGTCATGCATTTTACCACAATTTTAAAAAATAATGCATTTTACTAAATGCAGTGATGTGTCTTGGTTTGGATCCTGGGACAGAAAAAGGGCATTAGGATAAAAACTGATGAAATCTGAATGAAGAATGGAGTTTTGTTAACAGTCTAATATCAATGTTAATTTCTTGGTTGTGATAAATGTACAATAGTTATGTAAGATGTGAACATTAGGGGAAATCAGGTGATGGATGTGTGGAGTATATGAGAACTCTTTGCTACCCTGGCAACTTCTCTATAGATCTAAGATTATTCCCCAAAACAGGTTACTAAAATATTAAAAATTGTTTCTAGTCTGATGCATCATTTTGGAAAGGATGTAGGAAAGACCAGTAGAGCAATCTGACAGAAGACAACAAGAGCTAGAATCCTTTTCTTCTCCAGAGCTTTCAGGTCAAGCCCCTTAGAAATGATGGCAGCTGAGGGTCAACAGAGCACCCCTCACCATGATATGGTCCTCTGCAAATAACTTGGTCAGAGGGCACTTTTTCTTCAGGGCTCCAAGCTGTAAAAAGTTAATTCATTACTTCTATGTATCTCACAGAGGCTCTTAATAGTACTATTTGCTGAATGTCAGTTCAGCATAATAGTTAAGAGTGTGGAAGCCTGAATTTGAATAGGGCTTCTCCCACTTTCCAACTGTATGACTATGGCTAGTTATTTAACCTCTCTTTGTCTCATTTTCCTTATATAGAAAGTGTGGATGATAATGGTACCTCCTTCATAAGACTTTCTGAGCATTAAATGAGAGCATCCTTATGAGGTGCTTAGCACGGGCCTGACATACAGTGAATGCTGGGTGTTATTATTTATGTGCAGATACTATATTGTGTTTTATATGCATTTATATTACATGTGAACCTCCTATCATGTCTCACTTTTATTTTTCACAGCTTTTAAATTATATATTATATATACTACAACAAATTTTAAATTACATTTAATATACAGTGTAGTCAAATCATAAGTGTACAGCACAAAGAATTTTTACAAAGTTAACACACCCATGTTAACAATCAGATAAAAATATAAAATATCATCCTCACCCCAGAAGTCCCCCATATGTCCCCTCCCATTTATTACCCACCACAATTACTCATTTGTTATTGTTTATATTCAATTTCAGAGATCCTTCCCCCTCCACCTTTCATAATTTAATATAATTTTGGGATAGGCAAAACAATAACATGGTTCAAAAGTCAAAATTCCACATTAAGAAAAACAAATATCATATATTAATGCATATGTGTGGAATCTAGAAAAATGGTATAGATGACCTTATTTGCAAAGCAGAAATAGAGACACAGATGTAGAGAACAAATGTATGGACAGCAAGGGGGGAAAGGGGGTGAGGGTGGGATGAATTGGGAGATTGGGATTGACATATATACACTATTGATACTATGTATAAAATAGATAACTAATGAGAACGTACTGTATAGCTCAGGGAACTCTACTCAGTGCTCTGTGGTGACCTAAATGGGAAGGAAATCCAAAAAAGAGGGGATATATGTATACATATAGCTGATTCACTTTGCTGTACAGTAGAAACTAACACAACATTATAAAGCAACTATACTCCAACAAAAATTAATTTTAAAAAATCTCTGCATTAGTTAATCTCTTTTTCTCCTTCCCTCTCTTTCCTCCAATATCTAATTTGAAGTAACATAGCTACTTATTTTTAAATGAGAATCACATGGCATTTTTGTCAGAAAATTACATGGATGGTAGTTTCTAAAACATTCTGCAGTACTTCACAGACCCCTCAATTCAGTTCAACCAATATTAAGTGAGCACCTACTATGGCAAAGCACAGTAGTGGAAAAAAAGGTGAAGCAAAGTCCCATTTTTAGATGCTCCAAGTCTGGTTAGAGAAACAGACCCTTAGACATAGAATTCTAGTTGTTCAATGCACACTCTGAATATACAGTAGAGGTACAAAGTTCTGTATGGAAAATTACCATTCACAATAACAACAAAAAGAAAACCTGTAACATTTTTTTTGTTAGTAGTTCACCTAACAAAAAGTATATCAGACATTTTCCAGATAAAAATTTTGAATTCCATTAATGAAACATAAATGACCTGAATAAATGGTGGGATATACCGTGTTGGCAGATGGGATGACTTATCATTGTAAAGATGTCAATTTTCCCCAAATCTATCAATTCAGTGCCATTCCCATCAAAATACCAGCAGGATGTTTTAAGTAACTTGAAAAACTTATTCTAAAATGTATATAGAAAAATAAATGTCTATGAATATCTAAGTCAATTTTGAAAAAGAACAGATGAGAGACGTGCTCTTCTACAGTTTGAGACATCATCATCATCATCATCATAAACTGTAGGACTGTCAATAAACCATAGGAATAGAACATAGAGCACAGAAACAGATGATAATAAGTACAACGCAATTTCGCAGCAAGGGAAGGATGGATCGTTTGGTATTGGAAGGAGTGGGTCACCATGTGGCAAAACTTCCCAATCAGTGTGTCATACTGAAAGCCACAAATGGGTTATAGAGGTGTAGAGCTATTGATCCCCTTGACCCTTAGGATGGCCAGGCAGGACCTAAAGTGGCCAGAGCTCCGGTGGCCTCCATCTCTGGCTATAAGCAGCCCCATCCACTTACCACATTATGCTTGGCGCATACTACCATATACTCTCTATGCCATGACATCGAAAAGATTGAGAAGCACTGCTATATGGAGAAAAATGAAGTTGCATCACTACTTCACATCACCTACCAAGGTGACTTCCAAGTCGATTAGAAGCCTAAATGTGAAAGGTAAAACTATAAATATACAATTTCTTTATAGTTTGAAATGGTATAGGACTTCATAATTAAGACCCCAAAGTCCAAAACATAAGGTCAAAAAAGTCATGAATTTTACTACAACAAACCTAAGATTTTCAATTCAATGAAAGGACACCATAGACAAAGTTAACAGACAGATGATAGACTTGAAGGTATTTGCAATGTCTAAAACTGACAAGGCATTGATATCTAGAATGTCTGGGGGACTCTGGTAACTTATCAAGAAAAAGGCAGAAAACACAATAGACAAATGGGCAAAGCACATTTACAGTATGGACAGCTCACAGAAGGGAAAACTGTATTGGCTAACAGGCATATGAAGAGATGATCGATCTCTCTAGTATTCAGAGAAATGCAAATTAAAATAACAGAGAACAAGTTGTACTCATCCAATTGACAAAAATTAAAAAGTCAGATAACACCAAACGTTTGTGAGCATGTGGGGGGGCAAAAGGAATTCTCTTGCATTGCTGGTGGGAGTGTAAACTGGAATAGCTTTTTGAAGAGCAATATGGTGGCACTTTTTGATGGTAGCTATGTATATATTCCTACAACCCAGCAACCTCACTCCTGAGTATATATCCTGGCCAACTTCTCCATAGTTCTAAAATGGAACCCTTATGAAGATATTTATCATAGAATCATTTGTTTATCACAGAATCATTTGTGTTAAGGGATTGGCTGCAAACTAGGTTGTCCATCAGTGAGGGAATATACATAGAAAGCAAGCTGAATGCATACTATGCATACTAACAAGGATTAGGAGCAAATACCAACATAGATCTTAAAAACATTCTCATGAAAGGGGAAATAGAATGATCTCTATATAGCCCAGTGACATTTGCTTGAATTTAAATACACACATACAGGGCTTCCCTCATGGCGCAGTGGTTGAGAGTCCACCTGCTGATGCAGGGGACATGGGTTCGTGCCCCTGTCCGGGAGGATCCCACATGCCACAGAGTGGCTGGGCCCGTGAGCCATGGCTGCTGAGCCTGTGCGTCCGGAGCCTGTGCTCCACGACAGGAGAGGCCACAAAAGTGAGAGGCCCATGTACCGCAAAAACAAACAAACAAACAAACAAACAAACAAACACATACACACCAAAGGTAGGAGACAGATATAGATGTGGATGTAGGTGATGTACACGTAGGTGTAGGTGTAGATCTAGATATAGATGGATATCTTGGACTGACATCAAATACATTTGAGAAATTTCCTGTGAGGGGACAAGAATGAGAGTGGAGATTTGGATGAAGGAAAATTTAAAAATAAAAGGAGGGGCCTTATATGGACTAATGATTCTATTTTGCCATGAACTGAGGGGTGTGACTAATCCAGCTCTCTATAGCTGAATTCCAAACCAAAAAAAGTTGTTTCAAGTGTTAGAAAAAGGAGACGTTAACTCCAAGCAGGGAAATACGAGAAGTCTTTTTGGAAGAGGTCAGATTTGAGTTGAACTTTGAAGGATGGTTAGAACCTTGGTAGAGAGTTCTGGAAGAGAAGGGTATTTTTGGCAAGGAAACCTCTTGGTTGGAAGCCCAGGGGTGAGAGAGAGTACAGTGTGGATTTAAGAATCAGCGAGGAGACTGTTATACTTGGAGTCTAGGGCAGGTAAGGGTGTTAAGGGGGAAAATAAGCCTGCAAAAACAGGTGGGAACTGAATGAAGGGTCATCAATGCCCAGTTAAGGAGTACGGATTTAGCTGCGAAAGTAATGGGGAGTGATTTACAGTTTTGAGTGGAGGAGCAATAGGATCAGACTTAGGAAGATTACTGTCCAGAGTGTTAGATTGTGGCAATGTTTGACTGGACACAGAGAGGACTCCAGAGGCTATTGTCATTATCCACGGGAGAGCTAATGAGGGACTGAGATAAGCTTTGGTATTGGTCCCTAAGGGGACCAATAATAGTGCCGTGGACATGGACTTGGGAAGTTGACAGGACCTGAGAAATAAATTAGAGCGATGCTTCATCTTTATAGAGGAGGTGGTAGAAGCTGTAGGTGGTGGATGAAATCACCAAGAGACAGGCAAGAGCCTCTGGGCAGAATAGAAGGGACCAGTAAAGAAGATGACAACATGATAAAAGACTAGAGAGTCCAGTGTATAGAGCAATGAAAGGCAAAGAGAGGGTTTCAGAAGGGAAACGAGTGCTTAGCAATGACAAAAGCTGCAGAAAAGGCCTATGGGATTCGAATTTAGCAGGGATCACTGGTTACTTTCCAGAGAGGACTTTCGAGACAGAAGAGTTGGTCGGCCCAGATGGCCTGGGGGTGGGGAGAGTGGTAGGAGAGGAAGAGTGGCGGCAATGAGTGATGTCTATCAAGAGGTTTGTTCTGGAAGGGTGATGGAGAGATGGAGTGGTCAGAGCAGCAGAGGAAAGATTTTTCTTTATTTTTTTAGCATCAAGCAGATGAGAGCACATCTTGAAGACCAACAGAAAGCAACCAGTCTAGAAGATAGAAAGGGAAGAGAGGGTAGTTAACAGGAGTAGGGTCTCAAGGGATAGGAGGGTTCCTCTGAGCCCTGGAGCAGCCTACCTGGCCATGCTCATTGAAAGCTAGCCTTGCTGTACCTTGATTTCCACCTTTCCCCTAATCATGCTCCTTTGTTTTGCCTTTGGGAGAGCGTCCCTCTCCCAGATGACTTATTAGAGCTTTCCCCTGCCCACCTTTTACACCTCCTCACTTTTTTTTTCCTTCTGCTGGGTTCCAGAGACTGGTTGAAACTAGACTAACAAAGAAACCTCTCTTTGTCAGTCAGCAAGTTGAGAGAAGTGATTAGCTGCTAGGTTCTTAGGCCAAAGGACCTGCAGCACTCAAAGCCTTGAAGGGGAAAGCACTTGAAGGTCTGTTTACCACTCAGCTTTAGGGGGCAATTGTTGCTACTCTTGGCTACAGGCTTCACCGGGGACTTTATCTCTGCAGAATTCTCTGTTAACTTTTTCTGAAAGATTGCCAGCACCAGATCTAAAAGCTTTTAAAATCCTCATAAAACCAGAGAATGAAAAAAGCGGTGATGGATGGAGAGGTAAGGGGGGGCCATGGGGCCTCTTGCCCAGATAACCTCCCCGGGCCAGGCCCCTGGACAGGCCAGCTCCGTTTTCATATCTTTTGTCCCCCAGGTCCTAGGGTTTGGCTCCTTTTGCTTTCTTTTCCAGCTGCTGCTTCCTCCCTCCCCAATTTTCCACCTGGATTCCTTTCAGAATCCTCTCCTGATTTATCCCTAACTCTGCTTTCTCTGGGAACCAGATTATTGTTTTAAGCTGTTTAAAGTGCTTTCATTTCTCCTATCTCTAAGGGAATAGTTGGGCAGAGTGAAGTATAACAAAAATGTAAATGACACTGTGGCAGTGGAGAAGGTATAGAGGACCAAGAACTCAGACAAAACATGTCTTCAGTGAACTGTGAACATGGGAGCTACCTGCTTCCCAACCCACACATGCCATTGACTCTGCCCTGGGCATTGGCACCATTATCTTTGCATCCCTTTGCATGCATCCCTTTGAATTGGATACTACACCAAGGTCGTGTAGATGTGGCGTGACATCGCTAATGGTCTGGTGGATTTCTCCACATCTGGATCACCAGGTTGTTCTCTCTGACTCCAGATTTGTCTTGACAGCCTTGACTCAAGTACTAAATGATGTGCATAGTTCCTAGCTATAGCTAGTCCAGCCTTCTCCCTTTGAGCCAGGCCCAAATGGTCTAGGCAGTCATCTGTTTATCAGGAATGACTAGCTCCCCTCCGGCTCACTCTCCAGCCTGGCCCCCAAGATCAGCTGTGTCAACAGTGCTTTCATATCCTCCTGTTGGACCCACCCATCTCCCTCACCCCCAGTACTTCTGATGTATGTGCCAGCATCCAACCCTGGAAAACCCCGCTACCTGCTTTGCCAGGGCTGCCAAGTACAGTTTGAGGAAACTTCCCCAACAAAAGTACATTCTCTAGTGTCTGCAGAGCCCTCAGAGCTGCTTGGCAGCCCCTCACACTTTTCTAACAATTGACTTCCTGCCATGGCCTCCACAGCATCTCCTCCCCGCCCTTTGCCAGTCGTCCTCAACCTCAAATATCCTCACTCTCTACCTGCAACCTCACTTCCTACATTTATTGAGAAAACTGAGGTCAAGTTGAAATGGACTTTCTCCACTTCCCTCTTTCTTACCAAAACTCATCCTGGCTCCTTTTCTTCATACATCCTTCTCCACTCTCTAGTTTGGAGGGGTAAAATGTGCTCCTCTATCTTCAAGACAGATCTATCGATGGCCCTTGGGTTCAGAATCCTATCCCTTCTGCCTTCCTCTGCCTTATGGTATATTGATGTGTGTACATAACTAGTCTCTCTGACCTGGACTGAGAGCGCCTCAAGGGCAGGGACTGTGTTACTTTCACCTATGTGCTCCCAACATGTGGCACCATGGCTGGCGCACAGTAGGCTCTCCACAACTGTTTTCTCAATTGATGAGTTATGAAGGGATGATGTAGATTGACTTGAGTTCTCTGTCCTTTGCACATCTACTTAATTGGTTAATAAGTGTGCCAATGGGCAGCAAGACGGATGAAGGGAAGAGTCAAAAGGATTCAATAAGCTCCAGATCCAGGGCTTTGGGTGGAGTTACATGACATTTTTGGGGAATTTGGGACCCAGAATTGACCTGTCTCTTTATAAAGGGAGTAGCAGAAAAAGCACCAGACTGGGACTAAGAAGGTCTGGCTCTGCTGCTCAGAAGCTGTGTGGCCACGGACAAGTTAATTCACTTCTGGGCTCAATTACTTCTCTAGTACTTTGAGGATGGGGATATTCTGAACATTCAATGGAGTCGTGGATGTGCAAACACAATTGAAATCTGAAGCGCCTCTCCAAAGCAAGATTGTAGCTTGTTTCTGATGCCACTAATAGTTCTGGAGCTTCTACTTGTCACCTATACCGCAGCAGCCTCCGCCAGCTCAGCCCATCTTTCCTGTTGCACACAGAGCTTGATTTCATCTCAGCTTCCCATTGTCCACCACGTAAAAGGAAAATATATCAGAAATGTGGAGCTTCTCGCCCTCTAGACCCCCTTCCCCTCTCCTTTTTGGCCTGTTCACGTCTGTGCGGATGACTGGACTTGTCCATAGGGACTACTGCATACAGCCGGCAGGGGGAGCTGTAAGTCATCCCATCTTCTTGAATTCAAATCCATGGCAGGCTGGGAGGTGTAGGGTAGGCTAAGCCAGAGTACCAGCAAGCCCTACCATTTTAGCAGACTCCTGTGCCTGCAGGCATGTGTATTGGGGTTGGAATGCCTATCTCTTTATCTGCATGGGTGTGGAAATGAATGCTCCTCTGGTTCTAAATGAATGCAGGGGTGTGGGCCTGTAGGAGAACAGCAGGGAGACTACATGAGTAAGTTGTTCCTCTCGCTCCCCTGCCCTCCCCTCCCCTTTCAGAGCTCCCTGAAAGAGCTCCTTTGGCAATGGGGTCCTAGCAGATTTCTTTGATCCTATCCTCCTTTTTCTCCTTCTGTTTAAGGAGCAGTAATTGGTTACTCCCTGTTACCTTGCACCCCAAAAACTTGAAGGTTTCTCACCAGAGACTTGGGGAAGCCAACAGTGATCCAGAAGCAATCAGCTCACACCAGCTCAGTATTGGACCAAAGGTTGTGTGGTATATCAATGATGGGTAATTTATTATGTCAGAGAAAAATGCCACAATATCCCTTTTCTAATGGAGTAGGTACACTACAGCAAAAAATGCTGTAAAGTGAATTTCTGGCAAGACCTGTTTCACTTTGATTTTTTCATTATAAAACCATGGCTATGTTTTGCTAGAAAAAAGAAAACAAACAAACAAAAAAAGATTGGCTCCAGGTTGTAATTAAACCATGTGTTTTAAAATAAACCACATTTGGGCTTCCCTGGTGGCGCAGTGGTTGAGAGTCCGCCTGCCGATGCAGGGGACACGGGTTCGTGCCCCGGTCCGGGAAGATCCCACATGCCACGGAGCAGCTGGGCCCGTGAGCCATGGCCGCTGAGCCTGCGCGTCCGGAGCCTGTGCTCCGCAAGGGGAGAGGCCACAGTGGTGAGAGGCCCGTGTACCGCAAAAAAAAAAAAAATAAAAAAAAAAAATAAAAAATAAAATAAACCACATTTATTTATTTATTTATTTATTTATTTATTTATTTATGTTGGAGTATAATTGCTTTACAATGGTGTGTTAGTTTCTGCTTTATAACAAAGTGAATCAGCTATACATATACATATGTTCCCATATCTCTTCCCTCTTGCGTCTCCCTCCCTCCCTCCCACCCTCCCTATCCCACCCCTCTAGGTGGTCACAAAGCACCAAGCTGATCTCCCCGTGCTATGTGGCTGCTTCCCACTAGCTATCAGTTTTACATTTGGGAGTGTATATATGTCCATGCCACTCTCTCAGTTTGTCCCAGCTTACCCTTCCCCCTCCCCATGTCCTCAAGTCCATTCTCTAGTAGGTCTGAGTCTTTATTCCTGTCCTGCCCCTAGGTTCTTCATGACCTTTTTTTTTTTAGATTCCACATATATTTGTTAGCATACGGTATTTGTTTTTCTCTTTCTGACTTACTTCACTCTGTATGACAGACTCTAGGTCCATCCACCTCACTACAAACAACTCAATTTCATTTCTTTTTATGGCTGAGTAATATTCCATTGTATATATGTATCACATCTTGTTTATCCATTCATCTGTCTATGGACACTTAGGTTGCTTCCATGTCCTGGCTATTGTAAATAGAGCTGCAATGAACATTGTAAACCACATATTTTTAAACTACAATAATAGGATTAGAGGGTAGGTCCACATTCTTTCTAAACTATAATGACAACCCTGTGCTGGACCATTAATTTGCTCCTACCTTTCACAGCTTTACATTCTGCTCCTTGTTTCATTCAATTTTTTGTCTATTGAAATCTCCTCCTCGTGAGCCTGTATTTATTTAAGAGCTTACAGCCCTATGAGCCCAGCAAACAGGGGTTTTTGAACACTGGGAGTTTGGTTACTAGGGCTTTTTTTCCCCCAAAGCAAAGCTTAGTCCATGGAATGAACTCTCAACCCCTTTTCACATACATTGTCCCAACTGATGCTCAAAGCAATTCAGGAAATAGGCAGGGCAAGTAATATCCCCATTTTGCTGATGAGAAAACTAAGGCCGAGAGATGAATTGGCTTTCTCAAGATCACACAGTCAGAAAGTGAGGGCAGGAAATAGAAACTTAATCCTATGATTCTGCTTTAAACAGGCAAATTTTCTGTTTACTAGAAGGCTTTCTTAAGAGACTTGTGCCATCAAATCATACACAAGTTGCCCTTCAAATTCTAACGAAAACAAAATTATGGTAAGTTAAGTATTTCAAATTTTTCTAACGTGTGTATTAGTTTTAGGTTAAATTCATCCTAAGTAGATAGAACTGTATTTATTTTCTCATGCAGTCTGGAATCTCAGCACACACTTTATAGTACAGTGGGGCTCTTTGTATAGTCTGCATGTGTATTTGAAGGGCTACGGGGACTCATTCAACCATTTGTAATGGTTACAGAGGTGTTTGGTTGTTCTGTTTTTATTTTTGTGGCCAACTATTGGTCATATTTCCAGTTTCATTTGATTTGGGGTTCTTGACCATCCCAATTATACTATTATCACAAAAGAAGAGATTTTTCTGGTTTCTGATGTAGTTTTAAGAACATGTTATAGAGAAAAGGGAGACCTGAAAATTCTTCATCAACTTATTTGCCTCTATCTAGCAGACATCTCTGCTTCATCCTATTTTAACAATTATTAGCATTTCCCAAGAGCAAGGGAAAATATGACATGTTTAAAGATAAAATTACCAATTTCTGCTCACCACGATGATCATCAAATTAGTACACTGTGCCTGTATTCCCCCTTCCACCCCTAATTGAATATGCTAGCATTAGGGACTCGTAGCACATCAGAATTTGTCTACGAGAACCTAGTAGACTGTCCATTGCCCACAGACCAATCAATGAGGCCACTTTAATTGTGGAACAAGAAGGAACCTTCCATCTTTTTAAGGTCTAGGATGTGCTATCCCTTGAAGTGCCTTTTATGACTTAATTCTGTTAAGCGAGTTTCTATTAAATGGTACCTGTTCCAGTGAAAAGATTGGGAAAATTGAGATAAATTGTTCCAGTATCAATGAAAATGAAAATATTTTCTGCCCACAGTAGCTCTCACTGCCCCTCTTCAAGTGGGTTTGTGTTTCTATTAATACTTTCAGAGCATTATTCAATGCAGAGAGGCAATATAAGCTTGGTAGAAGAAGCAGAGGATTTGGTATCACCAAAATTGGCTTCACCAGTTGCTTACTGTGTGAATTCAAGCAAATTCCTTACGCTGTCTATATTTCAGTTTCCTCATCTGTAAGATGCAGCTAATACCCACCTGTTAGGGCTGTTTAGAGGATTAAAGGAGACAGGTTAAATGAGACGGCACTTAGTATGTGTTTGGTGAAAAGAAGGTTATTATTATGTTCTAGAAGAGAAATGTGAATAAACAGGTAGAAGGGAGGGCTGCAAAGCCTTGCCTAACAAGAGTTAAATGTTAGCACTCTGGGAGGTGTCTTTCCAAAAATTTAAACATGCTGACAACAGCCAATGGGATGGGTGTGTGTGTCTTTGCAAACAAAACATGTAGATGCATGTCTTCATGCCTGGGCTGGCTGCTTCAAACACTGATTATAGCTTAAGAACAAGAAAATAAATGTGTTTTCATTTGGGTGTTGAGGGCGAGACTCTGATACTGCTTCTCAGCTATGGCAGACACTGAGAATTTTGGGGGTTCATTCTTTGGTAGACACCAATCATCTATTTTTTTTTTTTTTGGAAGATGGGAAGGGTCACTGGCTGTGCTGGCAAATTGTAGATGCTGCTAACATTATCAAGCTGAACCAGGGCTTCCTGGGCCACAAAATGGATCTGTACATCTGTATAATATGAGTCTTTATCTGCCGACTTTAGACCTATTCTCCACCTGCTGGTGTTCTTTCTCCCTTATTTACTTCTGCAGACAGCACTAGCCCATTAGTGCTGTTACTAGGAGAGTGGATTGTAGGGCTGTATGGATGGCTGTTTCCGTTTGTCGCAATAGAAGGAGCACAGAGTTGATGGGGAGGCCCTGATATTCACTCTGCCACTGACCAGCTGTGTGAAATTAGCAAGCCTCATTGGCTAACCACTTTGTAGCTTGGTGCCCTCCACCTACTTCACAGGTGTATTGTGATGCTCCAAAAGAATGGTGAAAGGAATAGTGTTCTGAGGTTTCTTAAGTAATCTGCCCTTGGGGGGTATCATCGTTAGTTTCCTTCTTACCACATATTTCATGGCTAGGGAGGGATCCCAGCTACTTAGGCCAGAATCTGTTAAGTTCTTACACCCCCTCCACCCTGGCCTCATAGCTGAGATGGGAACTCCAGCTGAAAAGTAGGGACAAATTGTAGAATTCAAGCCACCTGGTCCCTAGACTGGAGGTCAGGGATTTCTGCTCCCCTTTTCCGAAAGGCCACAAGGGATATTTCGGGATGGCAGCAGAGTCTTTTAATCTCATTTTGCCCCTAATGAGACTTGGAAGTGGCCTTCTCAAGGATTCCCACGTGCATATTTAATTCTATATTTTCATTCATTCCACAATTGTGCCTTTCCCACACAATTATGTTTTGAGGGTCTACTGCACACCAGACACTGCATCTCTCAGAGATACCAGGGCAAACAAAGTCAGTTGAGCTCCCTGCCCTCTCAGACTTTCCAGTCTAGTGACAGAAACAGATGCTGAACATCTCCCAAGATGGTCCGAAGGTATCTTAATCCCCACCTCTCCAGAGGTGAACTCTCATCTTCCACCCAAAACTTCCTCCCCTAAGCTTCCTCATGTCAATGAGGAGATCCACTCGGTCATCCAGTCAAGAGACTTGGGAGTCCTCCTTCACACCTCCCTGTCTTACCCACCAATTCCAATCTAGCATCAAGTCCTATCATTTTTAGCCTCTGAAATATCTCTTAAATCCATCTTGTCCCTGTCTTCACTGCCATGAACCTAGTTCAGGTCACCATTATTTCTCTCCCTGAGATCACAACCTCCTCACTGGGTTCCCTGTCTCTGGTCTTGCTGTCCCATCCACTCCCTTCCACTTGTGATGTGTCCAGAGGTGATACTGTATGAACTTGAGTTAGTCCCTTTCCCTTTCTGGGCTTCAACTTCTCCATCCTGAACTGGATGATTGTCTAAGTCTGGTGCAGCTCTCTTTTCTGTTGTTCTGTGATCAGATGTTTCTTGCTCGTACTCTAGTGCAGCCATCCAGACTTCCAAAGAAGATACTGATACACCTGGCCCTCTGGCTTCTTGGTGCATGTACTCATTCGTTCATTTCTCCATTCAGCAAACATTTACTGAGCACCCACTGTGTATGAGGCACTGTAGTTAGCACAAGTGATTCAGTGGGAAGTAAGACACAGGCCCTGTCTTCAAGGAGTTCAATCTCTTGGGGGGGTGGTATGGACACAAATAGACAATCTAGCCCATTCTGTGGAAGGGGGTAATCATGAAAGTTTACCTGGAAGAGCTGATATCTTAGTTGGAGCCTGAATGATAAATAGGAGCTAGCCAGGAGAACAAAGGCATGTACAAAGGTCCTGAGGCAGGATGCTGGGAGAGACTAAAGCTAGACTGAAGAATGACAGACCAATTGGGAGGCTGTGGCGCCACTCTAGGGGAGAGACAAGGAAGTCCTAAACTAAGACCATAGAGGCAGAGAAAAATGGACAGGTTTCAGTTATATTTTCAAGGTGGAATTGACAGTCCTTGCTGGTGAATTGGATGTAGAAGATGAGGGGAAGAGAGAGGTCCTGGAGGACCCTTGGGTTTTTGGCTTTATCAGCTTTGTAGATGGACTGCTATTTACAGAGTTAGTTCCATTATCTCAGGAGGAAGGATGTGGTTTGGGGAATGAGGCTGGGGAAAAGATGATGGGTTCAGCTTTAGTCTTGTTGAGTTTGAGTTGGAATATCCAGGTGGAGAGGTCTAGTAAGCCATTGGCTATAAGGATCTGACACACTGAGAAGAGGAATCTGGTCTGGAGGTTCAGACTGGGGAGTCATTAGCTTGTAGATGAGGTCCCTTTGAGGAGAATGAGCAGACCCTGAAGAACTGAGTGCCCAAGAAATCCAGGATATCAGTGCTAAGAGGGGAAATACTCTCCCAGATGTGGAGTGCCCATTGATTCCTGGGCACACATCTCTGCCCCAAAGAGAGTTTCACAATGTTGTCTGTGCATTGCTCACTTATACTTAAGAGAAGGAGCATTAAGTACCCAATTATAACTTCTCCATTTTACCATAAACATGCCTTAAAGAAGAGAGGAAACAGATACGTTCATGCTCTCTACCAGGTATGTTACATTCACTGACTCAAATGCTCCCAATAACCCTACACTAGAGCTATTATTTCTTGGAGCCCTTAGAAACTCAGAGTGGTTAAGTCACTTGCCCAAGGTCACATAGCTATTAAATGGCACTAAGATCTGACTCCAGGTCTGTCCTACTCCAGACCCTGCACCATTATACCACCTAACAGCACTCCACCACCTCCTTCAGTATAGCCAGATCCTTAAGAAAGCCTGTGCACACCGCTTTTCCCTTCTGTGCTTCATAAATATCATTTGCATCCCCTAGCTTAACACTTTGCTCTCCATTAAAATACAAATCCCCTGGGGAGAAGTAAAGCTCTAAGTTGTTGTCAGTCATTTATGCCTCAGTGGGAATGAATTTCAGATTCTTCCTTAAGAACAAATTTTAATTTTATGGGACAAGGACACTGGAACCTTGAGGGAGGGATAAAAAGGCAGAAATGGGCTTCGTAATGAAAAGTCATTCCCCTCTTAGTTTCATAGTTCTACTTGGTTGGAGACATGCGCTGCTAAGGTTCTTAGATGCTATTTCTGCATATGTGTACTACTTTATATGCAGGCCCATTTCTGGGTCAGCTACCCCAGTTATCTGGGGCTGGGGCTCGGGTGTGGTCTGATCGGAGGTGAAATTAAACTACACAGTGGGGACTTCCCTGGTGGTGCAGTGGTTAAGAATCCGCCTGCCAATGCAGGGGACACAGGTTCGAGCCCTGGTCCAGGAAGATCCCACATGCCGCGGAGCAACTAAGCCCGTGCACCACAACTACTGAGCCTGCGCTCTAGAGCCCGTGAGCCACAACTACTGAGCCCGTGAGCCGCAACTACTGAGCCCGCCTGCGGCAACTACTGAAGCCCACGCACCTAGAGCCCGTGCCCCACAACAAGAGAAGCCACCGTGGTGAGAAGCCCGTGTACCTCAACGAAGAGTAGCCCCCGCTCGCCGCAACTAGAGAAAGCCTGTGCGCAGCAACGAAGACCCAACACGGCCAAAATAAATAAATAAATAAATGTATATATATATTTTTAAAAAGCCAGTGTTGTCCCAAGCATTATCTAAAAGAAAACCACTACACGCTGACCCCAACCCACTGTGGTCAGCAGGAGGCAGCCAGCCTGGGCCTTAGGCTCAAGTCCCAGCTCACTCTCTTGAGAATTAGACCCTGATGTGCATACTTAAAATACCAAGCAGATGGAGGCAGGAGAGCTTGTTGGAAAGACTTGGAGGAGTCCCTTCTGCCCTGTCTGGGTCTATTTGCCAAAATAAATGACATGTATCAGGGCAGGGCATTGGTCCAAGCCCATTGAAATTCTGCTAGCAGTCCAAACAGTGATGATGTTTCAGATTGGTTCTGTGAAATGATCAGTTAGGAAGAGAGAAATGATGTGTGAGCATCTGGCTACTGCAGCCTACTGATGGGGACAGTCCCAGGGGCGGGCCTGGGGTGAGGGGGGGCAGCCTCAAGGACCCCCCAGGACATCTGCCACTGGCAAACAGGGAGAGAGCCACACACTGGCAACGGGTGGTCTAGTTTGAGTCCCATGCTGTTCCTCACTAGCTACGTGACCTAAACAAGTCCTTCCCGTTCTCTTGGTCTCCTTTTTCCCCCTGTGTATAAAATAGAGCCTGGATGGAACGGTCTCTAAGGGCCCTTCTTGCTCCAACATTCCGTGACTTCTCTGATACTGGTTTGATTTCTTTTTCTCTGTAGTGGGAGAGGGAGAGGCCCACCCACCCACCTGCTTATCTGTAGCCGCTATGTTCTCACACTGCCCTCTGCTGGCCATTATGAAAAGTGCCACCGATAGCTTCTTTGGAGGAAAACAAGCGAACAAACCAAAAAAAGCACTTCATCATTGATTTAGTATTAAGCGTCAGCAGTCCACTGGACATGGTGACAGAAAGCCTATGCATTGGAGACGAGGGAAAAGATCATACAGCTCTACGCACAGAGTAAGCATAGCTAGAGATGGCTGACAGAACAGCCCAAGAAAGAAATGTCTCTCTCAATTTTTTTCTTTGCCATCTTCGTCTGTTCATGGTGCTCTGTGCCACTGTATGAAAGAGAGGACCTCAGTGGATAGGAAGCCTCCTTGTCTCGTATCCTAGGACTGCAGGCTCCAGAAGGGCCTGGCACCACAATAAAGAGGAAGTTCTGGGCCAACAGCACCTCAGAGGACTTAAGACATCCCACAGGCCCTGCTTCTGTCTGAGAGGTTTCTAGCTGAGACCAGCCCAGAAGTACACCTTCCTCCAAGGGGTACCGTTTCAATTGCCCCTTTGGAAAAAGAATTCGAATTCAAAGAGTCCATGAGCTCTTTCAGAGACTCACTTTAAGCTCTCTGACTGGAATGGAGGAGTCATCTGTGTGGCTATGGTAAATTCAGCCTGCCCTCCCAGCCAAGAGAAAGGGAGCGGGCCATGGAAGCCTGCCTTTTCTGGATGGAATCAGATTTCCTGTTAAATGCAGCCCAAGAATTGCCTCACTCCTATGTCTCTTTGCTTATTCTTGCTGAGTGTGCACTCACAAAGGCAAGAGACCAGGACTGGAGTGTGCCAGCCCCTATGCCCACACCAGGCACTGCTCAGGCTCTAGTGATGTGAGCAAGATGGGAATTGGTCCACGCCACAGTCTGCCCTCTCAGTAGCTGTTCAACGGTTTATCATGCTCTCACCTCCCCTCCCTTGATGCGCGAAAGCTTTGGGCAGGGCTCAGATTTGGGTCAAGCATTCAGTGCCCTGACTGCATCTCCTTTGCTAGTAATAACATGGTCTTGGCAAACCTATCGTACCTCTCATCCTCCCACCAACCAGTCCTTTCCTCCCCCAACAGCTGGTTCTTATCTGTCTCCCTTGTTCCAGCCTCAGGCAGGCTGCCCTGGCCTCATGCTTACACACACACGCACGCGCGCACGTGCACGCACACATGTGCAGATTCTCCCGAACACTTGTTGATGAGTTTCAGCCCTGAAACACTGCCTTCCTCCCATCTCTCCTGTGTCCCCAAACCTCTAAGGGTTCCCTATTTCCTGCCACATCAAGTCTTCAACTTCCCTGCCTTGCTTTCCAGGCCTACTTCAGCTGGGGCCCACTCAGCCTTTCCAGTGTGGCCCGTGACTCCCCTGAGCCGTGGACAGAATGTAAGCATTCCACAAACCCTCCATGGCCAACCCTGCCTTTGTGTTCCCGCAGCACTTCTGCTCCATTCCGGACTTGAACTGTTTGCAGTGGTTTTGTGTACATTAGTCTTGAAAGCTAGGCCCACATTTTAGACTTCTTTGTTAATCCTCAACCACAACCCAGCACTATTTTTTTAAGTGTTGCTCTTTTACTTTTTAGTTGTGTGTGTGTGTGTCTGTGTGTATATACAGTGAAAATTTATAAGAGTAATAAATAAGAGAATCATTGTAAACAGAAGTCCAACCAATAGGAGGTAAGAGCATAAAAAGTAAAAGTTAACCTCCCACCCCATCATTCCCAGAAATAAGCCTGTTAAGCATTGTGCAGCCTAGCACCCTCTGTAGGTTGCGTGTTAGGGGTCGGGAACGTTTGATTGGTGAGTGGCACCCGCAGAGAATTGCATCTCCTTGGGAAGAGCATCTTTTACTTCTTTGCTAGAGTCCCAGGTCTTCATGGGCCTGATTGACACTGGAAATTTTAGTCTGAAGGCCCCGCATAGCTGGCAGCCACTTGCGTCTCCAGTACGTGACTCTAACCACTGCATAAAGCATCTGTCCTCAGCCCTTTCAAAAGTAAATCTTGAAGGTGAATATTAAAGGGCATGTTTAATGGAATTTTCTCAGAGTTTTGCACAGGTTTGTAGGAAATTGCGGACAGTCGGTAAAAGGGGCTAAGGGGCAGAGATGGAAGTGTTTATGAAAATAGGCTTTCTACCTGATATGGTGTTGTGTTCTCTGAGAGTTAATGCACATTAGTAATGGTTTTCATTTTTCTGCCAAGAAAATTCAGTCCCTTCTGGGATTTGTTCTAAACAGACTAGCCGGCCTCTGTTGCACCGACTGGGGTTAATTCTCTATCTCGGTCAGCTTGAAAATGTCAGCCTGAACTCTCAGACTTAATTGTTACAGACACTTTATCACCAGGGCATTCAAAATCCTCAGGCTGCTCCCTCTTGCTATCATAATTGATACTTAATGGATATTCTCAGGCTTCTTGGATTTTACACATTCAACACTGTACCGATGGTGTGGGTGCGGGGGCATAGAGAGGGAGCAAATAAACAATGTGTGTGTGTTCGCTGTGAGTGTCTGTTTCTAGTTGCAGTGCTGGGGTTCTGGGAACTGCAGTCAAAGATAAGCTGATAGGTTGGTCAACCGTGGGTTTCTGGGTTCTCCTCCCTCTGGCCCACCGAGGCAGTGTTCTCCAGGCACAGCCATTTCCGGACTTCACTGCAAGCATGCAGTTGGCCATTTGGACATGGGTTCGAAAACGTCCTGATGCTCTCCAGAGTTCTGTTCTTTCACTCTTTTAACAACCTGATGGATGGCCTAGCATTAACTAGGAAGAGGACAATATTATCCAGCCTGAATAACTAATCTCCTAAGAAGTACAAAGTTGAAGGATCTTGGTGCACATGAATCTTATTAAATGTGCTTATAAAATATGTTCTATCCAAATAAGCTTAGCAGCCCCTAAAATAGCCCGTTCTGATCCATGTCTGGAACTTTGGCATGCTTCATAGGTCTCTAAGCCAAAATTATTCAGTGAAGTGATGACAGTGTTCTTTGTGCATGGGAAAATGGGAAGCGGGGATGGTAAGTCCTCTGTTGACTAATCGTACTCCTTCTGTCCATCTTAGGGGCGACCAGGACCAATTGGAATTCAAGGTCCAGTGGGTCCTCAAGGATTTCCTGGCCCTAGTGGTTTATCAGGGTTGAAAGGAGAAAGGGGCTCCCCAGGACCTCTGGGACCATATGGACAAAAAGGAGATAAGGTAAGAACACCAAAGCTTGATTTTTCCTTTCACTCATGGGCTGTAAGTGTGAAGGTAAAAGGTTCTAAATCTCAGTTCTGTTTATTTATGGAAAGAATACTAATCCCAAATATCTTGGTGCCAGGCTACATACTTTAATAAGAGACAGGCTGGGTGTTGTGCTGCTACAGCCCATTTTTGGTGAGATTCCCATAGCCAGCAAGTCAGAAAGTGCATGTATAAGCTATTTGCTAGACAAGTGGGCCGACTGTGGTGGGAAGTCATGTGGGTTTGAACTGGGCATGGGTCAGAAGGCCAATCAACAGGGCAGCAAAGGAATCCAAGTAAGGGGAACGGGATTCAAGGGGTCAGAATGCTTGGAAACCAGCTGGGCCACAAATATAGGGAAAGAGATGCAAGAAAGATTGATCATGTCATGGTGGCTGGCTGACTGAGGTTAGCAGTTCAGTTTATGTTATCTGCCGATTTTAATCACCTCCTACTCACCCCATTGGTGAGGGAGGGATTCCTACTCTAGGGTCCTGGGGATGGCCAAAGTCATGACACCTGACACTGGACAGAAGAGATCAACAACAGGTTTATTAGTCACATACACTCACAGCACAGGGGAGGAGGACATCACACCCCATGCAGGGCCACACAGGGCTTGCGCTCTGAAACAGAAGGAGCCAGAAGGGGCTGTGAGAAGCAGACTTTTGTCATGTCAACAGGGTGAGTGCCCCTTGATTCTCGAGGGAGGCTATAACTGGCTTGTTTGAATAATTCAGTGGGCCAGCAGGGGATGGAAACCCACTACTCAGGAATAAGCGGGAACTGCACCTGGTCTATTTAATAAGAAGGGTCGTTTGCCCAAGAGACCTTATCTTCAGAAGCAGAGTGGAGAAGTGAACTTTTGCTTAGGCCATTTGAGGCCCTCCCAGTTTTCCCAGATGTCAAGGCAGCATGTAATATTGAGCCTTATTTTTAGGTCTTACACCACATTGTCTAAGACAAGAACTGTCCGAGACCTTAGGTAGAGGCTAGTGATCACTTGGAAGTGGAATAGGGAGCAAGGTGATGCAATGTGGGGAGGGAGGTACAAAATACTTCTTAACGGCTTAGGTCATGAATCACATGAACAAACCCACTTCATCTAATGGAGATCAGTTATATCATCTCTTACATTCCTCTCCCTACTCCTTTTTTTAGGGTCCCATGGGAGTTCCTGGGTTTCTTGGCATCAATGGGATTCCGGTGAGTTGTGTTCATAGAAGCATTTTTGAAATTTATTTTATTGAAGTATAGTTGATTTACAATGTTGTGTTAGTTTCTGGTGTACAACAAAATGATTCAGTTATACATATATATATATATATATATATATATATATATACATTTTTTTTCATATTCTTTTCCATGATGGTTTATCACAGGATACTGAATATAGTTCCCTGTGCTATACAGTAGGACCTTGTTGTTTATCCATTGCATAGAGGCATTTTTAATACAGCCTCTAGGTTCTGCCTCATAGCTCAAGCACTTTGGCCTTAACAACATCCTGTCTCAGGCACACATGCTCAGGGCCAAGTGTTGAGATGTGCATGGTAAAGCTTAAAGGGCAGTGCTCATCCACAGTTTCCTTGGGATTCAGTTACGGGCAGAGCTAAACCATATGGTTGGGTGATGCAGAGACATGTGCAGGCATAAAAGACCATCAGTATCTTAGACAAAATGAGTTAGGTCTTATGGCTTGAGGGGAGCTTTCATTGGGGATGAGGGACTGGTGTGAAGACAATGCCACATTAGAGCACATACATCCTCATTATAAGAAAATTAAGAGGGTACATGAAATTAGATAGAAAAATACTTAGTGATACCTTAATACATTTAATTTTAATAATTTCTCTTCAGCCTTATTTCAGAGTGAATTTCCCTTTAGTTGTTTTTTTTTTTTGACTCTTAAATACAAGTTTTAAAGGTTGCTTTTTATTTACAGTTATTACAACACATTGGCTATATTCCCTGTGTTGTACAATACATCCTTGAGCCTGTCTTACACCCAATAGTTTGTACCTCCCACTCCCCCATCCCCTATAGTGCCCCTCCCTTCCCCCACCAGTAACCACTAGTTTGTTCTCTGTATCTGTGAGTCTGCTTCCTTTTTGTTATATTCACTAGTTTGCTGTATTTTTTAGATTCCACATATAATTGACATCGTACAGTATTTGTCTTTCTCTGTCTGCCTTATTTCACTTAGCATAACACCCTGCAAGTCCATCCATGTTGCTTTAAATGGCAAAATTTCGGTCTTTTTTATGGCTGAGTGGTATTCCATTGTGGTATATATATACCACATCTTCTTTATCCATTCATCTGTTGATGGACACTTAGGTTGCTTCCATATCTTGGCAATTGTAAATAATGCTGTTATGAACATTGGGGTGCATGTATCTTTTTGAATTAGTGTTTTGGTTTTTTTTCAGATGTATACCCAGGAGTGGAATTGCTGGGTCATATGATAGTTCTATTTTTATTTTTTTGAGAAACCTCCATACCATTTTCCACACTGGCTGCACCAATTTACATTCCCACCAACAGTGTAGGAGGGTTCTCTTTTCTCTACATCCTTGTCAACATTTGTTATTTGTGTTCTTTTTGAGGATAGCCATTCTGATAGATGTGAGGTCATACCTCATTGTGGCTTTCATTTGTATTTCCTGATGATTAGTGATGTTGAGCATTTTTTCATGTGCCTGTTGGCCATCTGCATTTCTTCTTTGGAAAAATGTCTATTCAGTTCTTCTGCCCATTTTTTAATTGGGTTGTTTGTTTTTTTGATATTGAGTTGTATGAGCTATTTATATATGTTGGATATTAACCCCTTATCAGTCATATCATTTGCAAATATCTTCTCCCATTCATTAGGTTGTTTTTTTTTTTTTGCTTTGTTGATGGTTTTTACAAAGTGGCTACTCCTAAGATCACTTGGAGACAGCCTCTTCCATTCATCCTGAGGAACTGGCTTTGCTGGAGATAAGTGGGGAGTCTGGAGCTTGCAGACATCTCCTTTTCCCATTCCATCCAGCCCAATCCCTTAGTTTCTCCATTTTCACCCAATATCCCTACTTATCCTGCCACTGGAGATTGCATGGTAACATTTCTCCAGCCTTTAAGATACAGTATTTGGAACTTACTGCTATCACTTTTTAGTTATATCCTTCAGCACTTCTCTATATATTTAATCTTTAGCCTGGACTGTGTTTGCCTCTAGCAGTGGTTTTCAACCTTAAGAGAAGAACCAAATCTTGTGTAGAAGCTCAGCATATATAGAACAGGAAAAAATGGAGCTCCTCCATTTGAGGAAAGTCCTACATCATGCCTTTATCTTTCAAACAACCTCTAAGGGGTTCTTTTGAATCATATCAAAGCAGTTTGGTAAACTCTTGACTTAACAGCTTCTTGTGTTACACTACATAATCATCTAGTATCAGCTAAGGGGGTTTGGATTTCTTTGTGCCAATCTATAGGTATTTCTTGAGTACCCGCTATGTGCTAGCACTCTACTATGGGAATACAAAAAAGGCATATGGCTCTGCCCTCAAAGGTATTATCATCTGATTCACTTTATCCCCAGATCTCGTATACATTTGTGGATTTGGAGAATAGAAGGCTCACTTACCTTGTATTTGTTATACGTATCAACAAATCAGCCATAATATTTCTGCCTGTTATTCAACTGCAGAGCCTGCAAAATGCCCAGGAAGGGGCCAGTGGGGAAATAAGTGGATGGGGTTGGCCACCCTTTTATGCCATCCCCTGGGGTTTTCTCATGGCTGTGTTCTATGACCACGTCATCCAGAGTCTCCACTCAGAATGTGTATCTTGTGGGAACCAGTGGGTGAGGGAAACTAGCAAACTGGAGGACACCTCTTCCATTCATCCTGTGGAGCTGGCTTCACCAGAGATGAGTGGAGGATTTGAAGCTCACAACAATACTATACCCTTTCTCCTGTAGTCTCTTTTTAATGGGGGCTGGAAGGAAATGAATCCTGTGAAGCAGAGGCTGATTCCGGTTCTGAGCTGGAACCCACTCCAGAGTCCAGCTGGACACTTCTGCCTCCAACTTGTGGCCAACAGAGCCAGAGGGCTTCTAGAAATTGACCACTTCTCTTTGAGGGCTTCGTTGCTTGGGAGAATGAGTCGCAGCTGTCCAGATTCCTCCAAATGAGTGTGCTGCTCCCAGTAGAAGTCCCCACTCCCTTGGCCCTTCGCTTGGCCCTTCCCTTGACCTAAGGTTGCACATTTTTCCTTTTGACTTTCAATCACTTTAGCTTCAGGCTCCAAGCCTCACTTACTCTAAGAAATTATTATCCCCTGTTCCCTCCCTCTCTTCCAGCTATTCATGATGTATTAATGAGCACCTCCTGTTGACAGCTTACCTCTCCTTTCCATCTCTATTCTTCCAGGAGTCTTTGGTGTCTGTCCCACACACTCTAGCTCCTTATTACATATGGTACATGGTATTTATTGACTGTCTTGTATGATAGCCTTATCTAGCTCCTTGAAAGCACAGAGTCTGTCTTCTGCTCCTCTCAGAGGCCTCAGAGACCACAGAGCTAAATTCAGCATAGAGTAGGAACTCCAGAAATATTGGGGGGACTGACTCCAACCTCTAGTGCCTATAGAAGCAGCAGTTCTCAGACAGGCAAGACTCCCTCAGACAGAGGAAAACACAGATACCCTCGGCCCAGTCAGACTAATTATTTTGCCCAACTTTCAGCAGCACTTTATTAAGCCATTTGGCTAAAACCAACAGCTTCCCCAAAACACATCTTACTAAACTGGATCACTGCACAAATCTGGTTTCCCCTCGTGATATTGGTGGACTGCTCACATCTGTGTCACTGGTTTTGGTCCCAGAACTCCATTTTTGCTGTCATGTAGACACTTTCCACATGAATGAGCAAGAGCATCCAAGTCTGTGCACTAAGGGGCACGGCCACCTGTTGAGAGTGAACAAACAAGCAGTCATCAAGATATTCAACATTAAAACAATGTGGACGAGGGGCGGTAGGGCTGTGGCTTTTAACGATGTCACAGCTGTGAGTTGGGCTGTGGCACCCACAAGAAATGTAGGTTGAGCCAATGTTTTCAGTTCAAATAAGTTGGAAGCAGAAGTTTTCAAGTTGTCCTTTGCAATCTATGTTTAGCTTTTCCCATGGAGTCAATCTCAAACATTTCCCCGCCTAGAGAGTCGTAAATGAACACACGAGGTTTATATCTTCAAAATGACCACGTACCACTCACCAAATGGAAACTTTTCCTTTGCACTCTGGGTTCTGAGGAACATTGCTTTTCTGGAATACAGCAGATCCACCTATTCTGTGTGTTTAATCCCCTGTGATTATATAGAACCGTGGTTTTCTCCCTCAAAGAGCTGCATTCCCTTGGAGAGCTGGCACACACATATGTAAAGTCATTATCTCTACCCAGAAAGGGCAGAACCAAGGTCCCAGGACTAAGGAAGATCCCTAGTACTGAGCCAGCCTGTTGTCTTGTCTTAACTCATCTCTGTTACCCAGTTGAGAGATAACCCCTAGCAAACTTGGCCGGGACATTTTAAAATGGTGATTAGGATCCCAGGAAGAAATAGACACTCCACCTGAAGGGGTCGACTAAATAGAGTTAAGTGAAGGGTTTATTTAAAGGATGCAAGCAGGGTTAAGGGAAACAACAGTGCAGGGTGAAGCAACCAGCCCAAAGCTGTTACCACCCCTAGTCCCAAAGGGGAAAGGAGGAATGATAATACTGGAACCCTGTAAGAACTGGAGCCATGGAATAACAGTTGCCCAGTGGGAGCTAAGATTATAGAGAAATGTGGCCATTGCCAGAAATATAGCCAAGGAGGGAGGGCATGGGAGAAATAAACAATCTGTGCTCGTCCTTCTCGTGCTCTCCCATCTCCTGTTTGTGCCTCCCAGTGACCAAATATAACTGGAAAGCAGAGGGAAAGGGAGCCTAGACAGTACCATCCGTGAAGGTCAGCCTCCCAAGGCACAGATCTAGGGAAGGTAGAGTGTAGATCTTCAGGGCAAACAGGAATAGCCACCTCATTTGGTAATAAAATGTTGATGACTCTAGTAAGCTGTCTCAGTTTCCCCAGTGCAACTAAAACTCCTCACCTGAGTCTGGAGAGGCACAGCTTATAACAGGTTTATTGCAAAGATATGTTTATTGACCACTCCTCTGGACTCTGCATTCCATGAGTCCAGCAGTCTAGACTCATACTCTTGCATTAACAGATCATCTATCTCCTACAACTATAATAGCAATGAAAATGAAACAGAATTCTATGGAGCATTCTCACAATAAGCATTTGACAAAAGGTTGTTTCCTCTAACAATTTGAAAAGTTGCTTTTTGAACACATGGCATGTTTCCCTCAAATCATTAAATATATATACATATATGTATATATATTTTAAAGCCAAATATATATTTTATATATATTTTAAAGCCAAATAAAATATATGTATATACATGTATATATATATGTGTGTGTGTGTGTGTGTGTGTGTGTGTGTGTGTATATATATACACACAAATATATATGGCTTTTAAAAGTGTGTATGGGAAGGTGGGAGTCTACCTTTTATTGACCCATCTAGATTTTTGGTCTTTCAGGTCATCTCTTTGTTCCATACCCAACACACAACCTGATTTTGATAGATTGAAAAAGATATATTTCCTACAAAGAGGTAGATTCTATGCACCAAGGAAGCACAGAATTATTGAATTCAGACACCAACTGTATGTGAATGATTACTGATTCCCCAGCAAAACAACTGCCTCAGTAATGAGTATGAAGAAGAGAAGATACAGTTCCCTGACTGAAGCAATAGCATGACGTGAGAAAATGACAAAATAAAGTTCAAAGTGTGGTTCTTCCTTGACTTGTTTATTTTTGACCAAGCAGCATTCAGGAGAGGTGGTGCTATGGAAACTCCTTCTGCTCTTGACCAAAATCCAGCCTCATTTCGCATGCAGAGCTTCCAATACAGAAAGCCGTGCCAGGCTGCCCAGGTTCCAGTCTGTTCTGAGGGATTCCCAAGGCCTGGCATGCTTCCCTGTTGGTAGCAGTCCAGCTGCCTGGCAGCTAAGCCCCATCTTAGTACATCTTTGTAGTGAAGGAAGGTGAAGTTGCAGCACCCTGTGTAGCCCATCTCTTCATGTCTGATCCCTTTGGTTTCAGCTTGGATCCTATTAAAGCATCGATCTTTTGCGGAGGGGTAACACTGAGCTGTCATCAGCCACCTACACCTGAGTATAGTGAACAGCGATGGCAGCAGAGGTGATGGGGCAAAGGGAGTGGACAAGGAGCCAGAGTTTGACAGCATCCTTGACTTCTCTCACTGTGGAGCTTGTCGGAGTAGCTAAGAGTCCTGTGGCTGACTTGATCCCTTCTTTCTCTTTGAACAGGGCCACCCTGGACAGCCAGGACCCAGAGGCCCACCTGGCCTGGATGGCTGTAATGGAACTCAAGGAGCTGTTGGATTTCCAGGCCCTGATGGCTATCCCGGGCTTCTCGGACAACCTGTATGCTGCCAGATCTTTGTACATTATTTCAAATGGCTTTGCTTGCCTCCAAGTGTGCCCTATCTTCTGCTTCTCTGGAGAGCTCGTTAAGTAGCCGAGGGGCAACCACTGCAGACCCTTGTCCAATGCAGGAGTCTATGCTGGCAACACCACAACATTAAAAGTCTAAAGAAGAATACCAGTTGCAGGGAAGTGTACACATGCTACACTACTTAGGATTTGGTTGTTTTTAATGATGCTTTTAGAGTTGGCAAGATTATGAAAAGACTAGTAAATTTTAGAGCAAAGTACACACTTGGGCTATTTGACATTTTCCCACATTAGACGATATTGTGAGATGCAGTACTTGGAAGGCTTACATGGGATCATGGGAGCACTAACAGTGACCCAAAGGGCTTGGCAAGCTTGGTCTCTACCAGCGATTCTTAACCAGCAGTGATTTTGCCCTGCCCCCCACCCCCGGGGACATTTGACAGTTATTATTGACACTTTTGGTCTTCATAACTGGGGGTGTGCTACTGGCACAGGATAGCTCCCCATCACAACATCAAGGAATCATCTGTCCCAAAGTATCAATAGTGAGAAATAGTTGGGAAATCCTGCTCTACACTGACGTAGTTTTCCCTCTTCCCATCCGCTCCCCACATCACAACCCTCAGTTCTGGGATTGTTAAGACGTTTATTGTATCTTGGTGTCATCACTTTTATTTCATTCCATTCATCCAGATAGAGCTCAAATATTGGGATCTAAAAGATCTCTAAAAGATACCATGCCCTTGCAAGGCTACTTTTATGAGTGGCTGAAAAGAGAAGAATAACACATTTCAAGCCCATTCTCAACCTCATTTGAAATAATCTAAGAGAATAAGGGTACTGATGTGATACATTTAGCTAGAAATTGCACTATCTGTTATAGACTCCATAGCTAGGTGAATTAATTGGCGTTTTACTGGAAGAGCATTGCCTTCAGTGACCAAGTTGTGGGTGTGAGTGCATACGTGAGAAGGTGAGACGGACAAAGCACAAGCGCCAGATTGGCATAAGGACCTTCACAACTATGGACCAAAGCAATATACATCAGGGAGTGGGGGAGAAAGATGTATTACCAACATAGTATGAGCTGTTTGAGTCACAAAGGCCTCCAAACACTGCTATGGCAACAGGGGAGGAAAACAAATCACATCTGTGTTAAGACAATGGAAATCCAGCAAAGTAAGGAATCACTGCCCCCAAGAGGGAGAAAAGAAATTTTGAGGTAATAAACAGCCCCTGACAGCCAAAGAACCAGGGTAAAACCTAATCCTGTCCCTCAACCTCCCCTTAAGCCTAAATAGGAACTTGGGTGTGTATTTTACTAAGCTGAACCTTACTAACCCTGCCGAATACTGAATGGATATCCTTTGAATCTTCTTTGATGAAAGTAGTGGCCATGAGAATAAAGGGAAATCGGAAGTGTTAGGAAAGAAACTGGTTTGCGCTTCTGGAACCACATTGTACTTTTATTATACCTATGGACCTTGAACTCAGGAATCCATCATTCAGTCAACGCTTCAGTCCCCAAAGCTTAGCCCTACTCCCAACACTAATCCCAACTTCCCCTTAGGTATAGGGATATTGATTTTCCCCAGGAGGCCAACATCTAGCAGATATTAGGTGGCACCTGCCAGTGAGACATTAAAAAGTCTGGCTGACTAGATGGGTTGGGCATACTTTGAACTGTTTTCCATGTTAACAGTGAGACACACCAGCCTCTTAGACAGGTGTAGAAACTGAAGTTGTATGGTAGAAGCACAGGATGGAGATGGTTTTGTAGCTATATCTTAGACCAGGCGTCTGCAAACTGGCCCATGGGACCCTTGTCCCATGGCTTGTTTTTCCATTTTTAAAAGATTGTGAAGAAAAACAGAAGAATATGAAACAGAGCACAGATATGGCCCACACAGCCTATATTGTTTACTATCTGGCTCTTTTCAGAAAAAGTCCACTAACCTCTGTCCTAGACCTAGTCCCTGTCAGTGACTTGTACCTGTGAGATATGGAGCAGGTGAGCTATAGGCTTATAAACGGCATGTGTATTATATGTGGATGTTCAGATTGGTACTCTGAATAGATTCAAAGTCTACTTTCTAATCCCTTTACAGACTTCTGACTTGGAGGCTGGGGGAGCAGGCATGCAGCTCTGAGACACAGCACAGTTCAGGGGATGTACTTTGCCCCCTTAGCATGGCCAACTCTGCCACAGAATAAGCCACATGGTTTTAGGCTCTTGCTTTTCCATCCTCTGTCTGATCAGATCATACTATTAACAATACTGTGTGTGTGTGTGTGTGTGTGTGTGCGTGCGTGCGTGCGTGCATTTCTTCACAAAATTTTCTTATTTTGCTCAGGGGCTTCCTGGTCAGAAAGGCTCTAAAGGTGAACCTATCCTTGCCCAAGGTGATTTCAAAGGAATGAAGGTAAGAGCCTCTAAGGCAGACAGCTGAGTAGGCTATAAGCTGAGTTCCCCGGAATGGAGCCCCACATCCAATGAAAACATTTCCAGAACTACCATCTGCGTCTCTATTTAAGGAGCAGACCAAGCTGGATTTAGAAAAGAATCCAGAGCTTTTTGTGGTGGAAACATTGACAGAAACGTTTGCAACCATACTGTCAAAAAGATTTGCTTTGTAAGATCTAGGCCAAAAATAGGGGACAGATCAGCAAACAAACAGTTTGCATGGGTGTCATTTTCCTTGACAAGCCGAGACACTTCCTGGAGGCAGATACCTTTTGTCTACTACAGAATCTTTGATGTCTGCATACCTTGGTTTGTAGCCATGTATGTCTCTGCCCATCTTAACATGGCCACCAGCCCAGGATCATGGCTCCGCCCTTTTCTGTACCTGCATACCAGCCATCACCCTCGCTGGGCCCCTGACTATCTACAAAAGTTGCCCATCAACTCTGAAGCTGGCTGGAAACTTTCATCTCTTCCTGGAATTGACAAGAACCTTTTGTATTCTTGTGGCTGTATTCTTGGTGTATGCTGCCTGGTATCCTGTGGGCCTTCAGTAAACTCTGGTGCCAAATGACTGACCCTAATCCCTTGCAGAGTGGGAAGGGAGCCCATCATTTCCCTGGGAGCAGACAGGAATCTATGAGTGCAACATCTGAGGGGAAATGCACCCAAGCTCACTCAGCTGAAGATGGCACCTTTCTGTCTTCCACCCATGCACAGAGCCAGAAATATTGGAAATCACTTTGGAAGGCAGTGATGGGTGTGGGTAGCTGAGAACTGAAGAAGGTACAGTGTTTCGGTTCTTGACTATAGAAGCCATAGCTGAAGATGGAACGTTAGACTTGGAAAGGACCTCATGATTGTCAGATTCATGTTGCTCATTTTACAGATAGAAAAACTGAGGTAGCCTGAGGCTATGTGACTTGCTCACAGGCACAAGCCACCTTCCTGAAGAGCTAAAACCCAGGCAGTGCTCTTCCCAGGTTGCAGAGAGCTGATTTTTCACTGTAAGCCAAGCGGGATAAGACTAGCAGGTGTCAAAATGTGACCATTGTTGTAGCAAACATTGATTAAATGGTTTTGCCAAAAACCAAAGAGACCCTGGACCCAGCGGAACACAGCAATTTCCACAAGATGGTTATATTACAGATTCATACGGTGACTTAAGATGCTGCAAAGTAATTAAAACGTAATCAGAGACTATATGCTCTATTGATTCTCCCTTGAAATGTCTGATTTGCATTGTATACATATGGGCACAGATTCTCTGGGGATGAAGGCACACCAGAACGTAGCTTTGCTTTCCTCCAAAAAGAGCAGGAAAATCACCAGCCCGCAGAAGCAGTTTCTAATTGATAAGTTCCTAGCAAAGGTGAAAATTAATTAATCCAAGTAAAATATGAATTCCTGTTCAACCAAGGCTATAATATTTTTCTTCTAGAGTCTAGATTTTTCTTAAGAAAAAAAAGTAGATGGTTGAATCTTTCCAATTCATGCATTATTTAAAACACAAGACCTTGACAGAGGAGGCCCAAGCTTCAGTGATGCGTTTTTATGCCTATTGCATCTTAGGTCAGTTATCTGTGAAATACCACAGGTTTAATGTATTCATCTCTTCAATGTCCTGCCTTTGTCTGTTTCTCAGGGGGAGCCTGGGCTGCCTGGACTGGATGGAATCACTGTAAGTTGTTACCTGTGTGTTGAGCTCCCAATGTTTGTCTAGTCAACAGTACCAATGACCCCTTTTCATTCCTCTCTACGGTGTTCGAAGGTCTTTGTAGACCTTCTCAAGGACAATCCAGAGAGGTAAAGTAGAATAGATCACTCTACCGACATTTTCCAAATGAGAAAGTACTGAGAGGATGGACTGTCTACCTCCAGTGACATGGCAGGCTGGCTTTCAGACCTCTCGGCCAGGGACCTGCATCCTCCCTGGATGGGAAAGAATTTTGCCTGTCATTTGGCAAGCATTTATTAAGTGTTTTCTGTGTGTTCAGAGTACTGTGGGTAAAATAAAAGAAGCAAAACACTCTTCTTTAAAAGGTATTCCACGTAGAAAAATTTTTTAGGGACTCAATAAGAGTGAGTCCATGAAAGGCCATGAGTTGTATTAATAAGAGCTTTGTTTTTCCTTGACTTTCCACATTGTCATCATTTTCCTTTGAAGTGGCTTCATAAAGGCCCCTTCTCTCCTCCTCTTTTCCTGTATCGCGGTTCCTTCCTTTCTTCTTCCATTCCAGAACAGATACTGAGCAGAACAGATACTGAGCAAAGGGCTAGGAGTGATCCCTGAGACAATTCAGACACGGTCTCTGCACACACACAGCCACCTCCCACCCCAGCGTGTGAAAAACTAGTAGGAATGTGGCGTAAGGATTCCACTGACAGCATCAAGAAAGAGATGCTGTCCACCTAAGGCTACATCATGAGAAACTTTATATCTAAGAGAAGGTAGCCTCTGAAAAGTGTACCTGACATTTCGGCTGGCTGGCAATGGGAGGAAGCTTTCTAAACAGAGAGAGTAGTGTGAGCAAGCACACATGTAAACAGGGATGAGTGAGGACCAAGGGCATAGAGGTCTCCTAGAGTGAAACAGCATTGGTTTAGATGGTGTGTTAACTAAATCTGTAGAATAACATCCAGTGTATTTGCTGCATAACTTCTCTTAGAGATGCCTTTCCCTGCCCCCAGAAGTACAGTGTTTGTCTGCATATACAGATATGATAAATAAACCACTTAGATTTGGGGAGGGGGGGTCCCTGGCTGGATAAGAGATTTGTGATCAGTTAGAAGACCACAGGTTATTAGTTATTATCAGAGCAATGTTCTACTCTCATATATTCCTGGGAAACCTTTGAACCCCTACTTTCTCTCCCTCCTAAGTCTCAACTTTACTTAGCCTCTCCATCCCTTACCTAAGCACATATCACCTTATTGCTGCTCCCCAGCTTTAACAGGGCCATGAATTTTCCCATACCATCTTTCTCTTCAGATTTTGTTCTCTTACTTTCAATATTGTCATCATTCATTTCAAAATATTTTCTAGTTTCCCTTCGGATTTTTTCTTTGACCCATGGAGACTTGTGTTTAATTTCCCAAAATTTGTGACTTTCCAGATATCTTTATATTATTGATTTCTAGTTTGATTTTATTGCAGTTAGAGAGCATATTCTGGATGATTTCAATGCTTTTAAATTTGTTCAGTTTTATTTTATGGCCCAACCTATGGAACTATCTTGGTGAATGTTCCATATGTACTTGAAGAGACTATGTATTCAGCTGGTTGGGGCGGGTATAGTGATCTAAAAAATATCCATTAGGTCAAGGTAGTTGATAATGTGGTTTGGACCTTCTTTGTCCTCACTGATTTTTTTGTTTAGTTGTTCTATTAATAACTGAGGGAGGAATGTTAAAATCTCCATCTAGAATCGTGAATTTATCTATTTCTCCTTACAGTTCCATCAGTCTTTGCTTCATGTATTTTGAAGCTCTGCTAATAGGTGCATACACATCTAAGACAGATATAGATATATTTGTCTTCTTGATGAATTGAACTATTTTACCATTACAAAATGCCCCCTCTTTATCTCTAGTAATATTCTTTGTCTCAAAGTCTACTTTATCTGATATTAATAAAACTTTTTTCTTTTTTAAGTTTTTGGTTATTTTTATCACTTTAATATGAAAATTTTCAAATAGAGAGCAAAGTTGAAGAAAGTTTTCAGTGAACACCTGTACCATGAAAACTTTATTCTACTTGATTTACCACACTTCCATCCATCAAGCCATCTTATTCTTGATGCATTTCAAAGTTAATGGCAGACAATAGTACTCTTACCCCTAAATACCACAGCATGCCTACCATTAGCTAGACTTCAAATTTTGTTTAAAGTTTTTCTTTGTATGTAAAATTTACATATAATGAAATACACAAATCTTAAATGTGCCTTTGCTGCATTTTCACAAATGCACACTCTGTGTAACTCAAACCCTCTTAAGGTGTAGACCATTCCCATCACCTCAGAAAGTTCCCTCCTGCTCCTTCCCAGTCAATCCCTGCCCCACCGCACATCACAGGCAATCACTGTTCTGATTTTTCTTCTATCATAGATAAGTGTTCCATATTCTAGAACTTCAAACAAAGGGAATAATACAATATGTAGCCTTCTTAGACACTTAGACACTTGTAGACACTTAGGTTGCTTCCATGTCCTGGCTATTGTAAATAGAGCTGCAATGAACATTGTGGTACATGACTCTTCTTGAATTACGGTTTTCTCAGGGTATATGCCCAGTAGTGGGATTGCTGGGCCGTATGGTACTTCTATTTTTAGTTTTTTAAGGAACCTCCATACTGTTCTCCATAGTGGCTGTATCAATTTACATTCCCACCAACAAGAGGGTTCCCTTTTCTCCACACCGCCTCCAGCATTTATTCTTTGTAGATATTTTGATGACAGCCATTCTGACTGGTGTGAGGTGATACCTCATTGTAGTTTTGATTTGCATTTCTCTAATGATTAGTGATGTTGAGTATTTTTTCATGTGTTTGTTGGCAATCTGTATTCCTTCTTTGGAGAAATGTCTATTTAGGTCTTCTGCCCATTTTGGGATTGGGTTGCTTGTTTTTTGATATTGAGCTGTATGAGCTGCATGAGCTGCTTATATATTTTGGAGATTAATCCTTTGTCAGTTGCTTCATTTGCAAATATTTTCTCCCATTCTTAGGGTTATCTTTTTGTCTTGTTTATGGTTTCCTTTGCTGTGCAAAAGCTTTTAAGTTTCATTAGGTCCCATTTGTTTATTTTTGTTTTTATTTCCATTACTCTCGGAGGTGGGTCAAAAAGGATCTTGCTGTGATTTATGTCATAGAATGTTCTGCCTATGTTTTCCTCTAAGAGTTTCCTCTAAGAGTTTTATAGTGCTTGGCCTTACATTTAGGTCTTCAATCCATTTTGAGTTTATTTTGGTGTATGGTGTTAAGGAGTGTTCTAATTTCATTCTTTTACATGTAGCTGTCCAGTTTTCCCAGCACCACTTATTGAAGAGGCTGTCTTTTCTCCATTGTATATTCTTGCCTCCTTTATCAAAGATAAGGTGACCATATGTGCATGGGTTTATCTCTGGGCTTTCTATCCTGTTCCATTGATCTATATTTCTGTTTTTGTGCCAGTACCATATTGTCTTGATTACTGTAGCTTTGTAGTATAGTCTGAAGTCAGGGACCCTGATTCCTACAGCTCTATTTTTCTTTCTCAAGATTGCTTTGGCTCTTCGGGGTCTTTTGTGTTTCCATACAAATTTTGAAATTTTTTGTTCTAGTTCTGTGAAAAATTCCATTAGTAGTTTGATAGGGATTGCATTGAATCTGTAGATTGCTTTGGGTAGTATAGTCATTTTCACAATCTTGATTCTCCAAGAACATGGTATATCTCTCCATCTATTTGTATCATCTTTAATTTCTTTCATCAGTGTCTTATAGTTTTCTGCATACAGGTTTTTGTCTCCTTACGTAGGTTTATCCCTAGGTATTTTATTATTTTTGTTGCAGTGGTAAATGGGAGTGTTTCCTTAATTTCTCTTTCAGATTTTTCATCATTAGTGTATAGGAATTCAAGAGATTTCTGTGCATTAATTTTGTATTTTGCTACTTTACCAAATTCATTGATTAGCTCTAGTAGTTTTCTGGTAGCATCTTTAGGATTCTCTATGTATAATATCATGTCATCTGCAAACAGTGACAGTTTTACTTTTTCTTTTCTGATTTGGATTCCTTTTATTCCTTTCTCTTCTCTGATTGCTGTGGCTAAAATTTCCAAAACTATGTTGAGTAATAGCAATGAGAGTGGGCAACCTTGTCTTGTTCCTGATCTTAATGGAAATGGTTTCAATTTTTCACCATTGAGAATGATGTTCGCTGTGATTTTGTCATATGTGACCTTTATTATGTTGAGGTAGGTTCCCTCTATGCCTACTTTCTAGAGAGTTTTTATCATAAATGGATGTTGAATATTGTTGAAAGCTTTTTCTGCATCTATTGAGATGATCATATGGTTTTTAATCTTCAGTTTGTTAATATGGTGTATCACATTGATTTATTTGCATATATTGAAGAACCCTTGCATTCCTGGGATAAATTCCACTTGATCATGATGTATGATCCTTTTAGTGTGCTGCTGGATTCTGTTTGCTAGTATTTTGCTGAGGATTTTTGCATCTATGTTCATCAGTGACATTGGCCTTTAGTTTTCTTTTTTTGTGACATCTTTGTCTGGTTTTGGTATCTGGGTGATGGTGGCCTCATAGAATGAGTTTGGGAGTGTTCCTCCCTCTGCTATATTTTGGAAGAGTTTGAGAAGGATAGGTGTTAGCTCTTCCCTAAATGTTTGATAGAATTCACCTATGAAGCCATCAGTCCTGAGCTTTTGTTTGTTGGGAGGTTTTTAATCACAGTTTCAATTTCAGTGCTTGTGATTGGTCTGTTCATATTTTCTATTTCTTCCTGGTTCAGTCTCGGCAGGTTGTGCATTTCTAAGAATTTGTCTTCTTCCAGGTTGTCCATTTTATTGGCATATAGTTGCTTGTAGTAATCTCTTGTGATCCTTTGTATTTCTGCAGTGTCAGTTTTTACTTCTCCTTTTTCATTTTTAATTCTGTTGATTTGAGTCCTCTCCCTTTTCTTCTTGATGAGTCTGGCTAATGGTTTATCAATTTTGTTTATCTTCCCAAAGAACCAGCTTTTAGTTTTATTGATCTTTCCTATTGTTTCCTTCATTTCTTTTTCATTTATTTCTGACCTGATCTTTATGATTTCTTTCCTCTGCTAAATTTGGGGGGTTTTTTGTTCTTCTTTCTCTAATTGCTTTAGCTGTAAGGTTAGCTTGTTTATTTGAGATTTTTCTGGTTTCTTGAGGTAGGATTGTATTGCTATAAACTTCCCTCTTAGAACTGCTTTTGCTGCATCCCATAGGTTTTGGGCCATCGTGTTTTCTCAGTTTTTAACTATCATGAATAAAGTTGCTATGAACATTCTTGTGCAATTCTTGTGTATATATTTTTCTTGAGAAACTGCCATACGTTTTTGACCTTGATAAAAACATGCCTCTCTAGGGCCCACAAGGAGCACCCGGATCTTCAGGAGCTGTGGGACCCATAGGACCACCAGGATTGCAAGTAAGACCCAGCTAAATCTACCACGTGTTCACAGCATTCACATGAATGCTTTCCCTACCAGGCCGTGGATTAAATGTAAGCCTATGTAAATGTAGGCCCTCCTAGCAGAGAACGGCAACTTCCATTCTTGGAGGTTAAAGTGAAGCATGCTCTTGTAAGGAGCTATTTGTTATCTTCTTTTATCAGAGTCTCTCTGACCATCCACTCTGTGCCTCCGAAACCTCCTAGTCTAGCTCAACCTAAAGTGTAGCCCAAGGATGGCTAATACCCGGCACTTCTATTGTGACCTTCCACTCCCCTTACCCACGACAGACATTGCTAATTAATCACATCATTATCACCCACCCTGAGCACAGAGGCAGCTTCAAAATCTTTCTCAACACTTCACCTTGGAGAGCTCTTCCCACCTACCTATTTCCCATCACTGGCTATAGGAAGAGCATAGCCAGTCATCTGTGTGGTTCTGGGAAATCCACATCCCCAGATTGTTCTCTCTCCAATGTGTGAAATCCCACCACCACTGATTACTTTGGTTTACTTTCACCAAAAGTCATCATTTAAAAAGTGCTGGCCTAATGGGAAGAATGACACAGGAAGTCTTCACTACCATAGCATGAATGTGGTTATCAGGTCAATTGGGGAAATTTCAAAGGAGATTTTTAAAAAAGGAACCCAGGGAGAAGGAGCTAGAATCTTCTACACCAAAGCCAGACCACATCAAGGGGGTGGGGGACTTATCTTCAGTGACTCTCAACATGCCTAGATTCTTCGGGGCTGAAACTAAAAAGCACTCTTTCCTTTCATTTTACATCTAGGGTCCTCCAGGCCCCCCTGGTTTCCCTGGTCCTGATGTAAGTATACTTTGTCTTGGGGCATTTGACCTCCTACCACTAAGTACTCTAGTTTCCCCAGAGATATTCTGGTCTGATTAAACATACTTTCTGGTAAAAAAGACTGCATTCCAATTTAAGTTCCTGGAGGTTGTTTAGTAATTGATTTTGTTTTTCCTCCCTACACCCCTTTGCCCCAGGGGAATATGGGGTTAGGTTTCCAAGGAGAGAAAGGAGTCAAGGTAAATAAATTTTGGAACATACACTCTGCAGTCCATATGCTCCTAGAAATGTGTCTAGCTGCACACATGTGCCTGCTTGTGATAGGGCTGCATGTGCACGCATAGGCTACTGTGGTCTTTTTCCTTCAAAATATTGTAGTCTTCCTGCTTCCTACCTGTGAAATGTACATGTCTTACAAACATATGCTCTTTTTTTTTTTTTTTTTTTTTGCGGTATGCGGGCTTCTCACTGCTGTGGCCTCTCCCGTTGCAGAGCACAGGCTCTGGACGCACAGGCTCAGTGGCCATGGCTAACGGGCCCAGCCGCTCCGCGGCATGTGGGATCTTCCCAGACCGGGGCACGAACCCGTGTCCCTGCATTGGCAGGCGGACTCTCAACCACTGCGCCACCAGGGAAGCCCACAAACATATGCTCTTGAGATATATTTTCTCTTCCTTCCACCTGGGTATTTCCCTGCTGATTTGTATTATATTGTGTCGCCTTCTCTTTCCTTTTCTCTGCTTCTCTTCTCTCCATCCTTCCTCCTCCTCCTCCTCCTCTCTCTATCTCCTCTATCTCTCCTTCTTAACCCTCTCTCATCATTCCCTTTTATTTCCCTTCCCTCATTCTCCTATTTCCCTCTATACAAACTGTATAGTGATTTAGGAGCCTCAAGGGAGACTGGGAGCTTGCCCTCCCCATCCTTGGCGGCTGCCTCTTGTAGATTGCACTGTCTTCAAGGAGCAAATCCAGTCTTCAGTGTTTCAACACGGACTTCACTACCTCTACTTGTGCTCTTGGCAACGATTGGACCAGTTAGAGTCTGATCACTGTTGCCAAAAGGTAGCCATTTGCCTTGCTCAAATCCTTTTTTGCTTTCTTCTAAACACCCTTTCATGCATGACCATGGCAACCGTGAACCTGCCATTTACATTCATCCATCTTGCTTCCTCCCTCTGCAGTGCTGATACAAAATGCATCTGGTCAGGCTTATAATTCTTTTCACCCCTTGAGACTGGTAGCTTTGTTTCCTCATTGATGCAAAGGTGAGGGTGAAGAGGCTAAAGTCATGGACAGTTGATTTGTGAATTACATCCTGAGGACAAACCTACCCTTCGGAGAAATATCTGTGTGGTGTCTGCTGTGCTTAATGTTTCCTTTGATCTTACAGGGGGATGTTGGCCTGCCTGGCCCTGCAGGACCCCCACCATCTACTGGGGAACTGGAATTCATGGGATTTCCCAAAGGGAAGAAAGGATCCAAGGTAGTGAACATTTGAGAACAAGAAGTTAATAAGCCTTTTCCTATTAATACCAGAGTTCAACTCTAATAACCAGAGTATACTGGAAGGATAGAGGGTTCTGGGTAATATGGATATGAGCTTGCCTGGGTTTCTGAATATTCGTTCAAGTGCTATTTTCTGTGTTTGTTTTGCAGATTCAGTTATCAAAACGCTGAATAACTTAAAACAAACATTTAATAGTTGGGGTTTCTTCCTCCTAACTACCAACCCTGTCAATACTTACGTTGTCCCCAAAACACTGTGACAGAACAATAGGGTATAATGGTTGCTTTCAAGTTATCTGTTTAAAGAAATTATTTGCCCTCAGAACATGACCCTGCAAATAGTGTATACTGTCACCAAGTGGCAGTAGATGCCCTAATTTGCCTGATCTGAATTACCAAGGCTGCAGCTGTAGACCTGTTTAACCGAGATATTTTATAATCTGTATTTTGATATGAGTGTACACATGGTTGTATTTGAATGACTATTTGCTGCTAAGGTGTGCAGATATCTTTCAATAACCTGACTTCCCTTCCTTCCTGGGGATTCCTTAAGTTTTGTGATCCTGCACCTATGGTCAAGGGACCCAGGCAGGGGAAGGTGTTTAGTCCCATTTCTTTAATTCTGTCTTTGTGGAAGCAACAGCTCCAGGCCTTCTCCAGGTTTACAGGAAGTAATTATTGAGTTGGGAACAGTTTGGGAGCATATGAAAAATTGCCTGCCTCCCTAATCATTCCCAAACCTTAGGGAACCCTTTCATGGCACTTATAGATAAATTAGCATATCAAGGAAAGAGATTAGAGTATTATGTTGCCCTTTGCAAACTGTAATTATTACTCTTTCCCCAAAACCATTGATGTCTTTGCAGCCAGTAATTTGCTAGAGGAAATCGCACTGAACAGCTTCTTCCAGTAGAAAGAAAGCAGATGATCATCTTTTCTATCTCCCAATTAGCCTGAGCATTTGAGACTCTGTTTTGGATAGTTTTCTTTGCCTGTCATGGACTTTGGTCCTTTCCACACTACTAAGGGCTCCATAAACTAAGACATCCTGGTGTAGTTACTAGTTGTGGAAACTAGGCAATCTGCACCAGCCTCTGGTGTCCCAATTGTGATGCCCTATGGTTTCCCACTGCCCAGCCCAAATAACTCAAGGGGACCATCTCCTTTATGTTCACTGCTTCCTGCTGCTACTCACTAAGTTTTGGTTGATTTTCCAGGGTGAACCAGGGCTTCAGGGCTTCCCAGGAATAAGTGGTCCTCCAGGTCTCCCGGTAAGTCTCCCTATTTGGTCAACATGTATTCAAGGATCTGATTGGACAAAAGCTATACCAATAGAAAGCTAACAGGAGGACCTCCTTCCTATGGTTATTGTAGAGAATTTCACTATCTTCATTGTTAGAAGGCATTTAAGGAAATGTCTTGTTTTTCAAACCCATGAGGACATTAGGTTCTTTATGAGACTATATAGCTTAGAGGTTATAATCTGAAGCTCTAGAGGTAAAACGGACCTAGGCTTGACTTCTGATTTCAGCAGTTTCTAACTATGTAACCTTGGACAAGTTTCTTAACTTTTCTGAGCCTCAGTTTCCTAACCTACCAAAAAAGGGATAATAATTGGGGTGGTTATGAGAATTAAATGAGATAATATGCATGAAAAGGGCTTAATAAATGCCTGGCACGTATCAATTGTTGAGTAATTGGTAGTTAGTGTTAGTGATCCTATTTTCACTTTCCTATGTGCCCTTGTATCTTAGATTCTTTCATCCAACACATACTTTTTGAGGGCCCCTATTTGCAAGGCCTTCTGCTTGATTCTACGGCTGCAACAGCAACTAACAGTCAGATAAGTAAAAGTCCCTGTCCTTGAGGAAAGTACATTCCAATTGGGGGGGATGAGGGAGGGGAGAGAATCAACAAGCAAACAAATGAAGGAGAACAAGTTCATATATTGGTAAGTGATACATAGAAGATAAAAAAGGGTAAAAGTGATGGAGTGTGGATGGGGAATGGAATGGGCACCTTTGGACAGAGTGGTCAAGAAGGGCCTCTCTGAGGGATCGCTTATTATGAGGGAGCGAGTCATGTGAAAGTTCGGGAAGAGTGTTTCTGGCCAAGGGAACCATAAGTGTCAACACCCTGAGGTTGGAACAAGCTCAGTGCTTTAGAGGAACAGCAAGAAGGTGAGCGGGTGGAGAAGAGTGAGCGAGGCCAAGAACCAGACAGAGAGGCAGGAGCCAGATCATGGAGACCTTTGTAGGTCAAATGTGGCTTTTATGTTAAATGTAATGGGAAGCCATTGGAAGGCCCTGACTTGTATTTTTAAGATCTCTCTGGTGGTAGTGGGAGTTGGGGGGCTGGGTCATGAAGGATGGGGGGAGGGGAAGGCAGCAAACAGAGGCTACTGCAACAATCCTGGTGAGAAATGGTGGTGGCTTGGACTAGGATGATGGCAGTGGAAATGGAGAGAAGTGCATGGATTCAAAATGTAAAAAGTTTAAAATTTTTGTTACAGAACATTTCAAACACATACAAAGTAGGGAGAGCGGCATAATGGTCCCCCTGTGTACCCATTACCTAGCTTCAATAATTAGCAACTCATGGCCAATCTGAAGCCAACAACAGATGTGGCATTTCATTACAAATACCTCAGTATTTCTAAGAGATAAGGACTTTTTAAAAACATAATGATGATTTCATCACCACTAATTAATTATCAGAAATGACAATATCTGTTAAGTCAGAATTCAGGTTTATGATTGTCTCATAAATATATTTTTTTTATAATTACCTGGTTTTGAATCAGAATCCAAACGATGCTCACACATTACATTTGGTTGATGTATCTCTTAAACTACAAGATATGTTTTGAAGGAGCTGATGAGATTTCCATGGATTGGGTGTAGGAATCAGGAGGGAAATGGATGAATCAAAGATGACTAGGCCTGCCCCCGGCTTGCTTGCAAAGTGGGGAGAGATGACTCCGGTGGTTCCCTGCAGTTCTTTGAAACACTTTGGGTCTCTCCAGGTGGCCAGAAAACACAGCCAGTACAGCCAGTGGCACAGATTGCTTCCACAATGATCCCTACTACTCCATAGAGACACAGGGGCAACAGAGAACCATCTATTCAATGGCCTTGATTTTAATCAGCTCAGTATCTAATGAATCAAAGGGAAAGAATCTTGATGTTAGAGACAGGACACCTGGACTTCAGCCTCAGCCCCAGCTCTGGGCCTTCAAGTATCTGAACCTCTCTGTATATATGTCATGTGGCAATGGTCATATCTACTGTTTTGAGGCCCAACTCACAATGTTCATCAGGTTTCTTTATAAAGTATAAATCTGTGCTGTCCAATATGATAACCACTAGCCACATAACAGCTACCAATCCCTTGAAATGTGGCTAGTCTGAAATGAGATGTGCTGTAAGTGTAAAATACACACCAGATTTCCAAACCTAGGTGTGAGGAAAATAATCTAAATTATCTCATTAACAATTTTTACGTCAGTGTTGAAATGACAATATTTATGATGTGTTTTGTTAAATAAAATGTTGTTAAATGAACCTCACCTATTTGTTTTACTTTTTTAATGAAGCTACTAGAAAATTTAAAATAACATAGTAGTTCACATTATCTTTCGATTGGACAGCACAGACATAGAGTACTTTGCAAGTGGGCTGGGGAATAAAGTCTGCACCTTTCTTTGTGAGCACTTCACATAAATTCTAGTCACCTCATATCATCCCTATGATGTAAGCAATGTGGGCTGGGTTTATATCCCTGACTGATGAGGAAACCATGGCCTGAACGGGTAAAGAGGCTTGTCCAGAGTCACCCAGCAAGTTATTAGCAGAGCTGAGACTGAAATTCAGTTTTCTTGAATACTAGCCAACTCCAGGCTTTTTCCTCATACCATACTGCCCCCTACTGTTCAGTTCATTCTTGTCATGGTGGTTGTGGATTGCATGATCTCTGGTGCTTTGCAGTTCCCTGGCTCACGCTCCCTCCCTCCTTACTATTCCCTTCCCTGTTCTACCTCAGAGGATTTCCCCTTCTGCAATTTCACCCGTTCCCTTTTGCCCTGTGAAAGAAAGACACACTGACTGACAGCAATGAACAGTGATAAATTGCAATACCGTTTCAAGCTCAGCATTTCCAGTGTTTCATAGTGTGGCCTGACAAATAGAAACCCCAGTTGATTGTAAAGACATCCAAGGTGGAAAAAAAGCTTCCTTTATATGGTACAGCATATTTTCAGAGAGTGGGAATCAAGAAACCAGAGTTCTCAGGCCACTTTGGTGTGGATTCCACATGCAACCCTGGCCAAATCCTATAACTCCTTTGCTGCTAATATCTCTATCTGCTTAATGGGAACATTTATAGGTAACTTCTGTGACTTCTGCCAGAATAGTTGTAAGAAGAAAGGTGGTGACGTGTTTGAGATGCTCTGGGCTTTTCAGAGGAAACACACTTCTCATATCCGAAGTCCTCACGTCGGCTTTCAATTATCCACACTTACTGAGAAACAAGGCAGCACTGAGGGTGGAAATCTCTAGGGAATCTGAAATGTTCCCTTCAACCATTTGTTTTCTTTCCATCCTAGCCCAGATCTTTGCAGGAGCTGCTGACAAGTGGCCAACCTGAGTGATTTAGACCTCACTTTCTTTCCCTTGCCCCGTCTGCACTGACCCAGCATCCTTGCTTTTCTGGCTCAGCCCCAGCTTCACACATTTCATGACACTGTCCCAGCAGCACACTCACGTGTAGGCCACAGATGCTCCCGTGGAGATTGTCAAAGAGAGTCATATACCTCTGTGCCCTCCAAGGCACCAGCAAACGCAGGGTAAGGCAACATGGCAGATGATGGGAGAGAGAAGGGAAGAAAGCGGTGAATCCTGAGGTACCTATTGAGTGGATCTGAGGCAACTACTGGACAGGCGGGAGTTCTCTTTTTGCTGAGCACCAGGCTTTCCAGGCACTTCAGGTAGGTCCTTCGGAGGAGGAGCCCCCTCTTGACAGACTTAAGCTAAGCCCTCCCCTCCTCTCCCCCCGCTCAACCCGGCACCCTGAGGGGTAGTAGCAGCAGTGTGGCAGGGTCAGAGTTGACAAGGAGACTGACTTTCCTAACCTCTCAAGTTTCACATCTCAAGTCACCCTCGCAGTGCCAAGCCAAACCCATTGCTGCAGTTTAGCCTCCAAAATGTGACCCCCAAATATGATCGTTCCCTGCCCCTCCCCCATGGCCTCCGTCCCCCTTTTCAGGCTTCAGCCTCCTTCCTGCCTTCCTGCCCTCCTTGTGCACGTGGGCCTCGCCCCTCTCCACCGCCCTCACTGGGGCCGGACGAGGAGCTCAGGCAGAGCGGGTGACCACCGTGCCGCTGGCAGCCTGCCTCTCGGGCCAGCAGGCCTCTGAGGACCCAGGGCCAGAGTGTCTTTCACTCCACAGTGGGGCCTCACGGCCCCTGGTTCCAGCCTACTGTTTGCAGCTTGCCTTTTTCTCACAGCCCCCTCCTCACCCTGCTGTCTGCCCCGACTCCCAGCCACGTGACTGAAGTTGAGTTTTTGCAGAGCCACTAATATCCATGAACCCAAAATACCAGGAGACCAGAGCCCTAGAGACCACACCTGTAAACAGCTAAGCTAGTGCTCTAATGAGGTGTTCCTGACCGTGGGTGAGAAGGGGTAAGAGAGCAGTGGGTGCTGATCAGCTCATGATGGCGACCGACTGGGACGGGGCAGGGGCCCAAGACATCTTGTTAGAACAGCTTGTTCAGCAGGGCCTCGTACAGGGCCTCCCTGTGCTGGGAGACAAGCTGAGCCTACAGCCCAATATCTTGCCAAGTCATTTATGTTTTACTGGCTCTAACCCCGACACACAAATTGCTTTTTAACAATTTTTTTTTCCTTTTTAAACTTTGTATATGTTTTTTTGCTCACCTTGTAGCTCAAGCTCTCAGACCCTCTCTCTGAGAAAGCAAGAGTCCAGAGGCTCTTTCTGCTTTCCGGAGAAGAAGGACAAGGCCCCCTTGTCTTTACATCTGTGGAAAAGACAGGTGGAGGCTGTGAGATGGTACCTGGACATTCTTTTTCTCACGCTTTTGAACAGTTTTTTTTCCCTGGGTCACTGTTCCATTTAATTCAACAAGTATGTATTGGACCACCTTGTATGTGTTCAGGCTACAGTAACATGCCTTGGAGGAGACAGAAGTGAATGTGATACAGACCTTCTCTCACAGACTTTCATCCGGAACCCCGGCTTAATGCTTGAAGAGTTTGGGGCAGCGTGGGCTGCCGTAGCTTCTGTGCACAGGCCAGGGAAGGCTCCGCAAAGTGTTTGACTTCAGCCGCCAATAGATACACGCCACCAGGGGGCAGCATGCCTTGGTTTCCAATTCGAGCTGCAGAACTAAGTTTGCATTCAGTTTGACACAGGGGCCTTTCAAATAGAAATCCTATTCAGCATGAGGTCTGAGCAATTTGACTCCTAACTGTAGATATAGAAAAGAGGGAAGGCAAGTAGGAACCAAAGGCTGCTTTGAGTTGGACCCTTCACAGGCATACACTCCCCTCCTCAACAACAACAACAATAAAAACAACTCACGTTTTAAAAACAAAAGAAAGTAAAAACTTGAGCCTAGAAAACTAAGGGCTATACAGCCAACTGTACCCACGGGAATGCTCTGAGTATGAAAGAGGAAGAAAACTACAAATGGGATTGGAGCAGTGCTTTTACAATCAGCTGAGCCAGGTCACATCAAGAGGACAACAGGAGATGTGCCATAACATTTAGTGTCTTTCACAAGCTTACATTTGAGAGAACTTCACTGCCTCCTTTACTCTCATAATAGGCCTAAATGCTATTTGCCAACATCCGTGCTCCAGGAAGTCCCATTTTAAACAGTAACAACAAAGTGACCTCGATTACATTTGCCATGAAAGACTTTATCCACTCTGGTAATGAATTCTTCTGTATCTCGGGGGCCCAGAATATGCTTGCCCTGGACCCAGAGGGGAGGAAGCTCTCTCATTCACTCTGCTTTTTGGATTTCTGCTTGTTCCTAGAGAATCCCCAAGTCATGTCTGTGGCTGCAAGCCCTCACCTTCTGTGAGCAGGACAAGAGGGGTTGGTGACCATCTTGCACTCCCTTTGAGAGTGTTCCTAAAGCCCGCACAGTTCTAGATCATGCCTAGATAGAAACACTCCTTCCCACTGCAGAGGATGTTGCAGTCATCATGTCTCCAAAGGGCAAAAGCTCTTCTCTCTAGCATCAATCCCCAAGGATTAACACAGTTCTCCATTTGTGGGTCATCTTTGACCCAAGCTCCTAGATAGTGGGAAGCAGCCTGTTCTCTGGAACAGCCATGGAATGGAAGCTAAAGCCCTGACTGTCTCATTGACTCTCTAAGCCATGCAAGATGCTTGGCCCTTCTGAGTGTTAGTTTCCGCATCTGTAAAATCAATGAGGTTAGATCTGTCATTATTTCTATGCTGTTAGTTCGTGTTTCCATAAATACTTGTAATAGTTTTTTGGGGAGAAGACATTACTTCTAGAACCAAAAAGAAGCCTTTAATGAATGGTTCAAATTATCTTCAAGTCCTATGTGTTTCCCAGGCGGTGATGAGACGCTCAGCATGGTGAGCTTCCCCAGTGGGACAGTGGAGCTGATTGGAAATTACCACCTTGCCAAATTTGGATGGAGCCGGGAGACCTGTGAGGAAATGAATGTTATAATCTGTGGTCTCTTTTTCCTTTAGGGCTTTGGAATTGCTGGAGAAAAGGGAGAAAAGGGAATCCCTGGTTTGCCGGGACCTAGGGTATGAACCTGGAATTTTGCTTGCCTGGATCTGTCAAGTCACCCGGTCCCTTTTGTTTCCTGTTTGCATCTCTGTTATGTAACTTGATGGCCTCCTAAGCTTCTCTTGTTTCTCTTTCTCAACCCTCGGGCAGGTCCCTAAGACCTCTTCCTCTCCCTTCTGCCACATTCCCTTGACTTAGTGGCTCCTTTGAATAAGGAATGAGGTACAGTAAGTCCCCTACATATGAACCTTCAAGTTGTGAACCTTTCAAAGATGGAAACGTATTATAAACCTATTACAGTAGAGTACTATATACCCAATTGTGTTACTTGGGTATCTAGGCTAACTTTGTTGGACTTATGAACAAACTGGACTTACAAACGCACTCTTGGAATGGAACTCGTTCGCATGTAGGGGACTTACTGTACCCCCTACACCAGGTGGTTCCTCAGCCTGTTTACTCTCCTTGTCCTCAACTATAATTATCTTCTGGGCTAAAGAATGACATGTCTTACTTTCATTCCATTCTATCCTGAGGGAAGGTGGGGTAGGGGCAGTTTGCAGGAATGGAAGAAAGAGGACCAAGTGCAATTTTTATAGGACAGAAACAAACCTGGGAAGTTCTAGAACATAGTGAGTAATGTTTGGAGTCAACAGTTTCCAATAATAATCTCACTTCAAGTGGAGAAATAACTGTTAGCCTCTCTGATTCCTAGCTTCAGGCACTTAGGTCTTACGTTGTTAGTAATTGGCCAACCTTAGCCTTAAAGAAGCAACATTTCAGAGAATTAGTTGTCTTTTTAGCTTGTTCATGAAGTTTGTCAAGAGTCTTTTGAGTATTCAGCAATGTTCATCCATTACCCTGCCATTTCTTTCTTCACTTTCCTTTACTCCCTTGTCTTGAAAACACAAAATCACCAACAAAAATGCATTGGGGGAGAGAGATGAGAGGCCCTCCCACAATCTATTTAAAAATCTCATGACTTGGAACTAATGCAGACTAAGTATAATACCACCCAGCCCTTTTACCCAGTTCCACCTAGTACTTAAAATGTTTCCATTTATTTAGCTCTTTAAAAATTCCCTGTGTGCCTATTCAGCCTGATGGATTAGTGCTTAGAAAGAAGTCATTAAGGCACGTCTAGGAACATTCTCTTACCTGGTTTTAGCAGCTGCTAAATCCTGATCTCAGTTGGAGAGCTTTGTTAAGTAAGTCTAGTTGCTTTGTCTAGTATGGGCTATTAATCTTTCTAAGGTACCTCTGTTCTCTTTACAGGGTCCCACGGGTTTAGAAGGAGTCCATGGCCCTCCAGGGAGTCAGGTATTTTGGTTAATATCATTAAAGCCTCAGTGTATAAAACCCAAATCAGAAGGCCCTCTTGCTTTACTTAACATGACCATCAATCCAAAGGGGAACACTGCTTACAATTCAAATTGTCCACCTCTCTTTGTTTGATAGAATCTCAGCCACTCACTTCTTTTGTTTTTACCCAAGAAGATGAGTGTCCAGTGTTCAGTGCTATGATGCAGTCGTACTCCTTTAACATGTTATCAGGGCCTAGCAAAGCCAGCCTGCTTGTATTCATCTCTAGCCTTGTGGCCTCTGTACCTCCTAACATGCAAGTTGGCTACCTAAGCGCCATATTGCCTTCTGGAACATTTTACGGCTTCCAGAGTCAGGTATGATCCATATATATCCTGGAATGCCGGCCGAAATTCCTGTGCCATTTGCCCTGGCCTAATCCAAAAACCACCCCCTCTTATGCTCTTAGACAGTCAATTCAGTTGTAACTATGTTTCTGTCACAGGGCAAGAAGGGGTCTTCAGGTTTCCCCGGGCTTAATGGATTCCCAGGAATTAAGGTAATGTTGTTGGGAAGTGAAAAATCCAGGATTGAGGAGATGGAAGGGTGAAGAATTAGTATAAATGCTATTTAGTCCATTTGGGCTGTTATAACAAAATATCACAGACTGGGTGGCTTATAAAAAAGAGAAATTTATTTCTCATAGTTCCGGAGTCTGGAAGTCTGAGATCAGGGGGCCAGTATGGTTAGGTTCTGGTGAACATTCCTCCTCTGGCTTGCAAACTGCCTACTTCTTGCTGTGTCCTCACATGGTGGAAGGGGCAGGCTAGCTCTCTTGGGCCTCTTTTATAAGGGCACTAACAATGGTGGGAGCTCTGCCCTCATGACCTAATCACCTCCCAAAGGCCTCACCTAATATTGTCATCACCTTAGGCATTAGGTTTTCAACATGAATTTTCGGGGGACACAAACACTCAGATCATAGCAAATGCCTATATGATGAAATGGAGTATTTTTTAGTATTTTGACATTTTAGATGTCACCCTTTTCACACGAAATGCGTACAAGCAAATCCATCCCTACAAGGAGAAATATTTTATTATTGACATTGTTTAGAATTGCCAACTTTTGGGTTTTGTTATCGTTTTTCAATTCTCTCAAGCAATGCATCCCCTTATTGCCTGCACCTGGGGCAGACAGCTCCTACCTCCCAACCCTGAATATACCACTCTGTCTGATTCTGGTACCTGAGTCTCCCTTTTGAGAGAATTAGGACTCTTTTGACTTCCTCTGCCTGACATCACCCACTAACAGGGGCCATGACAGTAGCAGAGTCCCAAGCCTGCTGAAAGTGGGAAAAAAAAGTTAAAACTCTGTTCCCTCCTTAACACCTCTTGGGTATAGCCATATTGTCTATTCCTGCGATATGTTTCCCAGGCCCAGAAGCAGATTGTCTTGGAGTCAGGTTGCAAGATAAAATTGGGATCCCTTGTCCTTGACAGGTTCTCAATTGAGTGTCAGGCCTCTGGGCTGCCTTGTGTCACCTTCATCTTAAATTTATTGGACTTTGAAATTAACCTATGGATTATTTGGCCCTGGAAATCAGGGGTTACAGAAGGGGGAACCTTCCATTGTCCCAGGGAATGGTTTTGAGGGAACATAAATCCTATGTGATGAGGTCACAGAAATATTTGTGTTTAATGTATTTAATCTTTGCAGGGTGAAAAGGGTGACATTGGCCTGCCAGGCCCAGATGTTTTCATCGATACAGATGGTGCAGTGATCTCAGGTGCAACTTTTCATTGATTGGTGTGGAAAAAAAAAAGATAGGAACTTGAATTCTATATCCCCTGCAATTGTTAAGAGGATACTTTGTCAGCCACTGGATTGCTGCTAAACCCGATCCCCACAAGGGCCACTCATGGATCCTAAACTTGGGAAATGAATCTAACTCCAATGTCTTAGGCAAAGAAGCCAAGCTCCATACTCCATGTTTGTGTTGGGTCCACCAAGACTAGGATTTGCATTGGCCTGGGTCTGGATTTGCTAAAAATGGTTCTCCTAGTGATGCTTAGGGAAGGATTCATACCCCCCCAGCTAGGCTAACTTCAGCCTGATACTCTGGGACACACAGGGTCTCATGTACATGATCCCATGCATGCTTGAGCTTGACAATTTCACGGGAAGTGGAAAAGTATCTTTCATTAGGGGAGCAAGTATCTTTTGGTTAGGACAGCCCTCAATAGTGTGACACTTTGGAAGTTTGCCTTCACCTCTCCTTGTTCTAGTTACTGTGTGTGCCCAACTCTTCCCTTTGACTTCTCTAGAGATCTGGATGTCAGTGTCTCCAGCTACTTCTCTCTTGACCAAAGGCTTCTCCTATAGTGCCTCTTCCATCTGGGTCTCCTAACTTCCTTCTCCTCACATCCTCTCAGGCCTGTGCCCTGTCTGGTAAACTCATTAAAGCTGAGGTGTTAATGGTTGACAGTGGCTTTCTGTGTTCCACACTCAAGAAACCTGTGTATAACATGAAGAGTAGGCTTCAACACCTTAACCCAAATGGCAGAGATTTGAGGCATGACAAAAGATTACTAGTAGTAGAAGAACCTTCCTAGTACTTATCAGATCTTACCATGGAAGGTAAGCCCTGGCCAGACCAGCACTGAACAGTAGGAGAGCCTTAGCTCAAATAGGCCCATTATCACGTGAGGGCATTAGCATCTGGGAGACCTATGAAGGGCAAGAAAGGTGCTTCTAACCTGAGGACATCTTGCAACTCTTTTGAGGCATTTTGTGGCATTTGTTGGCCTCCCTTCGGTTTGCTTACTGCCTTTTTTGTTGTTGTTGCGATGCCAGGTTATCCTGGAGACCCCGGTATGCCAGGCCTCCCAGGCCTTAAAGGAGATGAAGGCATCCAGGGCCTGCCTGGCCCTCCTGGTGCCCCTGGATTACCAGCTTTACCAGGTAAAACAAACTAACCCACCCCATGCACAAATCTCCACTCTGGTGCTCAGCATCCCCTTCTATACTCTGGTCTGGGTACATACCCAGCCAAAATCAAAAGAAAGGTAGGCTATAGTCAGTAGGCTCCCTGCTGCAAGCCCAAGACCAATGTATATGAGAATAGGGCTTGGGTAAGCAGCTTTCCTTTGACCTCAATAATGTACCATAACTAGACAGGCAATCCCAGACCATCAATGAGGGGGCCTGCATTGGCCTGCCAGAGCCCTGTCACCCTTCTGTTTATGTGCCATCCCAGTTGATGCTTGCCAGAAGGAGCTAACAAAAGCCCAGATGAAAGTTTGTACCCAGACCTTCACTCTGTGCTTAACCCAGGATCCTGTGGATGACATCCTTGACACAATCATTGGAGGAACACGCCCATATGTCACTCTATAGTAGTAAATAGAGAAAGGGCATGCCAGAGTCTGGGAGGCAGTGATATTCCAAATATAAAGCCTCTGACATTACTTTTAAAGACAGCAGTTTCTAAATTCTCTGGAGATGGGCCTCTGTAAGGATACCTGTGCTTTTAAAATGGCCCCTTGGAGGAGGTACAGCTGATCTCAGCACCGAGGTGGAAAAAATCTAGAAATGGGAGGCTGGAGACCCAGGTTTCCCTCTCAGGTGTGCCACTTAGAAGTTCTGCACCCCTGACCATGTTTCTGTACGTCTTTGGGCCTCCATTTCCCAAGAGGTTAGGCTAGCTGATTCCTAGGGACCCTTCTAACTCAGCGGCAGGAGAAGGGCAAATGCGTTCCCAAATTCTTCCTTGGAGCTAGTGTCTAACATCGGCACTGATTGGAATCCCCTGAAGAGGAGGGTGATGTGATGAGCATGTTTGTGTGGACTTATCCTTCCAGGTGGCCCCGGTGCTCTAGGGCTCCAGGGAGTTCCAGGCCTGAAGGGGGACCAAGGAAACCCCGGTCACACCACAATTGGGGCAGCTGGCCTCCCTGGCAGAGATGGTTTGCCAGGCCTGCCAGGCCTACCAGGCCTACCCGGTAAGTTGTTTGTTTCTCTCTTTGGTCTTGAGATCCAGGTGTGATCCAGATTGCAGAACAGTACTGATTTTTGAGGGAGGGAGCATCTCACAGGTTATGGACCACAGCAATCAGAGTATACATCAAGGAATAGACAAGTGAGGACCATCTCAATGATCAGACACTACCTAATGCCTTCTGACTTCATAGTCATTCCGTTTCCCCCTTCACTGTTCTCAGCCCCTAGGCCTGTGGTCTTGCAGCTTCTGAAGGAGCAGCATTGGTTCTTTCAAGCTTTCCCTGGTCCTCAGGGCTCCAGCAGGGTGGGCTGAGAGTCCAAGAAATGGGAAACCAAGCCTGGATCCTCAAAGTGGCTGCTAAAAGCCTCCACAGGGCTTATTCTCCTTAGGTCATCTACCTGAGCATGAGATTCTAGATTCTAAGCAAAAGGCTAGAAATATGCTCCACATGTTTCTTTGTAACCTGCAAACCCTGACCACTGCAGCTTGTACCCATCTCCTCTTTTGTCCTAAGAGGACTTCCTGGGATAGACACGGGGACTGCTGAGTTGCTGAAGCTGCCTTGGTTATTCCCATATCCCCAATGTCTAGTCCAGTGCCTGGAGCGTAGTAGACATCCTATAAGTAGTAGTAGTAGAGAGAATTGAACCAACAGAGTTTGGACCTGCTACAGACTTTGGGTCCTCGTCTTGGATTTTTTGGGGGGAGGGTGTCTCTGCTCTGTTGGTTGAGGCTCAAGGTCCCTGGGTGACTGAGCTGCTATGCTGAGTCACATGAGCCCAGGCGCCTGTAAGTTGCCAATCTTTTATGTTTCTTTTTCCTGAAGGTCCAGCATTTGAGACGGGAACTCTACAGAGCACAGAGCCAGGGCTGCCTGGTCTCCAAGGAGAACGAGGTCCAAAAGGAAACCCGGGCCTCAAAGGAATCAAAGGTGATTTTGTCCCCTTAGGTTTCTTTGTTCCCCAAACTCCCTGGAGAAGGCCCTCTGGGAAGAAGCAAACTAACAGCCTTGGGAACCTGAACAAGACCAATCCTGGATCTTGAGTGGGGACGTGATTATACGACTATTGGAAGTGCTATATTTGGAGCTCTAAGACTGAGGCTGGCGATTGAGGTCACACAGGACAAAGTGGCCCCCAGGCTACTCTACCTGCCCCTCCACCTGCAGAAGCTACTCTGCACATTCTGCAGCCCCTCTCAGTTTGCAAGGCCAAGGCAAGAAGTCACTTATGATTACCTTCAGCCTGAAGGAGAGGTCAAGACCTGGAACTCTGAAAAAGTCAACTGGCTCCTGGAAAACAACTCTGGTCCCCACAGATTGACTGAAGGATTGATTGATTGCCCCAGCCTTCGGCTGCCTTGCACTTTCCATCTTCCTGTTGTCTTTGGGTCATTCCTCCATTTCATACTCTGAGGGGCAGATGCTGAAGTGCAAATAAATCACTTCATTATAGTTCTAGCCCAGGGCAGGGTGGAGGAAGAGGTGAAAGTACTGGCTGAAGAGAGGTTTGGGTATACCTGGGAGTTTCAGGTACCTGAGATCTATCCTGTTCTCTCAAGGAATTTACAGGTCTCCTCGACCTCAAACAGAGAGGTTTTAACTCACTCCTCTCCTTTCTCATTGCCCTATCATAAAATGGAACTACCTAAGTATAGGAGCTAATTCAGAAATTTTTGAAAGCCCCATCTCTAATTTTTAGATCCAGGGAAGATGATTGAGGGCAAAGGATATTAAATTTCAAGTCTTGACCTAGGATGTCAACTTTGGCCCTTCCCTGACTCACTGCAGAGCTAGTGTGCTTCTTGATACCATTCTCATACTTAAAAACAGGGCCGACTCTAATGCCTCCCCTCCTATATTCCCATGGGACCAGAAGGTTTTTTTTTTTTTTTTTTTTTTCTCTCTGAGACTGGAATAGTGATAGTGGTTCTCAAGTGATTCACTGGACATGAGAATCACCTAGGGGAAATTACTACAAATTAGATTCTTGGATCTGGCCACCTGAGAGCCTGATTGATTGGACCTGGGGTGAGGCCCAGCAAGCTGCCTTATAAACAAACATCCCAGGTGACTCATGCAGGAGGTTCATGGATCACACTCGAGAAATGATTATTTGGAGAACAGGCTGTTCTTTCAGAGTTTCAGGGATTATCGATTTTCTAAAGGTAGGAAGAGGCCCTTCAGGATCTCAGGGAAACTCAGAGTCACCTCTGTTGATGCACAGTCTCATTTCCTAGACCATAAGCCTGGACGGTATAAGTGGCTGGGCTATAGTGCTAGTGACCCCTTGCTATCTCTTCAAAGATGCTTTTCTGAAATCTCTGTCGTCAATTTATTTGGCATTTGTCTCTGTGTACAAAAGACAGGGGAAAGACATTTTGGTGAATAGGATGTTCAAGTGGCTTAGATTCCAGACTCTCAGTTGGTTAGTATAGGTCCGTGGTTCTCAACTCTGGCTGCACATTAGACTCACTGATGGCTGGGCTCCACCCCAGAAGACTGAAATCCAAATCACTAGCACAGATGTACTTTGATGGAAAGTGAACCTAGTTCATTCAAGTCTGTTCTCTGCAGGCCTTCTGATTCCCTCCATGGAGTTGTTCAGGTCACAGATTAGCGCGGGCAGGTCTTCCTTCTTCTTGGAAAGATGGCCCACTTAGATTAATGTTGTCTCTTTTTTTTTTTTCCTCCAGGGGACTCAGGTTTTTGTGCTTGTGATGGTGGTGTCCCAAACATTGGACCACCTGGGGAGCCAGGCCTGCCTGGGCCACCAGGTCTCCTGGGCCTTCCGGGCCTGAAAGGAACAAGAGGAGATTCAGGCTCTGGGGGTGCACAGGGCCCATCAGGGGATCCAGTAAGTCTTACCAAACTTTGGCTCTGAGGGAGCGAATGGGAGCTTTTAAATGCCCCTCACTCCTCACCAATCACTTTCCTAAAACACATAAAAGAAAGATGGGGATAAAGCAGACCTTCAAGGTTTTGATCCGTAGTATGAAGAAGTCTATCTAGGTATCTTGAAAGTCCCTTTCTGCTTTAACCTACCTATGTTCCCTCCCTTCCTCCCTCCCTTCCTTCCACAAAATTATTGACATTTGCCTAGAACCGTGCCAGGCCCTGAAGACAAGGTTCCCATCCTCAAAGATTGCAAAATTTAGAAAGGGTAAGAAAATAAATGGGCAATTATAATCCAAGATGACGATATAATCCAGTGTCCAGAACTGCGCCAAAATGTACCCAAGGACCTGTTTTAGGTCAGACCTATGCGAGGTGCCAGAATCTTATGAAGTCTGCATCTCCTCATCATTCCCTTCTGTCTTTTTGTCAGGGTGTATTTGGGCCTCGAGGTCTGGCAGGCCCCAAAGGAAAGAAAGGGGAAGCGACTCTCAGTACAGGATCAGGGATGCCAGGAGATCAGGGTGATCCTGGTCCCCAGGGGCTCCCTGGCGAGACAGGAGCCCCAGGCAAGGACGGAGTACCAGGTTTACCAGGCCTGCCAGGCTTTCAGGTAAGTCGATTGTTCCTGGGTAAATAGTGCTGTAAATCCTCACACCTGACTTGGCAGGTGGGTGGGTGGGGAGTATCTGATGGCTACTTCCTGCCTCTGCCACTGACACTTTTGGCTCTGTGCTTTTCCTTTCTGTAAAATAGGGATCTTTTTCTCAGAATGGGTCATTGGCTCACTTGATAAACGCTAGTGACAACTGACCACATCACTTAAAATGTTTCGGCTTCTCAGGAGCTTTCCCTTGCAAGTAATCCAGCTGCTTTCTATGACCCCCCCCAACCAGAGTTGTCCTTCCCCCTCACCCCCACCAATCTAGAACCTTTTGCATTATCAGATCACTCAGGGTTGACAAGCTTCACTCCCATTAACTCGACTCAGAAGAATTGATTGAAAAACTAGAGTGACAGAGAATTTTAACCAAAAAATAAAGCCCTGCTCATACTGGTTAGGTGTTTCTTTCCTGTGGTCAGAGGGCTCTCCAGATAAGTCTCTTAAGTCATGCTTTCATCCTTTCCTATGTGTTGTCTAGGGTGATGGTGGACAGGGCTTCCCAGGTGAAAAGGGGTTACCAGGACTTCCTGGTGAAAAAGGCCACACTGGTCCAATTGGCCCCCCAGGAATTGGGCTACCAGGATCTTCTGGACCTCGTGGGCTTCCTGGAGATAAAGGAGTAGATGGATTCCCAGGGCAACCAGGCCCCCCTGGGATTCCAGGTGAGTCGGGGAATCATCTGGCTTTGGGCTTGGAGAACTGACTCCTTGAGGGTAGATATGACCCAGATGCGTGAAATGTGTCATAAGAAGGCTAACTGGAATCACTACTTTCAATCCTCTTGAGGGTTTTCATGTGGAAAAAGGGTCATACTGTGGTACAGTTACACAGAACAATATAGATTTCAGCCCTACTAAGTGAAGAACTTCCTAACAGAGCAGTCTGAAAGTATAACAGAATGGCCTTGGGAGGTTATGAGCTCATAATCCCTGGAAGATTTCAAGCAGAAGCTGGATGACCATTTATTACAAGTGCCATGGAAGTAATGAGTGGAAATTGGACAAGGAAGCTATCCTCTAAGTTGTATGGTAATATCATCAGTAGGGAAGAACCTTTCCTTAATTCATGAGATCTCAGATTGAGAAGAGACCCTAGTTCTATCTAGTCTGATCTCCATTTCATACCTTAAATCCCTCCCATTTATATAACTTCTCTTTGTACTTGAATTTTAGTAATTATAATGAGTGACAGCCCTGCTTATAGATCAAGGTACTATGCTATTAACTTGCCTTCTTGCATACAGCTAGAACAGTTCTTCATCCTAACTTCTGTGTTTCCACAACTTCTATGTTCCCATTAGTGGTACCACACTTCTTGTAGTCGTCTGAAGTTTGAAAACTTGAAATTCATCTCATATTCTTCATTTGCAATGCCTCGTATATTCTCCCCTTCTTCTTCTTGGTATTAAGCTCATTATCTCATGCCTAGCTAACACCTATATGCTTGTTGGAATAGATGGATGGATGGATGAATAGATGGATGGATGGATGGAAGAATGACAACTTCCTAAGTAGTTTTTCATTTCCTGCCTCTAGACTTTCCCCACTCAATTCCACTATGAACACTGCTGCCAATTTAATAATCTGTAAAGAGCTGGTTCCATCATGTTACTCCCCTAGTCCAAAGCCACAAATGTTCTCTCCTAAATAGAGGACAATGTTCAAACTCCTCAGCCTAGAATTCAGAAGTCTCCAAACATGGACACAACCAACCTTTCTAACCTGACTTTATCTCATACTCTTCATGATTAAAACAAAACAAAACACTAAGACAACAGTATCTTTCACTGTCCCCATAAACCATATATTCATTTCTAACTACAAGATTTTGCCCATGTTGCCTTTTTCTTGAATACGCTTCCTCCTTTCTCTATGTACTCACATCCCATCCAACTTTCAGGGTTCGATATAGGCCCTAATTCTTCCACTAAGCTTTCTCATGACCCCTATAGTATGTCTTTGCCAGTTAGATTATATATTTTCTTCCATTAATGCTTTTACTTTTTCCAAATGCATTGTAAGCCTCTGGATACTAAGGAAGTAATCCTTTTTGAGTAATCCTTTTTAGTGTTTCTCAACCTGCCTAGTATAGTGCAGTGTTCCACGGGAGACTAATATACATTTACAGAGGAAAGGGCCTTTTCCATAACCAAGGACCTTTTTCTTAGACCTATTTCTCCTCTTCCCACCTCATCACCTTGAAGAATTACAAAAAAGAAGACAGATACCTGGTCTTGTAAAAATTTATTTCTTTTAAAATGTACTTTTGTGAATTGGTATAATAAGGATTACAGTACAAGTTAAAAATGGATGATTCCAGATTCTTAAACCCAAGTCAGTATTTCAGTCCAAGTCAGTATCCCTATTAAGGCTGTGAGGAATTTTGTCAAACAAAACCATTCGGCCCTTTGGAAGTCCTGGTGTCAGCTATAGCTTTGCTTCCAGCTCTGTTCCCAGAGACATTATTCATGGTCATTCCACCGCCCCTCCGCCAGTTGGGTCTTCGTTCTAGTTCAACCCATTTTGCAGGCAACTAGGTTTTAAACTGAGTTATATTAACATGGTGCCTATATACTTAGATACGCTCAAATCTGAGTATTATCAACATTCCAACTGCTTGGAAACAGAAGGAAGCCCACAGGAACATTTCTGTCCCAAACTTCACTATCCCTGGACCCAGAAAGTTCTCAGGAAACTAGTGATCTAGAAAGCTATAGCCTGGGAGATGCCTTATGCAGAAAATGTTCTTGTTGCAATACCAAGACTTTCCCAAAAATTACTTCAAGTAAGAGCATTAGCTTTCTTTTTCTCTCTACAGCCACCAAATATAACTCCTCAAACCTAGCTTTCTTTCCACACAATTGTAAAAACACTTAACCTGTGGGCCCTAAACATTTGCATTATGGTCATTGCTGTTGCCATGAAAGATGAAGATGCTGTTCCTAAATGTACTCACTCCAACTGGTGGTGGCTCAGGCTAGGACAACTACATTGCCAGGAAAGGGAATGAAGTCATCAGAAGCCTTTCAACCTAATAGTGTGAATTATTACAAATCCTGGGCAAGGAGACAACTGGCTGCTTCCAAAGAGGCTCTGATCCAGATGCTCATAGTAATCAATCACCCTGGTTATCACTGCAGCGGCTACTGTGTCCTTGATCCAGTGTGGATGCCAGCTTTCTCGACTCAGTCCAGACAGGGAATTTGATCGGTGGGCTACAGACAAGACTTCCCTTGGGCCTCAAGGAACTTCTGTCCCTGTTTAATTTTCTTCTTTACTTGTTTGGTCTAGGTGACTGCTGCTGCAGGGAGAAGGTTGGGCAAGGAGACTTAGACACAGAGGGAGGTGAGAGGTAGTTAGGTCTAGAGGTTCTCAAACACCAGTGATGGCAAACCACCCCCCTTCCTTTTTGTTCACTTAATGTCAGACACTCACAATGGCCTGAGCACCACACTGGAGGCCCGGACTGGGGAGGGGTGATCCTAAGGCTGGGGCGCAAAGACTCACGCTGACACCGCTGCAAAGTCTCCTTAGCACACCTCTCCTGGGAGGGAGGAGAGAGGAAGTGGGCATGCAGTCTCTGCAAGGGGCTGGCCTTCTTCACTGTGCATGTTGATGGCTTGGCTGATCTCTTCCTTGAGCATCTTCATTTATGAACTTAACTGAGGCCATGACTTGCCTTGGGAGGTACCTGGAAGGAGCCACACATGTCTGATATTTATTCACTGGAACCAGAATCAGCTGAGATGTTAGAATCTTGATAACCAGAGGTGCTTTTTTATTCTGAAGATGAATTTTGTCATTAATGGGGAAAATTCTGAATAACTAGGTCATTTGTTGCACTTATAAAACAGAACAAGGGTAGAGCTGGTTTCTGCTTTGTTGGGGAGAAGGCTCGGAATTCAGGGATGTAAAGTAAAAGACAGGAATGTAAAGTAAAAGAGTCAGATAGCAGTATGACGTGAAGTCCTTACCTTCTCACCATTTTGACCCTCTGCTTGCAATACACAAATGTGTTGTGTTGTACAGGACTGGTCCGAGGCAAAGGGAAGTAGGTCCTTGATTTCCTCTGGGTTCTACTCATCTTCCCTTGTCTAAGTATATTTCCTGCCCTGGAACCTTTCCAGATGCCTGTCCTTGGCCCCATCTTCTAAAGATTTTGTTTTGCTCTGGCTATCACAGGTGAAAAGAATCTATGAAACAGATATGATCAATTGAAAATGGATGGCTTCATGTTTGGACCTGGCCCAGAGATATTTGTATTTTATCCAGTTTGTTTTTTAAGACTTAAAGCAATGGAACTACAATGTTTGACACATTAGAGTCAATCAGCCACTGAAATAGTTGGGGCAGGAGAGTTTTCTGCAGGGTCCCTCTCATGATACCATCTAGCGAGGCAGTTCTTCAGCCTAGTCCAAAGCCGAGCACAGGACTGGCAGCCCTCTCCCCATGAAGCATCTCATCCATCATGAGATGCTTGCTCATAAAGCATGTTTCCACAGTAGGGAAATAGCCCTCCAAAATAGCTCCATCATTTCAACATCTGGCAGGATGGAGATGGGTATGACTACCTATGGAGGAAGATCAGGCTTGTGGCCATCTTTCCACCTGTGGAAATATAACTATAGGAGCCTGAGGTCTAGAAGGCAGAGAGTTGCTGCCCAGGCTACAAAGTAGTGTCACTAACCTGACTGAGGTAGAATCCAGGGGATGGCCTTGCGGGAGCTCTTCTGAATACTCCTCCTTAAGTAAGATACTAAAACACTAGTATTCACTGAGCACATACCAGGGTGTCAGGCGCTGTGCTAAGTGCTGTTAACACTATTCCATATAATCCTCACAAGCACCATATGACGTAAGTAGCTCCAATTTTACACGTGAGGCTCAGAGAGGTTGAGTATCTCGCTCATACCACTAGTTAGTAGCAGAACTACGATACAAGCTCAGCTCTGTCTGGCTTCAGAGCCCAACCTCTTAACCAATACATTATACTGTTCAATTCCCAATTTTGATTTAGGACTAGAACAGGTGGGCTAAAATGCCATCAAGCCTTTAAATTGGAAAATGGAAGCGGGACTGGAGGAGGAATGCTAGCCAGTTCAGTAAGCAGTCTGAATCATAGGTTGTATACATATCTTTAAGAGATGCAATTTGTGATTTATTTTACGTACAGGCAAAAGCTATAGCAGTTTATTAGAACTGTGGACTCTGGCTTAAAGTAGATCTCAGGGGATTGTTTTAATGAATAGGCAAGACTGATTTTAATTAGCAATTGCTTATAAATGGCGTTTGAAGGAGCCAACTAACAATTTGTTCACTGGTATTTTATTAAACCTCCCCCCTGTGATCTTATAGACTCTTTATTCGCACTATTAGTGAGCAAGGAAGAATTTGCCAGGGGAACGGCTCCGCAGGTCAATTTCAATGTCTTGAATAGTGAAATTGACTACCCCTTCTCCCTGAGTAGCAGAGTTGACAGTTTCAAATGAGGAGCTGAGGGAAGGGTCACTGTCTGCCATGGCCAAGAGAGTGGCCTTCAGTGTTTACCTGGTACAGACATATGGGTCCATCTGACCAAGGACAATCAGTAGGTTTCAGTAAATCTCAAATAACATGTGTCAAAAGAACCCAGTGGTTTGGGAAAAGCCTCATTCCAAGAAAAGAGCAGTCATCTGAACCTGAGAGGTATTAGCTTCAAACACTCCAATCTAGTGATGTGGGCATAATAATAACTAACACCAAGCACACATCCTAGGGAGGGGTTCCATCTGAAGGCAGGGTGAAAAGGCAACTGCCGTTTGCTGCTCTTCCTACACAACAGGAAACTTTGTTAGAATAAGATGTCCTGACTTGGACACTAGGGGCATTCTTATCTGTGAGAAATTGCACTAGGAGTAACTCCCAAGAGCTTCTGATGCTATGATTTTTCTGCATGGGCTCCCAGCTTCTGGGTGGGGAGAATAACTTAGCTGTTCCATTCGATGGAGTGGGAGTAAAGGAGCATGCTAGGGGGAAATCGTCTGTGACTCAGGGGGTTCACCACCTGCTCACATGTTACCATTTACAGGTATCACCTTGCCTTGTATTATTCCTGGGCCATACGGTCCATCAGGATTCCCAGGAGCTCCCGGATTCCCAGGTATGGAATGAGGCCAGAAAAAGCCACTGAGCACACTTGTAAGGGCCATGCACCAAAGGAAGCTGAGGATAGCCCGGTAGCATTTGGGGATCCACATTCCTTCTGAGAGGGTGGCCTTGAGGATTGAGGAAATAGAATGGCTGCTAAAGAGGGCTGTGTCGGGAGGTGAGAATAAGAGAGGGTCTCCAAGAGCCTAGAATTTTTTTTTTCGGCCGCACCACACAGCTTGTGGGATCTTAGTTCCCCAACCAGGGATCGAACCCACGCCCTTGGCAGTGAAAGCACGGAGTCCTAACCACTGGACCACCAGGGAATTCCCGAGACTAGGATTCTTGACTGGATATCACAAATCATAGCTAGCCACACTGACTTTCCTTTCCCCTTACCACTCACATTTGGGTTTTCAGGCCCTAACGGGGCCCGTGGCCTCCCTGGGACTCCAGGCCAGCCTGGATTGCGTGGAAATAAAGGAGAGCCCGGAAGTCCAGGACTGGTTCACCTCCATGAATTGCCAGGTAAGAAAAGGAGCTTCTCCTCACCTGCTTCTCCTTTTGTGTGAATGTGTGTTTGGATTGTGGTAGCCATCCACCCACTATAGGAAGTTAGGTTTGTGCTCTGGTGTAAGTGGGACAGTTTTAATTTCATACTCAGGCAAGAGAGCTTAGAGCTATAGAATGCCAGCATCTCAGAGCAATAACGGCCATTTGTGCGGAGCTGGGCCAACGTCTTCACTTTCAGAGGAGGAAACTGAGGCTCCTATGGAAGGTGACTCACCTGAGATCACAAGGTCACTAGTGATAGAGCTAGGACTCTGCCACGTGGTCTGACTGCAAGTTCTATGGCAGTTTCCTGGATCAACTCCTTAAAGGTCAGAGAAGGAGATTCAGATGAGTGAGAGGGAAGTTGTCGTATTTCAAAGCCTTCACTCACACCCTGTCATTCCAACCTGAGCTTCATTGTTCTGCACTGCACCAGTGGTTCTCAAACTGTTCCCTCGGCCAGAAGCGTCAGCATCACCTGGGAACTTGGTAGTAACGCAGTGCCTTGGCCCCTTGGCAGAGTTACTGATCAGAAGCTCTGCGGGTGGGCCCTGCAATCTGGCTTTTCCCAGGCACCCCTGCCCCAGGAGACTCTGATGCATGCTCCGTTTGAGAACCACCCTTGCTCTACGGCATGAGGCTCATCTTAGGTCACGTTCCCTCGGGCTTATCAGTGCTGCAGGTCCCCCTGCCACCCAGAAAGAGGGAGGCGTGATAGCAGGAGTTAGACGACTCCAGAAGAGACCAGGCCTTTGACAGGAGGTCCCGGGCGTAACCTGTGCTCTTTGGCCACTGTAGGCTCCCCAGGAGCGGGTTGCTGAGCTCTGCCCGCTGAGCTAGAACCTCCTCCAGGGCACACGGGGCAGTCCCTGCCACTGGGCAAGTCTTCCCAGGACCAGAGACTCCTGACCTTTAAGGGAAGCGACACACATTACTAATATGTTAGCTTTTGTAGTAGGGAAAAAACCTGTGTCAGAGTCCTCTCCCCAAACCTACACTTCTAAACCTCCATGGCCTTTTATTTTTGCCTCTTTACATTTAGGATTTCCTGGACCTCGTGGAGAGAAGGGCTTGCCTGGGTTTCCTGGGCTCCCTGGAAAAGATGGCTTGCCTGGGAAAGTTGGCAGTCCCGGCTTACCAGGTCCCAAGGGAGCCCCTGGTGACATCATTGGTGCTGAAAATGGTGCTCCTGGGGAGCAAGGCCTACAGGGACTGCCAGGGGACAGAGGATTTCCTGGAGACTCTGGCCTTACAGGACCCAAGGGTGACTCTCTTTGCCCCACTTATTTGACGGTCTACAGAAAGCCTTTCAGTAACTGCTATACTTGCATGAATACCTGCATGACTCTGGGGTGATGGATTAATTAGGGGCTTGAAATGAAAAGTCATTTTGTTCTGTCCTTCCCTTTGTGGAACTTTTTCTTAAATCACCTGTGTCCATTCTCCTGTCTTAGTAATTCCAGAAGTATCTATAATCCATAGTCAGATTTCTTGCAGAGCCTGTGATTAGCAACAAGGCTTGAGCTGACAAGACAGTGGCACGTGGGGTGCATCCTGGGCAGGCTCTTCCGCTGGAAGTTGGTTTGGTAATCGGTCCCTGCTATCAGTCCAGGCTGTAATTGTCTGGCCCTTCCTTTCCTTAGGTTTGCTTGGGAAGTCGGGCTTGCTGGGCCCCAAAGGTGATCGGGGCAGCCCTGGAATACCAGGCCGCGCAGGACAACCAGGCCTCCGGGGATCTGATGGTCTATTCGGCATCAAGGGCAAACCCGGGTTCCCAGGAACACCAGGCTTTCCAGGCACTTCAGGTAGGTCCTTCGGAGGAGGAGCCCCCTCTTGACAGACTTAAGCTAAGCCCTCCCCTCCTCTCCCCGCCTCCCCACCAACCCGGCACCCTGAGGGGTAGTAGCAGCAGTGTGACAGGGTCAGAGTTGACAAGGAGACTGACTTTCCTAACCTCTCAAGTTTCACATCTCAAGTCACCCTCGCAGTGCCAAGCCAAACCCATTGCTGCAGTTTAGCCTCCAAAATGTGACCCCCAAATATGATCGTTCCCCGCCCCTCCCCCATGGCCTCCGTCCCCCTTTTCAGGCTTCAGCCTCCTTCCTGCCTTCCTGCCCTCCTTGTGCACGTGGGCCTCGCCCCTCTCCACCGCCCTCACTGGGGCCGGACGAGGAGCTCAGGCAGAGCGGGTGACCACCGTGCCGCTGGCAGCCTGCCTCTCGGGCCAGCAGGCCTCTGAGGACCCAGGGCCAGAGTGTCTTTCACTCCACAGCGGGGCCTCACGGCCCCTGGTTCCAGCCTACTGTTTGCAGCTTGCCTTTTTCTCACACCCCCCTCCTCACCCTGCTGTCCGCCCCGACTCCCAGCCACGTGACTGAAGTTGAGTTTTTGCAGAGCCGCTAATATCTTTTTTATCCCCTTTGTCCTTCTGTGTTTCTGGGCTCTTCACACAGGCTGTCCAGGTGAGAAAACAGCACACAAGCTCACAGACTAACAGTCCCACTAGCTTGGCCTCTTGGGGAATTATCTCACTATACACTATAACCTGGCAAGGCCAGGGGTCCCTGAACTCATGCTGTGGGGTTGGCCCCCATTGAATTTCCTTCCCTTGTTGTGGAATCCCCTTCACAGCCTCCCATTAGAATCCTGGGGCTCGCAGCTACTTGATGCTTTTCAATCCATAGAAGGCCAAGTCAGCCATTCATTTAGGTCCTTGGGGGCCCAAATACCTCTGTCGTCACTGATTTAATCCTTTGGTTTTTTAATTTCCTTGCTTTGTACCTGAACATTCCACTTTGGCAGCAGCTCAGGAGGTTAATCCCATTGAGCAACTTAAAGCCTGGTGAAAGAAGTTTCAGAATACCTAGGATACCAGATGGGCCTTGGGGATTTCTACAGTACTTGGCCCTAGGGGGTCTTTCAACCCTAATGCCAAGGAACTGGCTGACTTAACTGCTTGCATGAGGGATTAAAAGGGCAGCCCTGTATCCATGGCTCCCTGGGAGGCTGAAACAATGGCTTGGCTTTAACCTCTACTTCACCGATTGGCTCAGGAAACAGCCATTGTGGAGTGATTCAAACTGGAAGTACCAGGAAACTAGAGTCCAGTTGCCACCCTGGCTTCCCAGAGCTCCATTCAAAGGCTAAAGTGTGAACCACATTCATGAAGGGGGAAGAGTTATCATCAGAAGGGGTTTGCTCTCCCCCCTCCCCGCCCCCGCCAGCTACAGTGCCATGTTGAAAGAAGTCGCCATTGGCGGGGCGCCCTGGGCGGTAGGTGCTAATGCTTCAGCCAACTAAGAACTCTGCCTGTTAGCAGCCTGCCTAAGCCATTGTTAAAGGGCAGTTTATAAACGCTAACAAGCCAACCAACCAGAAGCCATGGGAATGGGCAGCGGCCCAGATCTGGACAGAGTCTCACTTGACAGCTGTCCTGTGTTCTCTCCTGTACTGATTCAGGACATCCTGGAAAGAAAGGTCCAAGAGGCGATATAGGTCCCCCTGCATCAGCTGGAAAGAGAGGCCTGCCTGGGCTGAAAGGCCTTCCAGGATCTCCAGGGCTAATTGGCTTCCTGGGGAACTCCGGCTTGCCAGGGGCCACTGGACTGCCAGGCCTGCCAGGTCCGAAGGGTAAGTGAAGGTATCAGGAAGGCACCAGTGGGGGCCAAAAAGGAGCTGCCATGCTGCCCAGCTCGCCCCCACCCTCCTCTCTGCCTGGGAAAGGGGAATGGGGAGGGAGGTGGGCAGGGCTTTCTTGGCAAGATAGTTGGACAAGGCTAGTGCTAAAGGAGGAACCCCACCCAAGGTGAGTCGCCTTCCCTGCCTGCTGGGTGGATCACTGGGCTGAATATCATGGGCAGGGAGCCCAAGACAGGAACAGCCACACCAGGGTTACTCATTTGCACAACTTCTACCATAGAGCCTGATCGCTCTCAACTCCTGTGACTGTCCTGCTAGACACCAGAGGCTGGGCATGGGGGGAAAGTGACTGGTCCAAGGTCACACAACTGGTTAGCAACAGCACCAGGCTAGAGCTCATCTCCCTGCCTCCTGGCCATAGGCTTCTTTTTTTTCCTCCTGTGCCAAACATGAGCTCTAACTTGGCAAATCATAAGAGAGGTTCCCACCTCTTCTTTCCTTTCTGGCGCTTAGTACAATGCCCCTGTTCAGGGAAGTAGCATAACATGTACTGACTCAGAGCTTTGGCTTTGGGGTTAGAGAAACTTGGGTTTGAATCCCTTCTCTGCAACTTCCTAGCTGTGTGACTTTGGGTGAGTTAATTAACGTCTCTGAGCTTCCATTTTCTTATATGTCAAACAGGGATAATAATAGAAATTCTTGTTTCTCAACAGGTGAGAAGGGGTCTGTTGGACTGATAGGTTTTCCAGGGATTCCAGGTCTCCCTGGTATTCCTGGTGCAAGTGGATTAAAGGGAATTCCTGGGTCGACGGGAAGAGTTGGACCATCTGGACAGGCTGGTAGCCCTGGTGAAAAAGGTGAGCTGGGGAATTGAATTCTGGAATTGCCACCCATGCTTCCCATGGTACATTTTGTTTATCAACTTTGTCATTCCTGTGGCTTATACCAACCCTCTGTTAGATAATAAGATTTGAGGTTTCTGAATGAAGTCCTTTTAAACCAAAAGACCTAATCACTCTGAGTTACTACTGCACGTTAGAGGCCTGGACACACATTCCCGTTGCTCAGTGGAGAAGGGTTTTGAGTAGGGTCTAAAGTTGCAGGTGGACCTTGAGTTTGTCGAAGGAGGGAGAGGGCGTGCACATTAATGCAAAGTTGGGGAAACAGGGGCGGGGAAGAAGGTGGAAGAGCCCAGAAAGGGGGCCTGGGGTGGGGCAGGAAGAGCTGATATGAGCAGTCAGCCCGTGCCTGACCTCGTGTCTAAGCTCCTGCTCACACGGCTCTCATGATCTCCATCCCTGCAGGAGACAGAGGCGACCCGGGGCCAGTCGGAGTACCCAGCCCCAGACTTCCAGTGCGGAACCTGCACTTCACAGGAGACAAAGGCTCTCAGGGCTTAGCTGGATCCATCGGATTTCCTGGGCCCAGAGGTGCTGCGGCAGGGAATGGGCAGGAGAAATGCCCAAGACAGTTTTTATGACCAAATTCAACTTCTTTCCTGAGAAAAGGCCCCACAGAACAAGAACCCCCAGAGCAGCAGTATGGGTGGCAGCTGGGGATCCACGGAGGCTGCCTTCCCTGGGCCTGAGGGCGGCCTGGACTGTGAGCCTGCCAATTTTCATTGCCACTGTGGAACTCCGTTTTTGAACCACAGGCGGCTGTATCCCTGGAAGGGCCTGGCAGACAGTGGGGATGGGCACTGAGTGGCTTTCCCAGTGAGGTACCTCCCTCTATCCCCACTCCTCCCCCTAAGCTAATTGTCCCCAAGCTTGCACTTTGGCCGCCTGTGACCCAGGGCACGTGCACCTTGGGGAGAAGATTTTCTCTTGCCTAGAGTCTTTCCACAAGACTTTTGCTTCTTTCCCAGGTGACAAAGGAGAGGCTGGCAGCCCTGGGCCACCAGGCTTGCCTGGAGCTCCTGGCTTCCCCAGCCTCATCAAGGGACTTAGTGGGAGACCAGGCTCCCCTGGCTCCACAGGACTACGGGGCTTACCAGGCCTGAAGGGGTCCCCTGGAATCACAGGTTTCCCAGGAATACCAGGAGAAAGTGTGAGTCTGCCCACATCTTTATCTCCCCACCACGGAACGGCCTCCATAGCAGGGGGATGTGTTCCTATTGCCCACCTTTCTGATCCCAGCCCACTTCCCAGCCCCCTTGCCCAGCTCCCTCCCCCAGCTCACCCCAGACAATGCCCCTCCTTGAGTCTGCCAGGTCTTCTCACCCTTTCCCAAACATCTCCTCTTCCTTCCGGGGCCCTTGTTCACGTTATCTTCCCCCACGTGGCAGAGCGTCCTCCTCAAAATTGCTGACTACCTGCCTGTCCTTCAGGCCCCAGCCCAGGCACCCGCCCCTCCAGGAGTCCCTGAGCTCCCACCCTGCTGGCACCCTACACTTCTCACTGCTTACACTTATCCTAGTTGGTTCTGTGTGGGTCTGATTTCCTCAACGAGACTGTTAGGACTTGAAAACAAGAACCACCTTGCGTGCTTTTTGGTCTGCATCCCACCGCCAGCATCCCACATTGAGTTTGGGACAGCAGAAGAATTCGGTACAGACTATTTGATGTTTTGATTTCAGAAAGGTCTTTGCCAGTTGTTGCTTCTTGTGGAGACAACAAAGAATCAAAACCAGTTTCTCTGGGTTCTTAAAAGTTTGGGTGGTAGAGTAGGCTTAGCAATGAGAAGACGTAGGCTTGAATCTCAGCTCCATCACTCATTAGCTCTGTGATTTTGTACGTATCGCTTAACTTGGTAGAGCCTCGCTTTTCTCATTTGTTAAAAATGGGAATAATTTCCAAACCTTCTTCAGACCATAGTGAGGGTTAAGTGAGCTGACGTGTGTAAAGCGGTTACGTTGTATTTGGCACATGGTAGGCTCTGAATAAGTAGTAGCAATAATAGTAGTAGTATTGAAGGGACTAAATAAACTGGATCACAGGACACCTGTGTTCCCTGCAGACAAAGTCCCTGTCCTTTAAAAGCGTCAGTCCAGCTTGTGGAGAGAAAACACCACACACACACACACACCCCTGAAGCAATTGCAAAATAAACAATTCTCAACCTGCTACTTACACACTAGGAAGGATGGAATCAAAGTGGGACAGCATTCTGGGAGGGGTCCCAGCAGGAGCAGAGGCTCAGAATGAGTAGATATGGCAATACGCAGAAAAGGCCAGGTGAATGCAGGGGGTGTCCTGGGCCGTGGTCCAGTGACCAGAGTGACCCAAGTTGGACTCCTACCCAAGGAACTAGGTAGCATATGTCCTTACTGGGTACATCTCCAATGAATCAAAACCATACCAGATGCCAGGGAAAGAATTGTACCGATGGCAGCTGACACGCCCATTTCCCAGACTCAGATAGTGTGTTGGACATTAGCCAATGAAGGCAGTTTTTCTTGTGAAAATCATGGAAATATTAGCCCAAATTCAGACTCCAGTACCTGTATGCATACAGCCCACTAGCTGGTGGCAGAAAGACTCTGTTCCTTGTGGAACCCGCGGCAGAGAGCTAGCCCCACGTTGGTGAGGCCACGCTTGTTCTCACGCATAATGGCTCCAGAGCTTTGGCATGGGCGGTGATAGCCAACTGTATGCAGAGCAGATCAAATGGCTGGCCTGACTGTTAGGTTTTGTATTTCCTAAGAGACTTGCTAGAACATTCACACCTTGATTTCCCAAGATACCAATTTTGATAGGCATTGGGAAGTTATGAATGACAAGACCAGGATTAATCTGCAGATCGAATCCCTCCCCTATAACCCGTAAATACGCATTTCCGCCCTCTTGCTCATCACTTTCCCCTCTGCAGGATGCCCCCCACCTGTCTGCCCCTGCCACAGACTACTCGATGGACATCTCTCCAGCAGTGGCTCAGGGAAGGGATGGGGAAGAGAGGGCGGGAGGCCCTGAGCGCTGGGCAGAAATACTGACTCCCGTCTTGCTTTGAAGGGTTCACAGGGTCTCAATGGAGCTCCTGGGCTCCCAGGAGCAGCTGGTCTCCCAGGTTTAAAAGGTAAGGAGCATTTTCCCCTTTAATGCGTTTTTCCAGAGCAAGGTGGATTTCTAACAGGCTCAGGGCTCTCCCTGGGGGAGACATTGTGTTTCGAGGAAAAGGAATCGATTTACATTTCCCCTTCGGCTGAACCCCCTTTGCAGTCTTTGTTCCTCAAAGATACGTGACAAACAGTGGTTTGACCCAGCTGCCTTCCAGATTCAGCAGCAGAGGAGAACCTCAGCTCTAAACAGTCTCCTCTTCTGGTGATGTTTTAGGGCCCCTCCTCTCATCTTCTCTGCCCATACTGAGCCTAGTGATGTGTTTCCCAATGGAGATATGCTGCATGTAGCAGCATTTCATGCCAATAGTCTGGTAGCATCCCAGCCCTTCATTGGGGCATAAAAGCATAACCTTTTACCCACTGGGTAACTGTGTCAAGGAGCCTCTCTGGCTATGATTTTTTTTTTCTGTCAAAAGATCTATGTGCTGCAAATTGAGCTGTAGCTTCTCCTGACCACTTGAACAATGTCTTGATATCCCCAGGAGATCAAGGCCAGACACTTGGAATTTCTGGTAGCCCAGGACCCAAGGGACAACCTGGGGAGCCTGGTTTCAAAGGTAAGGCTGCTGTACTTTTATCTCCCATGTCTCACAAACTCCTCAAAACTGAGGATCGGAAGGAATTTTGGGGGCCAACCCCAAGTTCTGCAACTTCTATACAGTGCAGAAAAATTCCTACCTGACACGTATCCACTCAGAGGCAGTCAACAGTTTTCCCAAGCAAACCAGCCTACTTTTCCTTCAAGACTCACAGACTTACGGGATAAGTCTAAGACCTTTAAGATAATGGTGTCCACCCCCTTAGTTTTTAGTTAAACTAAATACTTTGTGAACATTTCCATACATCACTCCTACTCCTGGGAACACTCAGAACAAGTTTACTTACTTTTCAATTGGGAAGCATCTTTCAAATATGAAGACAGCTGTCACAATCCCTTTCAGAGTATCTTTGTTGGATCCAGCTCCCATGGCAACTCAAAATGGCTTCGCCTTCCTGCTCCCCCTCTCCCGTGGAGGAACACACTGCCTGAACTGTGGCCTGATCACTCAGCATTTTTCTTCATTGTGTAGGTGTGAAAGGAAAAGATGGACCAGTTGGTGAGGTGGGTTTCCCAGGAAACAAAGGTGAAGATGGGAAAGTTGGTATTTCTGGAGATGTTGGCCTTCCTGCCTCCCCAGGTACCATGCCACATGACAACTTTGCTCTGAAAAAGTTCAGATCAGCTTCAAGTCACAACCCCTTCTGAACTTCTGCCTTGTTTTCACTTTTAGGACTCCCCGGGGTCGCAGGCATGAGAGGAAATCCAGGGCTTCCAGGTTCTTCAGGCCATCCAGGGGCAGCTGGGCCCCTGGGACCCCCTGGCCTAATAGGAACCAAAGGTATGAGAGTTGGGAGTAGGCAGTGGGGAAAAGGGTCCTTTCCTCAAAAAAAGGATGGCAACTACTTTTTCTTAGGAGACCCTAGCTGGGATTAAGCCGTATCCAGGGGAGTCATTGACTGGGTTTCATGAGGGATAACAGGAAAGGAGGAGGAAGAAGAAGAAAGGAGTGCAAACATGAATGGGAAGAGGAGAACATGGGATCCATGGAGAGCAGAGTTGGGAAGGAAGGTCGTTGCCCTGGCATATGTAGCCTTTTCCTGACTTAGAGATTGGGCAGCAAGTCTCTGGGAGCTGGCAGCTCCAGGTCTTGGCACTGCCACTCTGATTTCTTCTTGGAGATACCTCATTATCTACCACCCTGCTCTTAAGCTATATTGGTCTCTAATAAGAGGCAGGAAGACTTAGGGTGGAGGGTGGAGACTAGGTGTGGTCCAGTCTCCCTTAGGGCATTAAATAATGCCCTTTATTTAATAATGACCTTTGAAATGAGGACTTTGCAGTGCCTCTGGGGGCAGGACCTTTTGCTGACCCTTCATGATTCAGAGTTGCTGGAGCCATTTCTGATATTCTCTCCCCTCAGGTTTCCCTGGACTTCCTGGTTTACATGGACTGAATGGGCTGCCAGGAACCAAGGGAACCCATGGAACTCCAGGTAAGCAAGACCCTCAAAGGCAAAGAGGAGAGCACTCGCTCTTTCGGAAGCCTGACAGAGGCTGGCCTTGAGTTCTTGGCTGTGCTGTATCCCATATCCTTAGACTCCTAGGTCTCCTTGACAGCCCCCAATTTGGGATGCCTTGATGTGGGGAAGAAGGAGGATGGGGTTCGTCCTTCTACCTGAACGAGCTCTCCTTCCTGTCATTTCAATCCTCAGCCTCTGGTGTCTGTCAAGCAGGCCCCCTGCAAGTGAGCTAGGCACAAAGGTCTCACCCCCACTGACTTCTGTCCCCGCATCTCTCTGCATCTCCTCCTAGGACCTAGTATAACTGGTGTGCCTGGGCCAGCTGGCCTGCCTGGTCCCAAAGGAGAAAAAGGTTCTCCAGGAATTGGCATCGGAGCCCCAGGAAAGCCAGGCGTGAGAGGACCAAAAGGTAGCAGAGGTAAGTGAGGCCAAGTCAGGCTTGGCTGGGCAGCCAGGGTTGGGTTTCCTCAGGGCCATGTGGCTCACAGGGATGAGCGGTGCGTGTCTTTGCATATCTGAGAATCTCAGAACCCAGTGGAACTGACTACCGACAAAAAGAGGGTAGGCTACAATTAAGGCTTTCCTGGGAAGGGGTGTCAGAGAGCAGTTCAGTGAGTCCCACCCCCCCCCAGCCTCCAGGTTCCCTCCCACTCTCCCTTATCAACCTCAGGGCCTCTCTTTCTCACTTTGCCACATAAACTAAGCCTGGGTTTAATGGTCCTGAGGGACTGTGCTTGTCCACATAGCGAGAGGTTTACCAGAAGTTCCTTGGTGTCCAGTGCAGTTGGCAGTCCCAGGGCCCTGGAACGACAGTGTGGCTGCTGGAAGGAGCCCAAGTCTAAGAGGATAAATGTCTCCCTAGGACAGGCACACAGCAAGCACTTGATTAGGATTTACTAGGTTTACTAGAAATCTGGTTTCATCTTAATCTCGGCCCCCGACTCATCACATAGTCTGAAGTCCCTTTCTGAGCCCCCATTTCCCCACTTCTCAAATAGTCTGAATGAATTCTGATTCATTAACTCTCCTTAGAAATGTTCTGGAGACACATATACCTCCCACTCAACGTAGAACAAGAAATGAATTTAGTGTAGTATCACAGCTAAGAGTATGGGCTCTGAAGTTACACTGATAGATTCAAATTCCAGCTCTCCCTCTCACTAGCTAAGTGACCTTGAACAAGGAAGTTATGTGCCCCTCCATCCCAAAGGAACGTGGGTTTCCTTTTCCATAAAAGGTGAATAAGAGAATCTACAACATAGGTTTGGTGAGGAATCAATGAGGAGTGAGGTAATGTATATGGAATCACTTAGCACAGTGCATGGCACATAGTAGTTGGTCAAGAAACACTGGCCATTCTACCATCACATGTTACCTGGGGAAATCATGTTTTCAAAATGTTCTGTTCCTTATAGTTCTGAGGCCTGATGTCCCACCACGTTATTTTATGTGTTTATGTGCATGTGTGTGTAGGTTTTCCAGGAACTATATTCATGCATTAATTCATTTCCAGCTGCACTTTTTTTTTGCGGTACGTGGGCCTCTCACTGCTGTGGCCTCTCCCACCACAGAGCACAGGCTCCGGACACGCAGGCCCAGCGGCCATGGCTCACGGGCCCAGCAGCTTCCCGGCACGTGGGATCCTCCCGGACCGGGGCACGAACCCGTGCCCCCTGCATTGGCAGATGGACTCCCAACCACTGCGCCACCAGGGAAGCCCCGCCAGCTGCATTTCATATCGGGGCATCTGCTATCTCTGTGTTTACTCCTTCCTTTGTCTAGACCAACCTGTACTTTTCTGAAAGCCAGCAGCTTCTTCAGAGTGAGGCCTCCAACAGGGTCTGAGCCTATAGGGAGGTTGTGTGGCTTCTTTGGCAGGAGATAGAGAAGAAGGTCCTGGGTGGAAGCACAGGCATGATGCGTGTTCTGTTTTTAAACCTTGACTATGAATTCCTGGTCATTAAATTATTCATTGCCTCTGGCTATCTGAGGTAATAAAATCACAATCACAAATGCAGTAAACAGTACATGTCAAGGTGGATACATTTCAGGCACATAACAGAGAGGGGGAAGAAAAGGAAGTTACACAGGAATACATTTGGTATGACTCCAACCAATATGTTGTTTAGGGATACAAATATGCATGGTCAAACTGTGATGAAAAGGGAATGATGAACACAAACTTCAGGAGTGGTTGCCTCTGGGAGGGAGGGAAGGTGGTGCAATCTGTGAAGGGCATGCAAAGAAATTCAAAGTTATCGCTATATTCTTTTCCTTAAATTGGGTGGTTGGAACACAGATGTTCATTGTATCTGGATGATTTTTTAACATATGATTTATAAATATTCTTCTGTTCTTCTCAATATCTAATTAAAACAACTTGTTTTAAAAGAATATAGGAAATCCCCAACAGGAGCCGAATCTCTGATTTGATTAAAGAAATCAGTGTACAATGAAGATTTACCCCCAAGAAAATTTCCTAAGAGCAATCCCCGACCCTGCAATACCTTCATCTAAATAACATTAAATTGGGCCAAACATTTTCATACTTGCACTAAATATTGAGAGGCTGCATTCGTATATTGGAGGGGTTTTTTTTTATGTCTCTGACAATGGAATGAGTTGGGAAAACATGCCATCTTGCATTTTCATGTGATCATTTACAACGTCTCATTCCTTCTACCTACCACCAGTCCCTCCCATCAGGAAAATTGCACAAACCTCTTAGATAGCCTCATCCACCAGAGGGCAGACAGCAGAAGCAAGAAGAACTACAGTCCTGCAGCCTGTGGAAGAAAAACCACATTCACAGAAAGATAAACAAGATGAAAATGCAGAGGGCTATGCACCAGATGAAGGAAAAAGATAAAACCCCAGAAAAACAACTAAACGAAGTGGAGATAGGCAACCTTCTAGAAAAAGAATTCAGAATAATGATAGTGAAGATGATCCAGGACCTCAGAAAAAGAATGGAGGCAAAGGTCGAGAAGCTGCAAGAAATGTTTAACAAAGGTTTAGAAGAATTAAAGAACAAACAAACAGAGATCAACAATACAATAACTGAAATGAAAACTACACTAGAAGGAATCAAAAGCAGAATAACTGGGGCAGAAGAACGGATAAGTGACCTGGAAGACAGAAAGGTGGAATTCACAGCTGCGGAACAGAATAAAGAAAAAAGAATGAAAAGAAATGAAGACAGCCTAAGAGACTTCTGGGACAACATTAAATGCAACAACATTCGCATTATAGGGGTCCCAGAAGGAGAAGAGAGAAAGAAAGGACCAGAGGAAATATTTGAAGAGATTATAATCGAAAACTTCCCTAACATGGGAAAGGAAATAGCCACCCAAGACCAGGAAGTGCAGAGAGTCCCATACAGGATAAACCCAAGGAGAAACATGCTGAGACACATAGTAATCAAATTGGGAAAAATTAAAGACAAAGAAAAATTATTGAAAGCAGCAAGGGAAAAACTACAAATAATATACAAGGGAACTCCCATAAGGTTAACAACTGATTTCTCAGCAGAAACTCTACAAGCCAGAAGGGAGTGGCATGATATACTTAAACTGATGGAAGGGAAGAACCTACAACTAAGATAACTCTACCCAGCAAGGATCTCATTCAGATTCGATGGAGAAATCAAAAGCTTTACAGACAAGCAAAAGCTAAGAGAATTCAGCACCACCAAACCAGCTCTACAACAAATGCTAAAGAAACTTCTCTAAGTGGGAAACACAAGAGAAGAAAAGAACCTACAAAAACAAACCAAAAACAATTAAGAAAAGGGTCATAGGAACATACATATCGATAATTACCTTAAACGTGAATGGATTAAATGCTCCAACCAAAAGACACAGCCTTGCTGAATGGATACAAAAACAAGACCCATATATATGCTATATGCTGGCTACAAGAGACCCACTTCAGACCTAGGGACACATACACACTGAAAGTGAGGGGATGGAAAAAGATATTCCATGCAAAGGGAAATCAAAAGAAAGCTGGAGTAGCAATACTCATATCAGATAAAATAGACTTTAAAATAAAGAATGTTACAAGAGACAAGGAAGGACACTACATAATGATCAAGGGATCAATCCAAGAAGAAGATATAACAATTATAAATATGTATGCACCCAACATAGGAGCACCTCAATACATAAGGCAACTGCTAACAGCTATAAAAGAGGAAATCGACAGTAACACAATAATAGTGGGGGACTTTAACACCTCATTTACACCAATGGACAGATCATCCAAAATGAAAATAAATAAGGAAACAAAAGCTTTAAATGACACAATAGACCAGTTAGATTTAATTGATATTTATAGGATATTCCATCCAAAATCAGCAGATTACACTTTCTTCTCAAGTGCGCATGGAACATTCTCCAGGATAGATCACATCTTGGGTCACAAATCAAGCCTCAGTAAATTTAAGAAAATTGAAATCATATCAAGCATCTTTTCTGACCGCAACACTATGAGATTAGAAATGGATTACAGGGAAAAAAATGTAAAAAAAAACACAAACATGGAGGCTAAACAATATGTTACTAAATAACCAAGAGATCTCTGAAGAAATCAGAGAGGAAATCAAAAAATACCTAGAGACAAATGACAATGAAAACACGACGATCCAAAACCTATGGGATGCAGCAAAAGCAGTTCTAAGAGGGAAGTTTATAGCTATATAAGCCTACCTCAAGAAACAAGAAAAATCTCAAATAAAGAATCTAACCTTACACCTGAAGGAGCTAGAGAAAGAAGAACAAACAAAACCCAAAGTTAGCACAAGGAAAGAAATCATAAAGATCAGAGCAGAAATAAATGAAATAGAAACAAAGAAAGCAATAGCAAAGAACAATAAGATGAAAAGCTGGTTCTTTGAGAAGATAAACAAAATTGATAAACCATTAGCCAGACTCATAAAGAAAAAGGGAGAGAGGACTCAAATCAATAAAATTAGAAATGAAAAAGGAGAAGTTACAACAGAAACCGCAGAAATGCAAAGCATCCTGAGAGACTACTACCAGCAACTGTATGCCAATAAAATGGACAACCTGGAAGAAACGGACAAATTCTTAGAAAGGTATAACCTTCCAAGACTGAACCAGGACAAAATAGAATATATGAGCAGACCAATCACAAGTAATGAAATTGAAACTGTGATTAAAAATCTTCCAACAAACAAAAGTCCTGGACCATATGGCTTCACAGGTGAATTGTAGCAAACAGTTAGAGAAGAGCTAACACCCATCCTTCTCAAACTCTTCCAAAAAATTGCAGAGGAAGGAACACTCCCAAACTTATTCTATGAGGCCACCATCACCCTGATACCAAAATCAGACAAAGATACTACACAAAAAGAAAATAACAGACCAATATCACTTATGAATATAAATGCAAAAATCCTGAACAAAATACCAGCAAACAGAATCCAACAACACATTAAACGGATCATACACCATGATCAAGTGGGATTTATCCCAGGAATGCAAGGATTCTTCAATATATGCAAGTCAATCAATGTGACACACCATATTAACAAATTGAAGAATAAAAAACATATGATCATCTCAATAGATGCAGAAAAAGCTTTTGACAAAATTCAACACCCACTTATGATAAAAACTCTCCAGAATGTGTGCATAGAGGGAACCTACCTCAACATAATAGAGGACATATACGACAAACCCACAGCAAACATCATTCTCAATGGTGGAAAACTGAAAGCATTTCCTCTAAGATCAGCAACAAGACAAGGATGTCCACTCTCACCACTATTATTCAACATAGTTTTGGAAGTCCTAGCCACGGCAATCAGAGAAGAAAAAGAAATAAAAGGAATACAAATTGGAAAAGAAGAAGTAAAACTGTCACTGCTTGCAGATGACATGATACTATACATAGAGAATCCTAAATATGCCACCAGAAAAATACTAGAGCTAATCAATGAATTTTGTTGTGGGATACAAAATTAATGCACAGAAATCTCTTGCATTCCTATATACTAATGATGAAAAATCTGAAAGAGAAATTGAGGAAACACTCCCATTTACCATTGCAACAAAAAGAATAAAATACCTAGGAATAAACCTACCTAGGGAGACAAAAGACCTGTATTCAGAGAACTATAAGACACTGATGAAAGAAATTAAAGATGATACCATCAGATGCAGAGATATACCATGTTCTTGGACTGGAAGAATCAAGATTGTGAAAATGACTGTACTACCCAACGCAATCTACAGATTCAATGCAATCCCTGTCAAATTACCAATGGCTTTTCTTATGGAACTAGAACAAAAAATCTTAAAATTTGTATGGAGACACAAAAGACCCCAAATAGCCAAAGCAGTCTTGAGGGAAAAAATCGGAGCTGGAGGAATCAGACTCCCTGACTTCAGTCTATATTACAAAGCTACAGTAATCACGACAATATGGTACTGGCACAAAAACAGAAGCATAGATCAATGGAACAAGATAGAAAGCCCAGAGATAAACCCACACACCTATGGTCAACTAATCTATGACAAAGGAAGCAAGGATATACAATGGAGAAAAGACAGTCTCTTCAATAAGTGGTGCTGGGAAAACTGGACAGCTACATATAAAAGATTGAAATTGGAACACTCCCTACCACCACACACAAAAATAAACTCAAAATGGATTCGAGACCTAAATGTAAGACGGGACACTCTAAAACTCTTAGAGGAAAACAAAGGAAGAGCACTCTTTGACATAAATCGCAGCAAGATCTTTTTTGACCCACCTCCTAGAGTAATGGAAATAAAAACAAAAATAAACAAATGGGACCTAATGAAACTTCAAAGCTTTTTCACTGCAAAGGAAACCATAAACGAGACGAGAAGACAACCCTCACAGTGGGAGAAAATATTTGCAAACGAATCAACGGACAAAGGATTAATCTCCAAAATATATAAACAGTTCATGCAGCTCAATATTAAAAAAACAAACAACCCAATCCAATAATGGGCAGATGACCTAAATAGACATTTCTCCAAAGAAGACATACAGATGGCCAAGAAACACATGAAAAGCTGCTCAACATCACTAATTATTAGAGAAATGCAAATCAACACTACAGTGAGGTATCACCTCACACCAGTTAGAATGGGCATCATCAGAAAATCTACCATCAACAAATGCTGGAGAGGGTGTGGAGAAAAGGGAACCCTCTTGCACTGTTGGTGGGAATGTAAATTAGTACAGTCACTATGGAGAACAGTATGGAGGTTCCTTAAAAAAACTAAAAATAGAATTACCATATGATCCAGCAATCCCACTACTGGGCATATACCCAGAGAAACCATAATTCAGAAAGGCACATGCACCCCAATGTTCATTGCAGCACTGTTTGCATTAGCCAGGTCATGGAAGCAACCTAAATGCCCATCGACAGACGAATGGTAAAGAAGGTGTGGTACATGTATACAATGGAATATTACTCAGCCATAAAAAGAAACGATATTGGGTCATTTGTTGAGACGTGGATGGATCTAGAGACTGTCATACAGAGTGAAGTAAGTCAGAAAGAGAAAAACAAATATCATATATTAATGCATATATGTGGAATCTAGAAAAATGGTACGGATGAACCGGTCTGCAGGGCAGAAATTGAGACAGAGATGCAGAGAAGAAACGTATGAACACCAAGGGGGGAAAGCGGCGGAGGGGTGGGGGTTGGTGGTGTGATGAATTGGGAGGTTGGGATTGACATGTATACACTGATGTGTATAAAATTGATGACTAATAAGAATCTGCCGTGTAAAAAAATAAAATAAAATTCAAAAATTTTAAAAAAATGTCTCATTTTTAAAGAAGTACTTTGGCTTTTTTTTTTTTACTACTTGATGTCAGTAGTACCTTTATTGCAGGTTTAATGATATATTGATGTAATTATAAAATCAAGAAACAGGTGAAAAGAGAAGGAGGCTCCAAATATTGCCATGGAAACAGACATTTTTACAATCCATGTGCTGTCCACACTTACTCTACTATATGTGGTGTCTTGTTTATTGGTTTTGCATAATTTCAGCACATATATATGTATAGATATATGAAGTTATATTTTCAGGACAAAAATACAATATGTCTTTCCTTTCAGATTTTTACCTTTGTGAAGAAGAAAAATACTTCAACGATTCAATAAGACCTAACTGACAATGCTAAAAGTAGCACCAAGTGGTTTTGTAACTAGTTTTGCTTTTTGTTTTTCCTTTGTTTCTTTTCCAGACTTCTAGTAAATAGAAACTTTTCTTTAAATTTATTTTTCCTCCTTTATATTTCCTCAGTATTCAATTAATCAATGAGCTGCTAAAGACACCCAAGTTAACCAATCTGCCATCTTTCTTTACAAATTATGATGGATTTAGTATTTCTTAGCGAAATATGAGAAATTCACCATTAATATTTTCAGCTTCTCTTGTCAGAAAAATAAAATTCAACATCATATTTTGGGATTTTCTTGTCACAAACAAGAATCTCAACCACCAAAACAGTTTGTCAACCAATTCGAATCTATTCCTCTTCATTTGACTATCTTTTAGAATATACCAAAGTAATAAGTACATTTCTTCCATGTTCCAAGAATAAAATAGATTTCTACATTTGTATACATGGCTTTGATGTGTTTTCCCAGCAAGATTCCCATCTATGTTTTCAATGTATGCATATTGTATAAATCTACTATAATCGGTTGAAATTTTTGGTTTTGAACATATTATAATAGAAATCATTCCACAAACAGAAAACATGTAAAGCAGTATTAAACTTTGAGAAAACGAGTATTATGTATGTACTCCAGTAAATGGCTATTCTCTTTGGCCAAACAGGGAGAAGGAATTCAGGCAATTCAGCAAGCATTCAGCTAATATCATGAGTTACCTATAAAACTGTTTTCCAGCTTACCTGGAAGACCCAGTAGTTAGCTGTAGAAAACACCGGGGGTCATAGCACCCTTGCCACCTCCATTCTGCTCGAGTGGGTGAGTGGGTGTCTGTTCTGACTGGCTGGGGCCTGTGCCCCACCTCGATCTGTGACCTCCTTGGAGTAGCAGCAGACAGGACTGGCTAACTTGATGAAATGTTGTGCAACAGGGACAGTAGGTTTAAAAAACACTGTAGGATGGGCTTCCCTGGTGGCGCAGTGGTTAGGAGTCCACCTGCCGATGCAGGGGACGCGGGTTCGTGCCCCGGTCCGGGAAGATCCCACGTGCCGCAGAGCGGCTGGGCCCATGAGCCATGGCCGCTGAGCCTGCGCGTCCGGAGCCTGTGCTCCGCAACGGGAGAGGCCACAGCAGTGAGAGGCCCACGTACCACAGAAAAAAAAAAACAAAAACAAAAACAAAAACAAAAAAAAACACTGTAGGAAACTTCGATTCCAGGTGCTGCAGTCATACCTTCTTTTCTTCCTGATTTAGGGAAAATCTGTTTAAAGTATTCCCATTACCAGCGAGGTTGGGGAGCTAGAACTTTCTGAAGCTCTGTCCATCCCAATTCAATGCAGGGCCTGCTGCGAGCGAGGAGTCTCTGAGCCGCTGTCAGCTGCGCTGAGCCGATGGCTGCCAACCGAGGAGAAAGGGAGAAGAGCCCTCTGCTGGCCTCGGCTGGTCTGGCTCCTACTTTAAGGGCTTCCATTTTCTTGTGTGAACTTCCATTTTCTCTGAGAGAGCCTGGCCCTCTCTTAGGCACACAAAGCCCCTGCAGCCCCCTTTATTTATTCTTTGCAGGTTTCCCAGGTCTCCAGGGCCCCGCTGGTCTCCCTGGCGCCCCAGGCCTCTCCTTGCCCTCAGTCATAGCAGGACAGCCTGGCGACCCCGGGCGACCAGGCCTAGATGGAGAACAAGGTAAAGCCAGGAAGCCCAAAGAGGGCTGGCCATCACCTTTTGTCTGGAGTTTGGGGAGGGCCTGTCTACAGTCCAGCCCCATCCCCACTGCTGGATGTGCATGGGCCTGTGAGGCCTCACGTCCCTCCTCCCGCAGGGACACAGGGGGTTGGAATGGGCTGCATTTTACTAAAAGGGTTTGGGAAGGTCTGGGCACTGGGGCCCCACAGAAGGCAAGGGAACATTATCTGCCCTGGGAATAGCCTTTGGCTTCCTATCAGCCCCGAGGCTTTCAGCAATGGCCGCTTCCTCTTCCCTCTGCCCTCATCCCTCTTCTGATCTTATCCCTAGGCCGCCCAGGCCCCCCGGGGCCCCCAGGCCCCCCTGGGCCATCCTCGGATCAAGGCGACCCGGGAGATCCTGGCTTCCCTGGAATTCCTGGCCCTCAAGGGCCCAAGGGAGACCAAGGAATTCCAGGTTTCTCTGGCCTCCCTGGAGAGCTAGGACTGAAAGGTATGACTGCGTGGCTGCCTACTGGGTCCTTTCCCACTCCACTGTCAGAGATGGCCCCTTCCTGCAGCCCTGTGAAGAGAGACCGTCTGATGATGCTTTTCCTGTCCTCGCCTCTGCTTAGTCTCAACCCCACCACCACCAGCACCACCGTGCCAGGCCCTGACTTGCTTTCCTTTGGACTTTGCCAGGCACGAGAGGTGAGCCTGGCTTCATGGGGACTCCAGGCAAAGTTGGGCCACCTGGAGACCCAGGACTTCCGGGGATGAAGGGGAAGGCAGGGCCAAGAGGTGAGTTGAGAGCATGTGCCGGGCTGATCCTGAGCTCAGGGGAGGGGTTGGGGCATATCATTCCTTCAGGAGTCACTGCTAAGCATGCCAAGAAAGCCTGGATGGCTGAAGCAGCTGGATAAAGCTCCTCCAGGGAGGGAGTTTCTCCACCTTGGAGATACCTCTGCCTCCATCAGCTCCCAGGACTGAAGGCCATTGCCGCTTTGCCACCACGGATCTTGCCACTGACCTCCCCTCTCTGCATTGTTTCTGCATTTGCGGTCACTGCGTTTGCACTCAGATCACCACTCACCCATTTGCTGAATCCAGAAATGAAGAACCATCCTTTCTGTCCTTTATCACCACTCCCCTCACACACATATCCAATCCATTAGCAAGCCCTGAGGGCTGTGTCTCCTATAAACGTGCCTTGCATCTGCCCCCCTCTCATCACCTCCACCTCTACCACTGAGGTCCAAGCCACCAACATTTCTCACGTGGATCACTGCAGTGACTGCTAACTGGTCTCCCTGCTTCCGTTATTCACCTCCCCCAACAATCATTTCTCTAGACAGTGGTCAGAGAGGTCTTGTAAAAACAGAAATCATTCATGGGCGTCCCATGGCATAAGAATTAACTATGGCCATGAAGCCCTCTGTGATGCCTCCCTCTCCATCCTCATTACCAGGCCTTCCCCTTTGCTGTTCACTGTGCTTTTGTCACACTAGCCTCTTTCAGTTATCCAGAAACACCACACCTTGGCTGGCCGCAGGGCCTTTGCACATGCTAGTTCTACTTCTGGAACACTGTCCCCCATCCCCCAGCTTGTTCTAATGCTTTAATGGTCTCAGCCTAAGTGTCACTCCTTGTAAGAGGCCACTTATAACTCTCTCTAAAGCAGGTTCTCCACCCCATAGCCCTCTCTGCTCCCTCCCACTGTCCATGCACTGTCCATTTCCTTTGTAGCACTTCTTACAATTTGCAGTAAGATTAATGGCTTTCGTCAGGTTATGCATTTTTCATCTTTATCACCAGACCATCGTCTCATAAAGGTCTTACTCACTGCTCTATCCCCTGATCTACCAGGCTCTGGCACATAGTAGGCACTCAAATACTTTTTCAATGAATTAATAAGCAAATTGGCTTGTTTGGCTTCTATCAGTAAGCCAGCTGGCTGGGTTTGGGGTCTCGGCTGTGATGCCAGCTGAACCTCCGGGAGCCCACCCTGGCCACCTCCTCTGCCTCCGCTTGACATTTCCGTTTCTCCCACGTGCCCACAGGCTTATCTGGCCCCCGAGGTGCTCCTGGACAAACACCAATTGCAGAAGCCATCCAGGCTCCTCCTGGATCCATGGGTCTAACAGGCATCGATGGCATCCCTGGCCTCATGGGGGACCCTGGGGTCCAAGGCCCTGGAGGCCTACAAGGTGAGGAGGGCGCCAGAGAAAGGGGACTTTGTGGGGAGCTGAGACGGCTTTGGCTGGGAGGCTGAAGCAACTGGCTGGGAACCCCGGCTCCAAGGGGGCACCTTGATCGAGCGTTTCCTCAGCTCCTTCACAAAGCTTCCAAGCTTCTCGCCAGGAAGGAGGGGACCAGCAGGTCCAGCAGTTGTACTTGGCTTCAGAGAACGAAGCACACAGAACGAAGTGCTCTGTGTGGGCAGAGCACAGCAGCTAATCCAGACAGCTCGTCCCTCGCTAACGTGCTGCTGCGGGAAGGAGGGAGCGTGGTGGGGGGACAGAGAGCAACGGAGAAAGCCCAGGGCTGGGGGACGGAAAACCCGGCTTCCAATCCCAGTTTTGCCCCAGCTGGAGTAAGCTAGCAGTCTCTCTGGACCTCGGTGTCCTCATTTCTGACATGGGACCCCAGCAGTTGCCTTGCGTCCTCCCTAGCATTGCTGGGAAGATGAGAGGAAGGGAGGGGGACATGGGTGTGAAGGAGCTCAGAAGGGCTGAATTCAGAGTGGGGCCCCAGGGCTGAGCTGCCCGGACGTGAACTAAGGACTAGCCCAGGAGGCTCAGTCCTGAGCTCAGTGCACTCCAGGGTGATGGCCAGTTCGCCCTCTCCTGGTGAGTCCTGGGCATGACACACGAGTCCCCTTTCTCCAGGGAAGGCTCCTCCAGACACTGCACATTGAGTACCCCGCTGTGGGCCTTCTCTCCTGGCAGGCTTCAAAGGCTTACCTGGCATCCCCGGCAAAGATGGCCCCAGTGGACGCCCTGGCCCACCTGGGGCTCTTGGTGATCCTGGTCTCCCTGGACTGCAAGGCCCTCCAGGATTTGAAGGTCTGGCAATGTTGGCACTAGGGGGCAGGGGGCTTCTGTAAGGGTTTGAGGCTTGAGGGTGAGTCAAAATCTCGAATCGTGGAATTAGGAAACTGGGCAGTAAAGCTTGACACTACTAGCAGGCTGGAAAACTGGGCTCGAATCCGTTCACTCCATTCTAGGCCTGTGAAGGATTAGAGCCCTACATTTCAGAAGGCAAAGGACTGTTCCACATAGTTCTCTGGGTTCTCTTCCAGCTCTTAAGAGCTATAACTCTATACTATAGTGTGGCCCCCTGCCCTGCACACCCCCTCTTCTACCCAGGGATTCTGACGTGGATGGGAGGGGGGTGGTTCAAGGGAGAAGAGAATCTGAGATAAGATATGGCTGTTCTACTACTTACCTTCCATTTTATATCAGAGATGGCAAATCAGTTGTCCTGAGTAGAGAACAGTCCTGAAGCTCGCTGGGAAAGTGCCGCGATTGTTAGCCACGTCTGCCACGGGCAGGAGAGGAGGGTGTGATTTTTGCCTCGCTAACCCCAGCTCTGCTTTTGCACTGCCTCTGATTCAGCGGGTCCTTGGTTATCTCTGCTCTCTCCATCTCAGGAGCTCCAGGGAAGCCGGGCCCCTTTGGGAGGGCTGGAATGCCTGGGCAGAGCGTGAGAGTGGGCTACACCTTGGTGAAGCACAGCCAGTCGGAACAGGTGCCCCTGTGCCCCGTCGGGATGAGCCAGCTGTGGGTGGGTTATAGCCTGCTGTTCGTGGAGGGGCAGGAGAAAGCCCACAACCAGGACCTGGGTAGGTACCAGCTCGCACATCCAGCCCTGGTTCTCTGTCCCCACAAGGACCAGGAGCCACACTCCTCGCCCCTCCCAACCCTTGGTGGGCCCATATCGCGTAGTGGGTTACAAGCACCAGCTCTGGAGTCAGGCAGATATGGGTTCAAACCCCAGCTGTGACGCTCACTCTGGACACGTTATTCAGCCTGTCTAAGCGTCCGCCTCCTTCTCAGTGGAACAAGCCTAATTCTAGTACTTGTCCCATAGGGTAGACTAAGGATTACAGGAATCACCCATGTAAAATGCTTAGAACAATGTTTGACACGTATTAAGCATCCATTAAACGTTAGCGATTAGTAGTAGTAATAATAATATGACCTGCCGGCATACCCAAGAATTAATTGAATTGTCTTCAAGTGTGTGTTTCAGAGAAACGCAGGCTCACTCTACTAAATGCTGATTTGACAAAGCGGACTAATTAGGGAGTCATCATTCAGTTTCTAAAAAGATTCTTTTCATTATCAAACTTCCCCGGTACCTAGAAAATAGACTTCAGTGTGTGTACAGTGGTCCGGGATAGGAAGGAAAGGCGTCCCTGCTCTGCTACAAGCAGTTGGATATGAACCCAAACCACCATCTAGTCCAGTCGTAGTGGCTCCAGGGACAATCGCAGCCCTGCCCCTCAGCCAGAACTTACCTGCCCCTGCCCACCTTCTCTCCTTGCAGGGTTTGCTGGCTCCTGCCTGCCCCGCTTCAGCACCATGCCCTTCATCTACTGCAACATCAACGAAGTGTGCCACTATGCCCGACGCAACGATAAATCCTACTGGCTCTCCACCACCGCGCCCATCCCCATGATGCCCGTCGGCCAGACGCAGATTCCCCAGTACATCAGCCGCTGCTCTGTGTGTGAGGCGCCCTCACAAGCCATTGCTGTGCACAGCCAGGACATCACCATCCCGCAGTGCCCCATGGGCTGGCGCAGCCTCTGGATTGGGTACTCCTTCCTCATGGTAAGGTCCCACACCACCCTCTCCACCAGGATGAGGGCCGAGGGCAGGGAGCGCTGGGAGGGAAATTCTGAAATCAAGTGCTGAGGGAGCCCTGTGACTCGAGGGCCGGGACGTTAGGCCAAATACGAGGCCTACTTGTTCTCGGCAGGTAACAAACACTAAATGGCACCCTAAAGGGTATGGTACAGATTGCAGTAAAAGTTCCAGTGAAGGGGCTTCCCTGGTGGCACAGTGGTTGAGAGTCCGCCTGCTGATGCAGGGGACACAGGTTTGTGCCCCTGTCTGGGAAGATCCCACATTCTGTGGAGCGGCTAGGCCTGTGAGCCATGGCCGCTGAGCCTGTGTGTCCAGAGCCTGTGCTATGCAAGGGGAGAGGCCACAACAGTGAGAGGCCCATGTACCGCAAAAAAAAAAAAAAAAAAAAAAAAGTTCCAGTGAAGGTGACTTCAGAGCCAGAGCTATGAATAGTTCCGCTGCGGGGAAGGGCCCATGGTCTAACGACCTTGAGGACTATTCCGTGCTCTCTCCCTTCTCTGGAGCACACCGCCAAGAGCTTGGGGGCAGACGGAGGGCTCTGAGAAGAACTGCATCCTGAGCCCTGTTGGCAGTTTCCTTAATTCAGCCTTTCTCAGATTTGTCAGTGGAAACGTTCGGGGGGCACCTAACACACCTTGGACGCGGCGGGATGGCAGCAGCTTGGGAAATACTGGCTGGGATGCAGCCGCAGCCCAGGAGCCGTGGGTTAGGAGGGCCCTAGGGAGCTTGGAGGGGGCGCTCCTGGCTCTGAGGCTGAGACAAGGGAGGATGAGTGCCCCCGGTCCTAAAACATAGCTATTGGTCCGCTGGCCAGACGGGGGGGCTGAGCCAAGAGACCAGAGCTGAGAGGCGGAGCAGCGGAGTCCATCACCTCCCAAGGTGACCCGTTCACAGCCACCGCCCATCTGTTTCAGCACACAGCCACCGGCGCTGAGGGCGGGGGCCAGTCCCTGGTCTCCCCTGGCTCTTGCCTAGAGGATTTCCGAGCCACTCCTTTCATCGAGTGCAGTGGTGCCCGGGGCACGTGCCACTACTTTGCCAACAAGTACAGTTTCTGGCTGACGACGGTGGAAGAGAGGGAGCAGTTTGGGGAGGAGCCTGTATCTGAGACGCTGAAAGCCGGGCAGCTCCACACCTGGGTCAGCCGCTGCCAGGTGTGTATGAAAAGGGTGTAGGGTGGCACCTGCCACTCTGCCCCTTGCCCTCCCCTGCCCTGCACAACGGTCACCTCACAAACCTGAACGGTCTGAAGAAGGAAGGCCAAGCCCTTTTGCCCATCTGTCAAGTTGTACATTGGAGTCTCGTTTGGGCTGGACTACTGGACACTGATCACCTCCACCCTCAGGCCCCGTGGGTGAGCCCACCTTGCTGAGATCTGCTGTCCCATTTCGGTGCCACAGTTTGGTTTGGATGTTTGTGTGACTCTTCATGGCTACCTCAGAAAGACCTGTTGGGCCACCACTTTCCTAGAATGCTAGCTTTCCTCACTCTCTTGATCAGAAAGCTCTTCGTGATAGCTAAAGGAGTCATTTCATTATGTCCAGAGGTCACCGCACATCATTTGGCTTAAACTAGAACCCAGTGTTTCCACATGAAAAAATTTTCTCTGGCTCAACATTATGGATGGCTCAGGCCTGCACAGGGCAAGCTCTCAACTCTTCCCGGAGACCCACTGTGTCTAGGCAGGCAGCAGAGCTGGAATGAGGTGACAGCCAGTGTCCCAGGGTGAGCTCTGACTCCCTTGAGAGTGAGCACGACTGGGCCCCAGATTGCTTAGGGACGCTGGAAGACCAGCAGCCGAGAGGTGCTCAGTAACTTCACATGGTCGTAGACAAATCGCTTCTTCCTTGCCGGCTCCCTCCCCAGCCACAGGCAGCAGACTTGGCCTGGTTCAGAGTAGAGCACAGGATGCACCAAATGTGGTCAGACCCATAAAGGGAAATGAGAACTGCAGCCCTTTCTCCTGGGCCGGGGGAGAGGGGTGGACGGGTAAGGAGGTGTGAATTTTGCTTTTGACTCCAGGAACAAAAAGGAAAATCCCTTGTCCCAATTTCTCAGAAGCCCCTGTTTATTCCAAATGCCATTCAGATGTGTGCAGTGTGGCAACTCGACACTGCAGTGTTGGTTCCTTTGCATTTTGAGGCTGTGAGAGACTTTCCATTAAAATGTCCATCCAGTTGCTCTTTCACAGGTAGCCTGTTAAACCATTTTGATATGTTTTTAAAGCCTCATAAAAATCTAGCACAGTCCTCTCTTTAGCAGTTAGCAGACCCAAAGCAAGCCTGAGTAGACTGTAAAGTATATTCTGTTTAGGGGGATTTGTTTTAACCATTTCCTTTCATTATCAGTTTCCCAGAACACTTAGCTATGTTGACATGAGGCAATTCCTTCCAGGTGATTCTGTTTCCTTAAATATTATGTAAACTGTGCCAACAAAAGCATAATCAGTATAATCTGAACTATTGTTACCTTCACCTCCTCAGTAATAAGCATGGTGTCAGCTTTGTACATTGCAAATAAAAGGAATCCAATATGAACGTTTGACTCCTTTGACATTCTTTCTTTGATGAAAACTTTTCTAAAGTCCATCTCACTGAAATTCATAAGCCCCCCTCAGAGCCATGGGAGTTCCTGTCACTGCAAGTCAAGCTATATAACGAAACACTGAGACACGGAAGAATACAATTAAAGTCAAGGGTTGATAATGTCTTCCAACAGGCAACAAATCCACAACATGCTTCAAGCTAAGCCTACAACTGTTTTTAGCCCCATCACATGCTAGAGTTCAAGAAAGGAATTTCCATATTTCTGGGGCCTCAGGATCATTTACAGATAAATCAAAAGTAGAGAAATTTTAAAGTCATTAAAATCAAATCTAAGATATATGTGCATATATTTGTATATGCATAAAATATATCCTCTGGAAGGATAAAGAAGAAATTAATAACAGTGGGAGTGCTCAGGAAAGAGAACTGACCTGTGGAAGGGAGAGACATTTCACTGAATACCATTTTGCACCTTTCGAATTCTGAACCGCTGGAATATATTACCTACTGGAAAAGAAAAAAATGGAATCTAAGGAAACAAGTGTTCAAATATTCCTAAATATACCACACAAAAAAACCCACCTTGGTTTGGTGCTAGCCTTCAAACCGCAGTTGCTGGCCTTCCTGGGGGCTTGGTTGAGCACGGAGGTGAAATGCATAGGTTAAGAAGACAAGGAGAGGAAAAGGGGAAGATACCACTGGGACATGAGGTGCATCCACACAGGAAAGTGGTTAGCAAAGCCAATGTGACGAATACGTGCTTTCAAATTTAGTATGTTGCTTGCTAGTCCTGAAATGGTTTGGAATTGTATTTGATGCACAGATTAATGTCACCACATGAATAATTCTTTCCAGTTATGACTGTCAAGCAAAATGGAGTCAAATTCAAACACAATTTTTAATTTCCCAAACAAAAATCAACAATTTAAGTCAGTGATTAGCAAACTACAGCCTGTGGGCTAAATCCAGCCCTCTGCCTGTTTTTGTAAATAAAGTTTTATTGGATTATGGCCAGGCTTATGTGCATGCACATTGTCTATGGCTGTCCTGGGGTTTCATCAGCAGAGATGAGTAGCTGTGACAGACACTATGTGGTCTTCAGAGCCTAAAACATTTCCTATCTGACCCTTGACAGAAAAAGTTTACAGACCCCTGATTTAAGTGATAATGATTTAAGGACAGGGTGACCATCTGACAAAAGTATCAGTAAAGATGGGGACAGTGACCCATCAAATAGTTAAGGTTCTCTCAAATAGGAAGGAGATCAATAAGTATACATTTGATGTAATGTCTTTGACACACTTTTTGAGATCAATTATAATTTTTTTTTTCTCTATACGGGCCTCTCACTGTTGTGGCCTCTCGTGTTGCGGAGCACAGGCTCCAGATGCGCAGGCTCAGCGGCCATGGCTCACGGGCCCACCTGCTCTGCAGCATGTGGGATCTTCCCGGACCAGAGCACGAACCCGTGTCCCCTGCATCGGCAGGCAGACTCTCAACCACTGCACCACCAGGGAAGCCCCAATTATAATTATTTAAATACATATTCAAATAATTTAACAAGAACTTTTTTTCCCTGATACAATGATTATCACTTTATTATTAGAGCAAGAGAACAGATTGCTTCTTAGTATTTAGCCCAGAGAGGTCAAACCTGAAAGGGTGAAGAAGCACAGGGTAACCATCTCTCATCTGCTGGTGCTGGAAGCAAGGTGGGAGTTTCTGTCTATCTTCCAGACATCCACCTCCTCATTTCAGTAGCTGAAGATTCGCTGTGGCCACGTAAGAAGCTGGGAAGTGCAAGAGACGACTCCTAATCTTTCTGCTCCTAGATTCCATGATTGTTTTAGTTCTTTCTGGGGAAGGGGTATATTGTTCACTTGTTTGTTTTTTTCTGAGAAAAGGTGATTGGCTCAGTCATGATTGCTATCAAGTTTGTATGCTGTTGGCATATCAGGCACTTGCTGACTAGAAAATTTTATGTGATGAGTTCATATTCTTCTGGTGCCAGATGGAAGACAGATCTCCAAGGTGAGTTCCCACTATTCTATATGCTCAGAATCTCGAAATCTTCCTCCAGGTCAAACTCCTCTAGTTGTTCAGTAGAGTCGATGAATTCTATCATCGAAAAGAGGAAGAAAAAAGCTTGACACTTTGGCTCAAGCGGTCAATAAGTTACTCAGTAGTTAAGACCATGCATTTTTAATTGCTTTGCTACAGAAAAGTTTGTGTAGAGGAGACTTATAGGTGGGACCACTGCTGAGTATTAGCAGTTCTCTATCAAGAATCAAAATAGGTTTAAGGGCCAAGATGTGGGCGTAGAAAGACCCTGAGCTCATCTCCTCTCATGAGCACACCAAAATCACAACTATCTGCAGAACAACCATTGATGAAAAAGACTGGAACCTACCAGAAAAGATCTTCTACAACTAAAGTCATAAAGAAGGATCCACAACATGACAGGTAGGAGGGGCAGACTCACGATATAATCAAATCCCATACCGCCAGGGTGGGTGACCCACAAACTGGAGAATAATTATATCACAGAAGTTCTCCCACAGGAGTGAGAGTTCTGAGCCCCACATCAGGCTCCCCAGCCTGGGGGTCTGGCACTGGGGGGGAGGAGCCCCCAGAGCATTTGGCTTTGAAGGCCAGTGGGGCTTTACTGCAGGAACCCCATAGGACTGGGGGAAATACAGACTACACCCTTAAAGGGCGCACACAAAAATCTCATGTGCACTGGGACCCAGGACAAAAGCAGTGATTTGATAGGAGCCTAGGCCAGACCTAGCTGCTGGGCCTAGAGACTCTCCTGGAGAGGCAGGGGGGTGGCTGAAGCTCACCCGGGGGAATACACCCTGGTGGCAGACATACCAGGGACATTCAACTACATGAACACTCCTGGTGGCTGACATGTTGGATCATTAGTGCCAAGACCTGGCCCCACCTGACAGCCTATAGGCTCCAGTGCTGGGACACCTCAGGCCAAACAACCAGTTGGGCAGAGATACAGCCCCACCCATCAGCAGACAGGCTGCCTAAAGAAGTCCTGAGCCCACAGCCTCTAGACAAGCCCCTAGACATGGCCCTGCCCATCTGAGGGCCAAGACCCAGCTCCACCCACCAGTGGGCAGGCCCTGGCCCCTCCCACAAGGAAGCCTGAACAAGACTCTAAAGCAGGCTCACCCACCAGGGGGCAGACACCAGAAGCAAGAAAACTACAATCCCAGAACACAGGCCAGACCCTATCCTGGGACCAGCTGGCGCCTGACCCTGCCAACTAGCAGGCCATTGCAACCTCAGGGACACCCCAGACCCCATACCCAACTGTACCAGAAACAAGCCCCCCCTTACCAGTGATCTGAAATGAGCTCTGGGATCCCTGGGCCCAGGAGCCACACTCCAGGAAACAGCTCTGCCTGCCAGTAATCCAGCACTAACCCCTGCCAGTAGTTGGGCAACAGCCCCAGAGGCTTCGGGACCCTGACTCTGGCCACCAGTGAGCCAGCACTAGCCCCAGGGCCCCCTTGGATTCCACAACCAGCCACCTCATGACCAGGCCCCACTAAACAGCAACCAGCAGCATCTGCACAAGGCAGGACCTGGCAACCAACCAGACTAGAAGCCAACTAAGCCTAGCAGACCACCCACATAGTCAGCCTGCCACAACAGAAGGAACCACACAGCCCTCTTAGGGGGAACACCTAGAGCATATAGCTTGGGTGACAAGAGAGGAGTGCACTGCTGGAACACATAGGATGCCTCCTACAGAGGGCCACTTCTCCAAGGTTGAGAAACGTAACTAACCTACCACAGACATAAAAATACAGATAGCAACTTAGACAAAATGAGGCAGCAGAGGAACAGGTTCCAGACAAAGGAACAAGCTAAAACCCCAGAAAAAGAACTAAGTGAAGTGGAGATAGGCAATCTACCCAAGAAAGAGTTCAGAGTAATGGTCGTAAAGATGATCAAAGAACTCAGGAGGAGAATGGATGCACAGAATGAGAAGCTAGTTTTTAACAAAGAGAAAATACAAAGAACAACCAAACAGAGATGGAGAATACAATAACTGAAATGAAAAATACACTAGAAGGAATCAGTAGTAGACCAAACGATATAGAAGAATGCACCAGTGTGCAGGAAGACAGTAATGGAAACCACTGCAGCTGAACAGAAAAAAAGAGAAAAAGAATGGAAAGAAATGAGGACAGTTTAAGAGATCTCTGGGACAACAACAAGTGCACTAATATTCGCATTACAGGGGTCCCAGAAGGAGAAGAGAGAGAGAAAGGGCCTGAGAAAATATTTGAAGAGATAATAGCTAAAAAATTCCCTAACCTGGGAAAGGAAACAGGCACCCAAGTCCAGGAAGCACAGAGAGTCCCATATAGGAGGAACACACCAAGACACACTGTAATCAAACTTACAAAAATTAAAGATAAAGAGAGAATACTAAAAGCAGCAAGAGAAAAGCAACAAATAATATACAAGGGAACTCCCATAAGGCTATCAGCTGATTTTTCAGCAGAAACTCTGCAGGCCAGAAGGGAGTGGCACAATATATTTAAAGTGATGAAAGGGAAGAATCTACAACCAAGATTACTCTACCCGTCAAGGATCTCATTCAGATTCGATGGAGAAATCAAAAGCTTTACAGACAAGCAAAAGCTAAACGAATTCAGCACCACCAAACCAGCTTTACAATAAGTGTTAAAGGAACTTCTCTGGGTGAAAAAGAAAAGGCCACAACCAGAAACAAGAAAATTATATAATGAAAAAGCTCACCAGTAAAGGCAAATAAAGGTAGTATATCATACACAGACAAAACTAGTAGGGAGGTTAAAAGACAAAACTTGTAAAGTCACCTGTGTCCACAATAAGCAGTTAAAGGATACAGAAAACAATCAGATGTAAAATATGATATCAAAAACTGTAATCGTGAGCAGAGGAGAGTACAAATACAGGGTATTTAAAATCCACTTGAAATTAAGAGATCAGCAACTTTAACAATCACATTTATATACAGACTGTTATACAAAAACCTCATAGTAACTGCAAACCAAAAACCTATAATAGATATACACACACAAAAGAAAAAGGAATCCAAACATAACACTAAAGGTAGTTATCAAATCACAAGAGAACAAAAGAAGAAAAGGGAAAAAAAGACCTACAAAAACAAATCCAGGGCCTCCCTGGTGGCGCAGTGGTTGAGAGTCCGCCTGCCGATGCAGGGGATACGGGTTCGTGCCCCGGTCTGGGAGGATCCCATGTGCCGCGGAGCGGCTGGGCCCGTGAGCCATGGCCGCTGGGCCTGCGCATCCGGAGCCTGTGCTCCACAACGGGAGAGGCCACAGCAGTGAGAGGCCCGCATACCGCAAAAAAAAAAAAAAAAAACAAATCCAAAACAATTAACAAAATGGCAATAAGAACATCCATATCTATAATTACCTTAAATGTAAATGGATTAAATGCTCCAACCAAAAGACATAGACTGGCTGAATGGATACAAAAATAAGACCTGTATATATGCTCCCTACAAGAGACTCACTTCAGATCTAAAGACACATACAGACTGAAGGTAAGGGGATAGAAAAAGGTATTCCACGCAAATGGAAATCAAAAGAAAGCCAAAGTAGCAATACTCATATCATACAAAATAGACTTTAAAATAAAGACTGTTACAGGAGACAAAGAAGGACACCACATAATGATCAAGGGATCAATCCAAGAAGAGGATATAACAATTGTAAATATATATGCACCCAACATAGGAGCACCTCAATATACAAGGTAAATATTAACAGACATAAAAGGAGAAATTGACAGTAGCACAATAATAGTAGGGGACTTTAACACCCCACTCACATCAATGGATGGATCATCCAGACAGAATATCAATAAGGAAACACAGGTCTTAAATAACACATTAGACCAAATGAACTTGATACTCTACAAGAGCATTCCATCCGAAAGCGGCAGAATACACATTATTTTCAAGTGCACATGCAACATTCTCCAGGATAGATTACATGCCAGGCCATAAAACAAGCCTTGGTAAATTTAAGAAAATTGAAATCATATCAAGCATCTTTTCCAACCACAGCACTATGAGATTAGGAATCAACTACAAAAAAAAAAAACTGCAAGAAACACAAACATGTGGACGCTAAACAATATGCTACTAAACAACCAATGGATCATTGAAGAAATCAAAGATGAAATTAAAATATACCTAGAGACAAATGAAAATGAAAACATGATGATCCAAAACCTATGGGACAAGGGGGCTTCCCTGGTGGCGCAGTGGTTGAGAGTCCGCCTGCCAGTGCAGGGGACATGGGTTCGTGCCCCGGTCCGGGAAGATCCCACATGCCGTAGAGCAGCTGGGTCCATACCGCAAAAAAAAAAAAAAAAAAAAAAAAAAAACCTATGGGACGCAGCAAAAGCAGTTCTAAGAGGGAAGTTTATAGCGATAGAAGCTTACCTCAGGAAAAAAGAAAAATCTCAAACAACCTAACCTGACACCTAAAACAGGTTAGAGAAAGAAGAACAAAGAAAACCCCAAGTTAGTAGAAGGAAAGAAATCATTAAGATCAGAGCAGAAATAAAATAGAGACTAAAAAAACAATAGAAATGAATGAAACTAAGAGCTGGTTCTTTGAAAAACAAAATTGATAAACCTTTAGCCAAATTCATCAAGAAAAAAAGGGAGAGGGCCCAAATCAATAAAATCAGAAGTGAAAAAAGAGAAGCTAAAACCAATACCACAGAAATATGAAAGATCATAAGAAACTACTATGAGCAACTATATGGCAATAAAATGAACAGCCTAGAAGAAATGGAAAAATTCTTAGAAAGGTACTATCTCCCAAGACTGAACCAGGAAGAAATAGAAGCTATGAATAGACCAATTACCAGTACTGAAATTGAATCAGTAATTTAAAAACTCCCCACAAACAAAAGACCAGGACCAGATGACATCACAGATGAATTCTACCCAACATTTAGACAAGAGTTAACAGTTATCCTTCTCAAACTATTCCAAAAAGTGCAGAGGAAGGAATACTTCCAATCTCATTCCATGAGGCCACTATCATCCAGATACCAAAACAAAACAAAGATATCTCAAAAAATAAGAAAATTACAGGTCAATATCACTGATGAACACAGATGCAAAAATCCTCAACAAAATATTAGCCAACTGACTCCAACAATATATTATAAGGATCACACACCATGATCAAGTGGGATTTATCCCAGGGATGCAAGGATTTTTCAATATCTGCAAATCAATGTGATACACCACATTAACAAATTGAAGAATAAAAACCATAAGATCATCTCAATAGATACAGAAAAAGCTTTTGATTAAAGTCAACATCAATTTATGATAAAAACTCTCCAGAAAGTGGGCATAGAAGAAACATACCTTAACATAGTAAAGCCCATATATGACAAACTCACAGCTAAACATCTTACTCAACGGTAAGAAGCTGAAAGCATTCCCTCTAATATCAGGAACAAGACAAGGATGTCCACTCTCTCCACTTTTACTCAACATAGTTTTGGAAATCCAAGCCACAGCAATCAGAGAAGAAAAAGAAATAAAAGGAATCCAAATTGGAAAGAAAGAAGTAAAACGGTCACTGCTTGCAGATGACACAATATTATACATAGAAAATACTAAAGATGCCACCAGAAAACTACTAAAGCTCATCAATGAATATGGTAAAGTTGCAGGGTACAAGATTAATATACAGAAATCTGTTGCATTTCTATACACTAACAATGAACTATCAGAAAGAGAAATTAAGGAAACAATCCCACTTACTATCACATCAAAAAGAATAAAATACCTAGGAATAAACCTACCTAAGGAGGCAAAAGACCTGTACTCCAAAAACTGTAAGACACTGATGAAAGAAACTGAAGATAACACAAACAGATGGAAAGATATACCATGTTCTTGGATTGGAAGAATTAATATTGTTAAAGAGACCATACTACCCAAGGCAATCTACAGATTCAATGCAATCGCTATCAAATTACCAATGGCATTTTTCACAAAACTAGAACAAACATTTTTACAATTTGTATGGAAACACAAAAGACTACAAATAGCCAAAGCAATCTTGAGAAAGAAAAACAAATCTGGAGGAATCAGGCTCCCTGACTTCAGACTATACTACAAAGCTACAGTCATCAAAACAGCATGGTACTGGCACAAAAACAGATGCATAGATCAATGGAACTGGATAGAAAGCCCAGAAATAAACCCATGCACTTATGATCAATTAATCTATGACAAAGCAGGCAAGAATATACAATGGAGAAAAGACAGTCTCTTCAATAAAAGGTGTTGGGAAAATTGGACAGCTACATGTAAAAGAATGAAATAAGAATATTCTCTAATACCATATCCAAAAATCAACTCAAAATGGATTAAAGACCTAAATGTAAGACCAGATACTATAAAACTCCCAGCGGAAAACATTGGCAGAATACTCTTTGACATAAATTGCAGCAATATTTTTTTGGATCCATCTCCTAGAGTAATGGAAACAAAAGCAAAAATAAACAAATGGACCCTAATTAAACTTGAAAACATTTGCACAGCAAAGGAAATCATAAAAAAAATGAAAAGACAGCCTATGGACTGGGAGAAAATATTATCAAATGATGTGACTGACAAGGGATTAATTTTCAAATACACAAACAGCTCATACAGCTCAATAGCAAAAAAACAAACAACCCAATCAAAAAATAGGCAGAAGACCTAAATAGACATTTCTCCAAAGAAGACATACAAATGGCCAACAGGCCCATGAAAAGATGCTCAACATCACTAATTATTAGAGAAATGCAAATCAAAACTACAATGATGTATCACCTCACACCAGTTAGAATGGGCATCATCAAAAAGTCTATGAATAATAAATGCTGGAGAGGGTGTGGAGAAAAGGGAACCCTCTTACACTGTTGCTGGGAATGTAAATTGGTGTGGCCACTATGGAGAACAGTATGGAGGCTCCTTAAAAAACTAAAAGTAGAGTTACCATACGATCCAGCAATTCCACTCCTGGGCATATATCCTGAAAAGATGGAAACTCTAATTTGAAAAGATACATGTACCCCAATGTTCATGGCAGCACTATTTACAACAGCCAAGACATGGAAGCAACCTAAATGCCCATCTACAGGTGAATGGGTAAAGAAGATGTGAGATACACACACACACACACACACACACACACACACACACACAATGGAATATTACTCAGCCATAAAAAATAATGAAATAATGCCATTTGCAGCAACATGGATGGACCTAGAGATTATCATACTAAGTGAGGTAAGTCAGAGAAAGGTAAATACCATATGATATCACTTATATGTGGAATCTAAAAAATTATACAAATGAACTCATTTACAAAACAGAAACAGACTCACATACATAGAAAAAAATTTATGGTTACCAAAAGGAAAGGGGGGGGAGGGATAAATTAGGAGTTTGGGGTTAACAGATACATACTACTATATATAAAATAGATAAACAAGGACCTACTGTATAGCACAGGGAACTATATTTAATATCTTATAATAACCTATAATGGAAAATAAACTGAAAAAGTATATATATAACTGAAACTCTTACTGTACACCTGAAACTAACACAACACTGTAAATCAACTATACTTCAATTAAAAAAAAAAAGAATGAAACTAACTGGACTTGTTACACGGTCCTATTCAAAGTGATGAAGTTGAGTCTCTGTAAGACCTTCAAGGTACCTTTTGAATTACCCATGGCCTCTGATTTGTCTTCTGAACCAGACCATGAAAAAAAGAAATTCTAGTCATTTTGATTTTGTATGGAACTTTTGCACAGAGCTCATTTTTTTTTTACTATCATTCTTTGAAATTGGTAAATATCAGTTCATCAGAAGAAGCACCATTCCTTGATCAGTGCAGCTGAGTAGAAATTTTTCATTTCCACGGAAAACATGACCCACAATTGCTTATGTCTCATAAAACAACTGCTATCCATGGGTCTGCTGGCCAGAGAGCTTCTGAACAACAGCTTACCTGCCCCCGTGGTTGTCACTTCTGGCTTGGCTGGAGGAACAAAGGGAGGCCAGTGTGATGGATGTTTCTGAACTAATTCAAACATCCTTAAATTTTCCTTTAGAATTTCCTGAGGAGACATAGAAACAGTTGTAAACACTGCAGAGTCACTACATATCTGCCCAGTTGGCAGTATATGACTCCAAACCCTAAGAGAGTGGCCTGGTTGTTGAAAGGTGAAAGCAAAGGCTTAGCAAATACACCCATCCTCTACTTGACCCATCTGAAGACCCAGCTCTCTTCAATTCTAGATACTGTTGGCCAGGAAGGAAGGACACTGGAGGGAGGATCTGATGGAAGGCCAGTACTCACTGCCCATGCTCCATCATGAGGTCTTACGCCAGTTGCATGGGACCAACTCAATATAGGGGTGAGATGTTCCTGAAGTGTTGGCTCCAAAGAAATGTTGGTTAGTCGAGTTAAATCTGCCCCCAAAGAATATTGGTACATATTGGCATTGTTTCAGTTTCAATCTAAGATGTATGATATATGTCCTAATTTAAATAGCATAGTCTTATCAGAAAATTTTCTTTCTAACGTTAAATGTGATATACAGTTTTGCGGCATTCTGAAATGTAAGTAATGCCTTTAGAAAATAATTCTCCATTATGTCTCAGCCAATTATTAACTGGGGTTTCATATTCAGCTGGGGACTTTAGTGTTAATTATTTGTTCACCTGTGAAGAAAAATCTTCCCTCCTTATACTTACAAGAGGCTCTGAGATCCCATCTCTCCAACCCCTCTGTTTTGCAGATAAGAGAACATGATGTCTCCTGCCACCCCATTCAGGGCTCTTTAAACTACTCCCTATGATTTCCCCTCATTCTTTCAATAAGAGTTGATCAATATCTTCCACATAATTGGCATGTGTTAGAAGCAAAGGATGAGGGAGGCAGATACAAAAGTTGTGAGCCAGCAAAATGATAAATACCCTCTGACATAAAATGCCAAAAAGAAAGAATAACTTGCTTTCGTATTTTCACAGATTTCTGCAAACCGTGTTTGCTTTAAGTGGCAGTATGCCTATATTTTATATAAATAAGACAGTTAATAGAAAGGCAAGCCCCTTAAACAATAATGGAACACATTAAAGTGTAAATGGACACAAAACAAATAGAAAAGTAGTTTGGCTTCTTCAACCATCTCTGTGTTACAAACAGAGTAAGGAAGAATTTAGGCTGAGCTATATGAAATTGGCATTTTGAAGTTAAAATGGTAGAATATTAGTTGAATATTTCATTGACTCATGGGCTCAATGAGATGGAACATTCAGTAGTTAAAAATATCGCTCACCTGACACACTAAGCATATTGCAAACCAAAGTTTTCCTTTAGTTTCTCCAAAGTTATGTACAATTCCCCACATCCTAGTTTCTTTCTCTTGCAATAAAGTCATATCAGGCTGGATTTATGTTACTATGAAAAACCATCTTGAAAAGGAATTATATTGAATAACACTTGTTTTTTAAGACTAAGAAAAACATACATCTTTACCTTCTGAACAAGGCTACACCAGCTATCAAAGTCTTTTTCTTCTTTGCAGAAAAATCCCTTGGGGGAAAGCAAAAGAAGACAACTTAGAACTGGTCAGGGGCACCCAGGCAGGCCCTTTGTATTGCAAGATGGTGCCATTGGCCCAGAGTTGTGAAGTAGGATGTGGGCCACTTCCTTTGGATGTGTCCTCCCAGCAACAAGGAGGAAGAGTGTCTGAGCTTATCTCTCTCCTAGATCAGTGCCTCACTTGGACACACACATCTGCTCATTCATCTTCATATTTTCTCTCTCTCTCTGCCTCTTTCTCTTATTCTGTCCCTTTCTCTTTTACCCTGTCCCTTTCCCTCCCTGATCCTCTCCCTTCACACTGTGAGATATAGTAACTTGAAAACCAATCTCCAAAGCACAAGGTTACTTCCATTACATTCAGTGCACAAAAAACAATCCATTAAAACCAGCAAACAAAAGCCAGATAGTACTTTTAGCTAGAGGCATTACTTAACAAGGTGGCTTTAACCTTAAGGAAATTATCTTTTAGAATAAAGAGGTGGTGGTGGGATGAATTGGGAGATTGGGATTGACATATATACACTAATATGTATAAAATGGATAACTAATGAGAACCCACTGTATAAAAATCAAATCAAATCAAATTCAAAAAAAAAAGTCAGGGACTTCCCTGGTGGTAAAAAAAAAAAAAAGAATAAAGAGAACCATCAGCCTCCTTCCCCATCCTCAGAACCATCCTACAGCACTAAAAGAACTGTCCAAAACAAGAGGAGGACTCTGTCAGCTCTCTGTCACTTGCCCTCCAACAATCAGGTTAAACTGGTAGAGAGGATGCAGACAGGCCTCAGAACAACTGGCTACTTCCCAGGCAGCTGTCCCTTCCATGTGTGGACGGCAGTCACATTTCCAGCAGGGGAAAGCCTGCAGCTTCCTGGATTGTGTGCAATGTCCAGAGGAATGGACATTGTCCACCCAGGAGGTCTTGCCTCCTTTTCCCTCCTTCCCTATGTCTCACCTTATTCCTGGTGCCTGGATGGCAATATTTAGAGGGAAAGAAGGAAAAGGGGGGAAAGATGGTAACACTGGTCATGACTAACATTGCTAGAATGCTTACAACATGCCAGGCACTGTGCTATGTGCCTTACACATAGTGTACTCATACAGCCATGCAAGGAAGGAACTACCGTTTCGCCCACTGGAGGGATGAGAAGGCCGAAGTTCAGAAAAGTTAAGGGACTCCCCCTAAGTCCATGGCTGGTAAGCGGCTTCGATCCTAACTCGGCTTCAGGGCCCATTCCTTCCCCACTACACCACACGACACTACGTCTTGTGGGGGCGGGGAGCAAACATTCTTTTGCCGCCCTACCTAACAACCTGGATAACTTCCAGGGAGCCAAACTGTGATAGGACAGCGTTGTATCTCTTGGGCCACCCAACCTTCAGATACCCACCAATGCTACGGAAGGATCCAAGTTCAGGATGTTCATTCGCTGTGGAGGTTGCAGACAATGGAAAGTCTGGTCGTCAACCGTTCCATTCTCCTCAGTGTCAACAAAGGTCTGGGTTGTGTGAGGGTCCAGGAAAATGAGCTCATCGCCTGTTTTGAATGAAACATGCTTAACCTTCGAAGAACCACCGGCCCTGGCCGCACTGCTGTCCTTGGGATGAGGTGCTCTGGTTGTCCTAACCCCTCCCTTGGTGACAATGAGAATGAGATGACAGAAAGCCGGAAGGAGGGTGACCATGCTTGAAGGAAGCCACCCACGCCCAAAGCCAATCATTCAATGCGAAGACTTGCCCTAGCATTTATATCTCCTCAAAGCCCAAGTCCAAAAGTGGGAAAGGCACAGGTTTGGGGAAAGGGGGGAATGAGTGACCACAGATGACATGGCGGGCTCGGTGAGCAGCAGTAGCCAAGAGGTGGTAGGTGGAATCACCAGGCCATGAGTCAAGGTGCCATCAGGGAGCTTCCTGACCCTTTCAACACTGGAAAGCCTCTTGCTCTAGACCATTGGTTCTTAGACCTATGGTCAAAGAGCACATCTGGGAAGGAAAAAGGCCTTGGCCTCCAAAAGAAATGGGAATGCTGACTCTGCCATGGATGAGACACCAGGGAGCTGACTTCTGGTCTTGATTTGCTAGCAAGTTAGTCATGGTTAGCAAGTCAGTAATTTGTGTCAGAAAGCACTGCCTTGGTCACAGTAATATCAGTACAGATACGCCTTGCTGGGAAAACTCACTTTGAGATTGGTCGACCGTTACAAATTGGAGAAAAACGCTGCTTCATTAAATTGAAAAAGTCTAGCCCAATAATGATCTGGGGGGAGTTTGGGATAATAAAATCTCTACTTTTATCTAATGTTCAAAGGGTTGAGAGTCCCTCTAATGCTCAGCAGCAGCATACTGAGTAGGCTGACGTACCTAAGGGGTCACCCCAACCTCGCTGTCCAGGCCTGAGAACCATCTGAGCCTCTGTGTTCTAGACTGGGTTAAGCAAGCAAAGAGAGAGATCTGCCTGAGGCAGGAGGATGGGGTGGGAAGGGACACCCCGAAGACACTCTCTGGAATGGCATCCAGGATTCTTCTGGGTACGTCTAAGTGCTTCTGTTGGCAAAAAGTGTTTCTGATGTCTGATGCCAAGTTTAACTTATCTCTGTCGCAGACCTAGGACAAACCACTTCACTCTGTCTTAATTTTCTTGCTTTTAAACTGGGGTCACTGGGTCTGTTCCAGTTACCTCACAGGGTATTATCAGAATGAGAAGATCTCACCTCTGTGAACTGCTTAAAACACAATACAAACGCAAGGTAGTCATAGATGTACCTTGCTGAGACTCAAAATGATTTTCCTACAAATATATGTTTAAGAGCATATGGAAATCAATGCCCCCATATGGCTTGCTTTAGGAAAGTCAAGGTACATACTCCCCCAGACCACAGGAGGGTGAGACCAGTTATATCAAAAAAGTCTCAAGGCTCAATGAAGAGCAACAACCAGGATGTTTAGAGGAAAGCCTACCTAAGACCACAGAAAGGGAAGGGGAGAAGGAAGCTGTGCACGAGAAAATGCGACTCCAAAGCAGGATTAGGACTGAGCGTTCTGCCAGGTTTCAGTTAAGGTACTGGGAATAATAACAGTGTCCTCTCTGACTCTGGCCCTTTCCTCTGTGTGTGTGTGTGTGTGTGTGTGTGTGTGTGTGTGTGTGTGTGTGTGTGTGTGTGTGTAGTGGAGCTTTGTGGGCTGCCCTATTTCTGAGAGTGCTTAAAAGAGATACAGTAGATCAAAAAAGTCCTAGAAATGATATGGGGACTAAATCAAGGTCTCTAATGAGGCCCAAGAAGAAGTGGCAGGCAGGTCCACCATCTGCAGACACTGGGCTCATGCGACGTATCTCCAGGTGGCACCCTCCACCAAAGCGCAGGGGACAAACATTCTAAGCAGAAAAAAATCTCCCAGCCAGTCTCTCACCCTGGCCATAGTCTTCTGCACCAGGAGCTTCTCCCAGCTTCCCACTGGGCAAGAGGGCACTCGGGAAGCAATATGGTGTGGTGGGCAGGGATGGCCAAATTGGGATCGAATCCTGGCTTTGCTACTTTTGAGCTCAGTAACCTTGAGTAAACAACCCCTCTAAGTCTTCCACTAGGTATAAATGGAAATAATGATCTCTACCTCACAGGGGTGTTGTGCTAACTCTATCAATCAATCAATCTATCTAAAGCTATACATCTCTACATAACTATCGATATTAATCTATATCTCTCTATACATGTATATATGTTTTAATATATAATTATATATATTATACAATATAAATTATATATTTATATATAATATAGGAAATATATTATAATGACAGGTAATATAAATATATATATTTTATACATGGAGAGAGAGAGAAAGAGGGGGAGAGAGATTGAGAGAGAACCTTCTGCAGAGCCCCTTGTTCAGAAAATGGCAGTTCTCATCTGCCCCCTCTCTTCAGACATTCTGCCAATCCAGACTCTCCCCACCCGAGCCTAATACAGTAAGGGGGTAAGTCAGATAATGGGAGTTGAGGGGAGTTTGGAGCCTCAAGTGAAGGTTAAACAAAGGATTTATGGACATTAGCGGACAAATGGGCACTATGTAAACCTCTGTCTTGGGAACTGAGGATTGCCCACACCTCTTTCAAAAGTAGTCCAACTCCACCAACGTCTCCCCGACCCAGTGGCCTCAGGAAACAGGAAGGCTATGCCAGCTTGGCGAATTCTCTCTGGGTAACTTGGGATAAAGGAGGCCAGGGTGCCCAGGATTCACTGAGATCCCTCCAATATTATTTTCCAGTGTTTCCACCTTTTCCTCAAGCACGGACAATAGGAAATAGATTTTTGCTACATTTTCTTTGACAGGAACTCAAAAGCTTAGAAACAGAGAACATCTAAATTTATAACACTCTAAATACTGGGGTTTGTACTTAGAAAAATAAAAGCCTCCACTTTCCAAATGTTCCACCAAGCTGTAGTTCTTAGGATTGACCAGTAGATGGCAGCATTCGAGAGAGCCCCAGCAACTGTGGAGAAACCCTACCTTAAAGAGAGAAAGAGCGAGCAGAGGAAAGAGGCGCTGGGGTCAGGCTGGCTCTTTTTGCTGACTGCTTTCCTGTGAGGGGACAACATGGTGAGCTGGGGGTCAGCCCTATCTTCCATAAAGGGAACTTGAGACTGAAAGAGGTGACACTCTTTTCCTGCTGGCACACAGCTAGCCAGTGGGAGACTGGCCACATACAGGGCTGGGTCTGTTTCCACCCGCCCCACCTCCATGGATCTCCGAGGAGATGAGTGGGAAGGTGACCAAGCCCATCTCACTCAGTCCTCTGCACATGCCTCAGGCCATTCCCCACGCCTGCTCTGGCTCTCCCTTGCACTCTAAGCTCATAGCTTCCTCGAAGCCCACTCCTGCGAGAGGTGTCCCGTATCCAATTTCCCTCACCGCATCACTCCCTTACTCTGCGGCACTAAGCAGGTGTCTAGGCCCTTGGTACTCAAAGTGTGGCACCAGCAGCACCGGCACTACCTAGTTAGAAATGCAGGCTCTCAGGCCCCACCCCAGACCTGCTGAACCCACATTATAATAGGCTCTCAAGGTGATTCATGCGCACATAAAAGTCTGAGAAGCACCGGGCTAGCTCCCCTCGTGTGCCAAGGGCCTTAAATGTCTCTGGTCACAGCTAGTGAGTAAGGTGGCTGGGTTTCCAGAGGCATCTACTGAGGCAGGTAATGCCGGGCTGCTCATCAGGATCCACATTAGGAGGTTAGTTGTTTTAAGGCTTAGCCTCCAGTATCAGGAAAGGGATACCTCTGTCTTCACCTCCTCTTATTCCCACCAGAGTCAGGGCTCTGAACAATAAGCTTAGCAGCCCAAGCTGCATGAGCCTGGGAAGCCAGAGGACGGCTCCTAGCCTGAACGCCCGAGCCCCAGTAAGAGGGGTATCGGCAAGGCCAGGGGAGTGAAGCCCTGCCACCCTGGGCGCCACAGGAAAGAGAGACAGGTGCTGAAGCAATGCCATGACCTTGGGGCCGTCCAGTGGGAAAGCAGCCATGGAACCATCTTATCAAGAGGCAACGAAGCAGAGGCACTGAAGGGGGATCTGCTCTCTGTCAGGCACAGGTAAACGTTACTCTCCAGGCCAGAGACAAGATGAGCTGCCCAGAGGCCACGGCATCTCCAGGCTAGGTGAGGGCCCCCTAAAACTGGAATTGCCTGGTCTCCCGTGCAGACCTTCTGCCCACCCTCCCCTAGCCCATGATGACTTACTTGTGATTCCTCTTTTCTTACCTAAGAATCCTATGAAATAATAGGCGTTATTTGGTTTTCCTCCTAATGCCCCTAAAGACTGTGGCATCTTAAAACACTCCTGGAGGGAAAGAGAACGCAAGATTCTCAGCTCATGTGTGGACTGCTGCTCACGGATCTCCGTGCTCACATGGCGGTGGGATGGGCGGGCAGCAAGCGGCTTGGGGAAAGGTGCGACTTACTTTGAAGGCGTCGACATAGACAGGATTGATTTGGTTTATGCCCAGGCGGAGGGGCACAATGAGCAGCAAGGGTTTCCAGGCTGGAGAGCAGGCAGAGGGGCCCTTACTCTGGGTCGAAGCATTCAGAGACTCAGGGGGGCTCTCAGCAGCTGTTTCGGCACTCAAGGGGAGGGTGTGGCACATTTTTTCTAGAAACAGAAGACAAGAGGGCTGGGTAAATAAGGGACATCCAGCCCTAGGAGACGTGCCAAGGGCAAAACTAAAGGAGACCTCACGTGACAGCCGCTGCCTGGAAGGCCCTTCCCCCCGCCAGCGGGGCCCTGCTGCCCCACCTCCTACAGGAAGCCCAGGCCACTCTTCCAGCCCTTATTTCTCCTCCTTCTGGCAACTGAACACTCACTTACCTCTTGTCAGATACTATGGGCTCACTGGGAGAATCTCATTTCTCAACTAGACTGCAAGGGCCTTGGAAACAGGGACTGTATCTGTTGGTCCCTCTAACCCCGTGGCGGGGAGCACAGGGGGGCCGCCACAGAAGACCTGTCAGTGGTTTAACTGATTACCCGCACGTGGGGAGTCCTGCAGGGAAAGGGTCTGGTGCCTCACTGAGGGGCAGCAGAGATCCTCTAATTGTTTTCTCCCTTTCAGAAAGCTGAAAGGGAAGAGAAGAAGGGGCGCAGGGAATGATTAACCGGAGCCCTGTGCTCCCCTGTCCTGCTAGACGGGCAGGCCAGAGAGTCGGGGGGCAGGGGAATGGGGGTGTGTGTGTATCTTCTTTCTCTCTTTCTCCCTCGCTTTCTGTCTTTCTCTCCCACCACGCCCCACACACATTCTGAATGGTGAGGAAGAACCTCATCACCCAGCCACCCGAGAAGGTAAACTGGCCCGGGACTCACTGATATCTTCAATAACCACGGTGTTATCCATTGAAACATAAACAGCCAAGGAATTCCATTCATCAAATAAAGCAAGTTTTCTGCAAAGCAACATACATTGAAGTCACAATTGGGGAAGATGGACATCTCGGCAGGAAGCAGTACAACCTATGTATGCCCAGCGTTCCTGAAGTTACCGAACACTGAGCCACAGAGAAGTTGGGATTCAGGTCAGGTCTGGCTCCCTTGACTGAGCTCTGGAACATTCTATGTCCAGGGACCTTGAGAATGCCAGAGGCACTGTTTCTGCACCTCAAAAATAAGGCCTGCTTTACAAAATGCAAAAGGCTGCCTTACAAAATGATGGTACTCCTACTGGGCGAAAGAGAGAGGTTACCAGTGCATCTTCTCCCAAGAGATTTTGTTTTCGTTTCTTAAATAAGAGACATTCTGACTTACTCCCTTTTTCAAAAAAAGAAAACTGTTATTAATATACACATATATATATATTTGTTGAGGAGCATACATAATACAAACAATAAGTTCTAGGGAAATCCTGGGGGGGGGGAGAGAGAGAGAGAGGTGATCTCTTCTGTCCCTTCCCACATGCGGTAAGGATGCTGTCCCAGGAGACTTGGGCCGCAGATGGCTTCAGTGCCAGGCCTTGCTGGTCAACAGCTGAAGACAGAGCATGCTGAGGTGCATGACTTCAGAGGAGGTTAGAAAGAAAACCCCTTTAAAAGAGAGATTATCTGATGTCTGAGTAAAGTACCTTGTCTATTTCTCCCTTATTTCTTTCTCCTCTTGCCAGTTTGAAGAAGACATGTTTACCCTGGCTACTCTGGAATTCTGCAGTAAAGCCCCGTCTCAATGGCCGACAAAACAAACCAAAACAAAACAAGACAAAAGACACATTCTCTCCCAAACCAAAGTAACTCCCAAGAAGAGGTTAATTACCATTATATTTTAATTTCATTTAATGTAGTATCTTCCCCCAAAATAATAATGACGACATCATCATCATCTACTGTTGTTAGTAACAATCACGATGACTCAGAACCCACTTAAATTCTTTAAAAATGTATGTTTCCATTTGCTTGTTGTTGGGAAGCTCAAAGTTTAGAAGAAAGAAGCAAATTCTGAGGGATGTCATTTATAAACCAACCACATCAAGCTAGGTTTTGGGCTCGGCACAGCCATTCTAATCTTCTACACTTTCTGCCCTGGGTTCCTACAGTGGCTCCCGAAATACCACCAGATCCTCACTCAGCAGATCAACAACACCCCAAAAACCACTACGGACCAAGATAAGAAAGTGGTCTCAGAGAGGCTGCACTGTTAGCAAAGAGTAATGCAAAGATACAGGTTTCACTTGGATCCCCAGGAAGTCCAGACTACTCCCCTCAAAAGCACATTTACAAAGCATTCCAGTTCATTGAAGGTTGGCTAATAATTGAAACAGTGCCCCATCTGTATTTTGCATGGAGCAGGTCCCATCATCACACGCCAGAGAGCCCAGGAATTGAAGTAGCTACCAAAGGAGGCTAGACAGTTTCAATTTTCTGATGCCTAAATCCAGCCCCAGATTCTATCTGCCATTTTCATTCATTCATTCATCAAGTATTTATTGAGCACTTACATGTGCCAGGCAGTTTCATGTGCTAATATTACAGGAGTGAACGAGGCAAATACAATCTCTGCCCTCATGGAGTTCCCATTTGGTGACAGGTTGTCAGAAAGGAGACTGACAATAGGTGAGATGGCCTGCAGGTGTAGGTGCTGATGCCACTCACCCCATTCATTTCCAAAGCATTGGTCCTGGCCTCTCCATGTCGCCTCTTGCTGTGGGAGGTGAATTCTGAGACTTAACAGGACAATTGCGAAAGTACCATGCTGGGGTACCTTGAGTCTCCTAAGAGATGACAAACTGATTCTAAGACTCCCTTGAGGTTTGTCTCCTCCAGTAGGTGGTGAGGTCCTTGAAGCAAGAACTACACCTAGTTTATTTCTGTGCACTCAGTACTTAGGGCAACAGAGGTACCCAGTAAATGTTGAATGAATCAGTGAAGATTTTTTTTTATACCAAACAGGGTGGGAGTCTGTGTCTTGCCGAGGCTGCCTCAGGCTTCCCCGCTTAGTGTAAACCCTTTGGCTTCAAAGTGACCCTCAGGCTGACGGCTGAGCATGTGAGCACCAATCTACAAGTGGGATACGGAATGAGTCCTGAGGGGCCTCCCCATAGACTGGTACCAATGACTATAACTGTGATTTACCAAGACAGCTGCCCACACACATTACACATTTCAAAGAACTATCTGAGCAAAATGGTACAGATGTTTGGTGGCTTAGTGGGATGGCAGGAACAGCTGGGTTGATGGGATGTTGAGTTGGTGGAGGGAGGCATAGGAGATGGTAGAATAAGGCGCATGCCAGACTCTCTTACTTACTTTAACACCTGTGCAACTGTATTTGGTCCAAACCATTCGCCAATTGATTTCCCTTCTCCTACACCCATCTGTGCTGTTTTTATGTGGAAAAATAATAAACAGGTTAGCAAACCACAAACTCCTAATTTTTTGCGCAAATAAGTAGATGGGACGACTTAGTAGAGCCACATACAAAGCAGGGGACAAGAAAAGCAAGTACAGCAGTGTAAGCTGAATTTCACATACAGTGTTCCTTTCCTCTTAATTGAACTACAGAACAGAGAGACAGCCTTTAAACTACTCATGTGACCTTACCCATTTGATGGATAGAGTAGCAACAATCTTTTCTATCTAGGAAGCACTGTAGGATTCGTTGGTATTCTTTGGGTTGTTCTTTCTGTTTCTCCCAGTTCCAGTCTTTTTAGGAAAAAGAAAAAATGAGTTAAAATTGTTTTTATAACTGCTTGTTATCTCTGCACTCTTACTGTGACTACGAGGTTAGAAGGAAAACAAAGGAGTTACATGTAGAAGGTGGGAGCGATCAGGTCAGAACATTCCTAAGTATCTTTAACGTTGAGGACCAAGACATCTGGAAACTGTTTTCTTTCAAAGACTCAGTGGGTATAAAGTAAAAGCAAAACAAGAAGTTGACCAAGGAATTGACTTATCCCACGAGCTTGAGTTGGATAAATATTACATGAAGACAGTGTCACAAGGCCTTTCTGGTCAGCTACTCAGTGAACAGGAGGTCACCACAAAACCTGGCAGTATATCCGTGTCTCACCCAGACGCTGTTATGTCTCATGTCCACATAAACAGCAACGGCTTTGGTCCGTATATTTTGGCAGCATTGCCAACAGAGTCTCATGGGGGGAAGTGCTCTTCTGACACACACCTATTCCCAGGAGAATATACACAATTTGCAACTAAGGAAGCTTTTTTTAAAATTGCATGCTGCCATTTTTACAAAAGGCCACAATGAGTTTTGGAAAAAAAATACCTTTGTTATCAGGTGTTCCAGGTTTCCTTATGACCAAAACTAAAATAATTACATCTGTGGGGATCCCACCTGTGCCTCAGGCACAGCCCCCCCAAATCCTATAGGGGCTGCTTATTGCTTACTGAGGACAACTGCGCAAACTCTCGTCGGGGCTTCCCTGGTGGCGCAGTGGTTGAGAGTCCGCCTGCCAATGCAGGGGACACGGGTTTGTGCCCCGGTCTGGGAAGATCCCATGTGCCGCGGAGCGGCTGGGCCCATGAGCCATGGCCACTGAGCCTGCGCGTCCGGAGCCTGTGCTCCGCAATGGGAGAGGCCATAACAGTGAGAGGCCCACGTACCACAAAAAAAAAAAAAAAGAACTTTCGTCGTCACTGCTGTGGACAGGATGCACTATTCCCATTCCCTCAGCTCTATGAACTCTAATGGGACAGATTTCTGAGACTTAGTTTGCTTCCAAGACAGAAATTTCTCTCCTGAGGTTTTAGAGAGCATTTGAATTCACAACTGAAATCGACTTGAAGCCAAAGGCCAGTGTCTCCAGAGTCTTTAGTTCTCTTCGCTTCTAGTATTTCTGAAACCAAAGTTTTAAACATCGTATCCAGCAGTCTTCAAAGGGTGAAGAACACCCAACTGTTTTTCATCAGCTACCAAACTGTCCAAGTCTGGGGGAAATCCTGATTAGCTGGCTTCTAAGTACCACTAAATATTTACTGATGACAGTGATAAGTGAACACCCCACCTCAACTGTAAAACAACCGAATAGGAAACACTCCAAAATACTTCTTTATAAAATTACATCTTCTCATTCGTCTTAGCTACAAGATCTATTTCCACATTCTTCCTGCTACTTGCTTTTATATTAAGACAATTGAGATTGCTGACTGTGGGTTTTTTCCCCCAGTTTGCTTTCCACAAAATTCACTTCCAGAAGAATCATCTTGAAGTGTTTCATAAATGAGAAAGTTAAACAGTAAAAACGATCTGCTCCAAGAAGTATGTGTACAGTAGAAAAATCACTGGACAAGGAGTCAGAAGACCTGCATTCTATTCCCAAATCAATCGATGCCTTCTTGCTGTTTGACCCAGGGCAAGTCACCTTACTTCCTGAGCCTCAGTTTCCTCATCTGTAAAACAGAAATTATGATACTACCCGGGGAACACAGGCACAGGATATCCTAAACTCTGAAAAAAAGGCACGAAGCCCTAAACCCTCCCCAGCCCCTTCCCCAATCTTCTCTGGGAACCGCAGGAAGATGTGTGAGGTTGTGTAGTCCCGGACAGGGAGCGACGTTTTTGTACCTCTGAATCTCAAGGAGCAACAGCTGATGAGTTCAGCAGCCCAATCTCATCCAAGGTGTTCTTTCACTCCCTCATCCCCAAGGCAAACCAGACTTTCCCCCAAGTGCCTGAACTGGCATCTACCCAAGGTCAGCCTACAGATGCCGACAGGGAAGCACACGCATGTCTTAAGAAAGCAAGACTCGAGAGTTCCAGCTGTGATTACTGGAAGGTTCTTAATGAAGCAGCCTCCTGAGGAAGCTGATTTAAGGATTTCTTCATCATCGAATGGACATCATCAGTGAACCCAAACCAAAATAGCTCCCTCATTAGGCACTTCCTTTAGGTCACTGACATCCTTCACTAGGCAGATATTTTAAATGAGGTCAAAAAACAGACTTACTACCACACCCTTCTTCCTGCTCCCTTTGTTATCTGACCTGTTTAAGGACTCACGCGAACAATAGTGAAGATGGAAACTCTAAATGATACACCTGCCTCAACGTTCATCTGTCCCAGGAAAATAAGTCTCCGGCTTGGTGAGTCACAAGGAAATGCCGGCTGTTTCCTTCTCACGAGAGGTTTTGCCAACTTGTCAGCCCCACTACTTGGACTTGCAGAGAGTACTTCAGGACCTGCAGCTCTGTTCCCTCGGCACCAGTGCTAAACTACCAGCAGCAACTGCGACTGCAGAGGTCTCCGAGGCAGTTTCCAGAACAAATTTAACTCACCCCTGCCCAAGTGTCTGCAGATAAGGGCTTGAGCCAGCATCATTTGTCCACAGCGTAGCATACATCCCCAGCCAGCGTCTGACGAAGGGCCCGTTCCCCCTGTTGGCAAAATGAATGGGGATGAATGAGTTCCTTGAACTGCCCTTTCCCGAAACATCAGCATATTTGGGAATCATACAAGACAGACAGGTACACATACTCGGAATAGAGAGGCAAAAGATATAGCCAGACATCAAACAGGGTTTGTTACAGGGTGGAACTTGCAAAGATAATGCTGAGTTAACCAAAACAGGTTCTATGGCCAAAGGAAAACAAACAAATGAACAAAACCTGCCCCTTATATTTTCCGCCTAGAGACATCCAGGTATACGTGCAGTTTTGGTACATGACTACCATGTATGACTACCAACACTTAGTCCATGCCATGTCATCATCTGCTTGACTGAACCTGACTTTTCACAACTCACTTCTCGGGGAGGGCAATCTTACCTTAGTTAAGGAATAAATGCTACCAAACTTGATTATCAAAATGGTCAAGGAAATCTGGAAGGCTCTTGACTGTTCTAAATATGCATTATGAAGGTCTGAACAGTAAGAGGGAGAATGTAAAATAGAGGAAAGAGTCCTAGATTAGGCATCAGAAGACCAGTCTCTAGTTACCTAATCCAAGTCTCATCTGTAGACTGGGGATAATAGCACATGCCTTGCCTACTATTAGTGGATATTATAAGAATTAAAAGAGAGAGTACAAAAGTGTTCTACAACCCACTCAGGACGATGTAAATATTTGGTGTTATGAGTATGGTCATAATTAAAAATACCACTAATAAATTAGAAATGTACTAACTTTTTAAAAGGCACAAAGCCAGTTAATACGACAACGGGTTCCATTTTAAGAACACTTGATGTAACAAAAATCCCATAAACGTGGCCAGGGTGAGCTCAATATCCTTTTTTCAAGGTACCAGTGAAATGAGATAACTTAGATGGCGGAGGAGACATTCTGCTTTCATTGCTTCATTTCCAACATGGAAGTGGAAAAGTATGCTATAAGCATGGTTTCACAAGATAAACTGTAAAGGGGGTCATCAACCGCGTAAGACAAGTGGGCCAAGGTGGCCGCTCCTTTCCTTTTGTTGTGGGGACTGAAGGAGAGTTGCTACAGCAAGATGGGGAAGGTTGAGCCAATTTGTGAGCTGGAAGGGGAGTCCTTTGGCTCTTGCTAATGGTGGGATTATGGACCAGATTAGTATGGAAAAGATGCAAGGAAGCCCACATAAAAAAAAGATCATCTCTTCCAAAACACTGTCAGAGTTGAACTGCAAATGTTTTCAAATCTTGCAAAGATCTCTTCACCCAGAAAAAAGTTTAACAGTTTAGAATCACTGGGTACTAAAGATTGTTCTTTTGTGTATTTTGCTCAGGTACTTCCTGTGGAGAGCAAAAAAAGAAGAAAAAATGTCTGTGTGAACTTCACTCTTTGCACTTATCAGAAAGGTTCATTTCACTCCAGTTACTAGGTCCAGTCCTGGACCAAAATCAGTCAGACAGGTTTCCTCTTAGGAGAATAGCTTCCACCATTTGAGTTTGGTGATCCTTTCCTACAGTACCATGAGACTAGGAAGAGGTCACCCTAGCAAACATTTCACAAATTTTCTCTGGAGGGATCCTATTCACTTAGCTCATTGAGCTGTCCTTTTTTCTAGACAGCAGCTGGTACTCTTAACTGACTAGAATTAGTTCCAAGAAAGTCCATTATAATTCATCTCCCAGTGGCAAGATGTTTTCATCTCACAGGGAAAAAAAAAAGCAAAGGAATTATTTTCTTTCTTTCAAGGTACAGCCATCTTTAATAATCAAATAGCTCCACAAAGCAGTGGATTATAATTTAATAGATACTGTCCAAATTAAAAGCTTGACTTTTTCCTTGCTCTTAGAATTAAAACAAGTAACACTTCTAAGTGCCTGAACACTTGGAGGTGGTTGCGCTCAAAAGTATACTGGCATTACACATTAACACCCTGGAACCATACATGATGAGGCACGTCAGAAATGAGATTTCTGGATGAAGCATAAGACTTAACTACTCTGCCACATTAAATTATTCGCCATAGTGAGCTGTTAGTTCTGAGGTTTCCATGATGTCACTGATAACCTCAGGAAAGCTATCTACAAAGAAGAAAGCACAGTATAATAAATGATATACCTACCAATTGGTGAAAATTTCCTTCTGTATGTAAACCATAGACGAGCACTTATATCAGACAACAGCTTGGATTTTTCTGTAATTAAATGTGAAATTAAAATTAAATCATTGTATCCCATCTGAAGATATCTGCCTTTGATTTCTGAGCCAGCAGCAAACTCAATTTCAAATAACCAGACAATTCCATTGTTATGAGGCTAAGGGAAATTCATAGGAAACCCAATCTCATTTTAGCCAAATAATTTCAGCATTTCCTCCCAACTATGTTTTGATCAGAGCTACTGGCTAGTACAATGATGCTGAGTGGTTCCTGCCTCCTTCTCACTGAGAGCCAAAGCCCCAACAGGTACTTAACCCTGGGGTCACATGGCCAAAAGACAAGGACTAGGAAAAGCAAGGATCCTGGATAACCTGCTAACAAGGCAATCAGCCCCTGCCTGAATGATGATGGTTGGTTGGATCTCTTATCAGCATCCACTGTCTGCTATCTAAAACTAGGGATGGGTCGTGTGTGTGTGTGTGTGTGTGTGTGTGTGTGTGTGTATGTGGGGGGGTACACACAAATGTTTAACTACGAAGGAGATGTCCCTGCTAAGCAAATTAAGTGTATAAGAAATTTATCAATACTACCTACTGCAACTGGCATTTGTAATCTAAATGGGTGTATAACATCACAAATGCTTTTGTATATTTTTTTCCAAAGCATGCTTTCTTGTATTTTATGGCATAAATTTACTTCGATGGCCACAAATCTGGCATCCACATGTCATCTGTACTTAGATGTGGTTCCATCTTTCTTAGTCTTCTCTCTCCCCCTTCTCAACAACACATCTATATTTGTATTCTATAGAGAACTTATAGCCATTGCACTTTAAAAGAAGAAAAGGAAGTTCAATTTTAGCCAATAGTCTCTATTTTTTCTCCTGCCTTTCCTTTGAACAAATCAGAAAGTTGAGCTGTCTGGATTTTCTTTCCCCTTCATGTTGCCGGTGCCTAGCACATTATGGGAAGCAGACGTAAAATGGTTAAGAGCAAGACTTCTGGAGCCATATTCTGCCTGGGTTTGAACCCTGACTCTACTACTTACCAACTGTGTGGGCTTGTCACTTAACCTCTCTAAGCTTCAGTTTCCTCATCTTTAAAATGGGGAGAATGATCGTACCTACTTCATAGACTTATGAGTATTCAACAAGATAACACTACATGGAAAGTAGTAGCTTACATGGTACAGTATGCAGTAAGTCTGAGGTAAATGTTAGCTGTTATTATATTCCCTCCTCTCAAATGCTCACGCCACTCACTCCTTCCTCTGATATTCTCTATGTCTTCCAGCTTGCCTATATGCTAGAAAGTCTGGGGAAAAGTTGTATAGACATTTTAATAATAATTTCACTTTGAAAGGTGTTTTCCAGCCTAACGTTTGAAAATGGGCATATTTGAGGACATGGAAGCAACCTAAGTGTCCATAGACAGATGAAATGGATAAAGAAGGTGTGGCACATATATACAATGGAATATTACTCAGCCATAAAAGGAAACAAAATTGAGTTATTTGTAGCAAGGTGGATGGACCTAGAGACTGTCACAGAGTTAAGTAAGTCAGAAAGAGAAAAACAAATACCGTATGCTAACACATAATTATGGAATCTAAAAAAAAGTGGTTCTGAAGAACCTAGGGGCAGGACAGGAATAATGACGCAGACATAGAGAATGTACTTGAGGACACGGGGAGGGGGAAGGGTAAGCTGGGATGAAGTGAGAGAGTGCCATGGACATATATACACTACCAAATGTAAAATCGATAGCTAGTGGGAAGCAGCTGCATAGCACAGGGAGACCAGCTCGGTGCTTTGTGACCACCTAGAGGGGTGGGATAGGGAGGGTGGGAGGGACATGCAAGAGGGAGGAGATATGGTGATGTATGTATATGTATAGCTGATTCACTTTGTTATAAAGCAGAAACTAACACACCATTGTAAAGCAATTATACTCCAATAAAGATGTTTAAAAAAAGAAAATGGGCATATTTGGCAACTTGGGGATCCCTGTTGTCATGGAATGCTGAACTAGAAGAGATCATCTCTAGTCCCCCTCCAGTTAATTACTGGTGAAAGGAGTTAAGATCTGGAAAGAGAAAGTGAATTATCCAAGGTAGAAGAGCCAGAATACATAAGGTCTCCTAACTGCTATCACTAGGTGTTCTCGACTATTCAGGATTCTCCAATCAAAAGGATGAAGTCAGACTCAGATGGAGTTAAGAGATGCTAACTTCCTCTCCTGCCTTTTTTTAAAATTTTTTAATTTTTTTAATTTCTTGGCCATGCCACATGGCATGTGGGATCCTAGTCCCCCAGCCAGGGACTGAACCCACGCCCCCTGCATTGGAAGCACAGAGTCTTAACCACTGGGCCGCCAGGGAAGTCCCCCCTCCTGCCTTTTGATCAGCTTCTTCCTGTCCCTCCCTCCATGCTAGGGCCTCCAAAGAGGATCTCTCCTCAGATACAAAAATCAGAGCTGCCTCTCTCCAAGTTCAGGCTTTATCGATGTGCTGGGTTGTTAGCAGTTTCAGATGAAAAGGTCTTTCCCAATCTATAAGAGCATAAGTGTAAGGAAGAAAAATCCAAGCCTCCTTTCCATCTAGTTGCAGTGGGTAAAAGTTCTATACAAAATCAGAATAAACTGAGACAGTTCTGCAGTCAGCAAAAGCTCTAAAACTATAAGACTTCTCAGTGTCTGATATTGTTTCTGAGAGCCATGGGCTGTTTAGAAGGTCCTTGGGTGGCAGTGTTTTTCATCTAGATAGAAAAGGACATGAGAGGAATGAGAAGTATGTAACCCAGTCATCAAAGACTAGATACTGGTTAGTGATACCAGGAGCAGGTCCATGTTTTTTGAAACCCGAGGCTTATAGAATCTGGGGGTTCTCCTTTAAGGAAAAGAACAAAAATACATGACTTTTTCAAATCGTACAAATACCAATGACCATGTGAACACACTGCTAGGGCCTCTCAGGACCTTAGAAGGGACCTTGCATGCAAGCAAGGGGCCTGAGGCTTAAACTCCTCTGGTTGTCAGGTAAATCCGCCTAGGAGTAACATTAACCCTTATCAACCCAAGGAGGAAAACAGGATAGGACCTTAACCTTGGGCACCCACCTCATTTGTGTTCTCACAGTCCAATGCTACCAAACCTTACCGGTTTTAAGAAGATGCTGTTTCCCCAAGATCCATACCAACTCATCTGTATCTGGAAATTCTTCTAGGTAGTCAGTGAAAATAGTAATCTGGTTTTCATACTTGGATAAAACTGAAAGAAAAAGAAAGAAACTTAGGCAGAATTTAATACAGAGGGCTTGCTTCTGTGGTTTACTGATTATTACCTTTGTCCTGAAGGTAAAAGGTCACTGGCTAGAATTTAATAGAAGCAAATCCTTTTCCTTGAGGAACAAAGACACTCACAAGGCCTGAAAATCCTTTAGTAGAGGGATTTCCTCTTGACCACATATTTTGACCTTCCCTTTCTCATGGGCCCATGTGGCACCATCTCTGAATAATTTTTTGGTCACAGCTATGTCAAACCTTTTTTTTTCCCAATGGGGCTTTCTTTGTAAATAGTCACTTTCCAGCTTTTCCTAGTGTGACTGTAGCAGGTGGCACAATAATACCTGCATACCTAACCCCTGTCCACATCACAGGGAATATTGTGAGGTTTCTAGCGGCCAGTGGCTTAGAAGGGGGTTATGATAAGCCTGAAAGACTATACAACTGTGAAAACATAATATTTTAGCTGGAAGGCCAGATGTTTTAACAGTACTTTCATTTACCATTTTATTCACTTATAACTTCTGCAAAGAAGAATCTTGAAGCTGTAGAGAAATATAACTTGTTCTTGGGATTCACAAGTGACTCTCTCTCAAGAGAAAGCAACCAAACAAAATACAATTAAATCTCATAAGTTCACAGGCCACAGTCTCATAACTTATGGCCATGTAATGCGAGATATGTTAATATTCACTTTTGTACCACCTGCGGAGAAAGGGTCTGCTGAAAGAGTCGAGACTGATTTATGAAGGGGTCTTATTGCAAAAGTTCCCTTTAAGTAATTTTCTGAGAGAAAGAATATTGTAGGTAAATAAGCTTCCAAGCCAGCCCAGAAAAATCTATCTTAACCTGTAACCAGAAAAATCAAATTGTTAGTATATTTCGTAGTTTATGGTGTTATTTCAATGACAAATCACATTTCAAGTTCAAAGCTGAGATAACTCAACACACACCTTCTCTTCTCAGCTCTTGGAGGCTCCCAGCTCCTATGGGGAGGGGAGCTCAGACAGAGTAGGGGCCATTTTGTGCAGATACAAGTAGCTGCAGGGACTCTCCCAGACCAGTCCCTAAGAGCACCAGGGGAATAGTTTCCTATAAAAGCAATGGCACTGTGGGATGTGTTTAAGCTCACTTGAAAGGACAAATTGCTTTCTTTTGGCTTTGTTTTCTAAGGCATGCTGTTTTCATAGAAATAAATGTTCTTAAGTATAAATGAGTCTTATCTGATCATGAAAACAGGTTACGTGGTTGGAGGCTGATGTTATACTTTGTATAATTTGTATAAATTGAAGTTATAATTTGTTTGAAGTTAAAATTTTAGAAACACAGCTACCCAGGGATACTGCCTTTCTTGAAACACATTCCAGAAGTCCAATCTTTCAGGGATTTAAGTAGCCTTTCTCCTCAAGATGTTTTAATCATTAGGGTTACAGCCTTGGCAGTATTTCAAACCTAAAGATGTTAGAAATGAGACAGCCATTTCATTCCCCAGTGAAAACTCATCACTGCCGAATCTGCCAGGGAGCTTGTGCCATCTTAGCCTTTCTGCCACTGGCCTCAGCCCCTGGCCCATGCCCAGGAAACAGCAGGCTAAAAATGATCATCCAGGTCAGGCCAACCCCAGGAGGTGGTGGACTGAGGTGGCATAAATCACACTCTGTACCTCCCCACCCTACTCTATACCCTTCACAGGCAAGAGAAATCAGCTTAAAATGAACATCCAGTGTAGCATAGAAAAGAGAAAAAAGAAGTCAGGAAATAAGTAGCTTGCGAGGAGTGTGGGAAAGGGGCAACTTCTCTGGCATTCCCCTGGTAGGGATGAGGAAGGGTGGCATTGGATGAATGTACAGCATGTATGCATATAAGCCTTGGGTCTTTTTTTAGTACTGGCTGAAAAAAGAAACATTTTTCTATCGCCAACCCTGTCTCAGTGAGTCATTGCCCAGCTATCTGGTCAAATTAGTACAGCCCCTTAAAGCCTGTGAGAACTGCACTGCTTCATCTGAGATGGCTCTGACCAAAATGGTAGCCAAAGAATTTTCCTCTTGCTCTTCCACACCACCCCCCAAGGCCAGCAGAAAGGGCATTACAGTCTCTATTCTGCCTGATTCTCCTCTTAGAAAACAGACTCCCAGAATGCAGTGTGTCAGGCCATAGCCAGCCTGAGTTGAAAGCTACATGGATGAAACAAATGAAAAGCCAGAACAGAAGATGAGATTAACGGAAGCAGAGAGCAGTAACACGGGGAGAGTATATAAATGGGAGTCTGGGGAGGAGAGAGGAATTGGTCTTCTACAAGAAGACCCCCAAGAGATGAAGAAGCCAGCTGGGATGCGGCTGAGGCATAGAAGTGAAATGGCATTTCCAAACAAATCACTTCTCACTAATGGCAATCCTTTGGAAAAAAAATTTCGAAAACTACTTTTGTCTTGCCTTAAAATTAACAAACAAGACATCAGCCCCATATTAGTTCCTTGCCCTTTCAGCCTGTTTAAAGACAGAGAACTGTACAGGCAGAGCTACAAATACTGCAGCTTAGTGGACCAAGAATTCGCTTCTACAAGGGCCGATGGACAACAGGCTTCACTCTGTTCCATTCTACTTTAATAATTATTGCACCGAAGTCTCTGCTGGGTTAGCTTAGGAGTCAACTAATAATTGATAAAAATGTTTCCATAAACTCCTGGAACCAAAAAGTCTCCCAGTCTTGGCCAAGTGGCTCTGTGTACATGTTGGGGCATGGCTTCAACAGTCAGCCAGGTGGTTGATTAACTCTGCCTTAGTTTTCCCTTTCTGCTTGTACAGAGCTCGAGGTTAGCCAGAGTGAGAGCTGAGGGCCTTCTCAGGTCTTTCCTGAGCATGTGCACAGCCCTGGGAATGCACATAGCCCTGAACATGCATGTGGTCCTCTAGATTCCCAGGAATATGCCTGAACTTTTCAAAGCCCCAATGGATATATTATTCCTCAGCTTTACCTTTTAAACTTTTTGGTTATCTACTCCTCAAACAGCTGTGAAGTTAATCAATTGCCTCTAATAATTTTCCAAAAAAGCCCCGGCAGGGAAGGCTTTCTGTACCTCCAAGTCAGGACAAATAAATACAAGTCTTGTAAGTGGGGTCTTCCGGGGACTCGTCAGACAGATCAAATAATGACAATTCTCTAGAAATAAGGCTTTATAGGAGCTCCAACTGTGTTCTGCGTCCTCCAGGGGCTACCAGGTTGCTGGCTTTCCCTATGGTTGCAGGCTGTGGATTCTCAAGGCTACTGCAGAGCTGGAGAGCAAAGGATGGGCATAGCGCAAGTGAAAACGCCACAAAGCTTACTATTCCTACCAAAATGCAGCTGTTTTTCATGAATAAATACTCCCCAGATTGGTGCAAGCCTTTGGTTAATTTCCAGAGTGCTGCAAAAGTTGATTCTGATCATTTTTGCCAATTCTTGTCATTTCTATTATGGGTAGAATTTTCAGAAGTCCTCACTCTGCCATTTTTGCTGATAACTTACTTTAATAATTTGTTTTCCAGTGATTGCCTATATTTCTAAGGATTGTTTTGTAAAACTGAAAGTAAATGAAGAAAAAATCATTTTAAACAACAGATTTTCTGATAGGGCTTAACAAAGCTTGTACATCAAGGCTCCCAGATTCTGTGGGGTTTGTGCCCCACAAACAACACAGTCACTCTAAAATGAAATCAAAAGGTCACAGAATCTCAGGGCCAGAAAAAGCCTGAGACACCACAGCGTATCTTCCTTGTAGATCACCCTATTCTAAAAGCACTCCAGGATACTGCTGCTTCCAAAACTGCTTTCTCAGCAACACATTTTTTGAATTTTAAAAAAATTGAGGTATAGTTGACGTACAATATTATTTAAGTTTCAGGTATACAACACAGTGATTCACAATTTTCAAAGGTTATATTCCATTTATAGTTATTATAAAATGTTGGCTATGTTCCCTGTTTTGTATTATATGTACTTGTAGCTTATATTTTATACATAATAGTTTGCGCCTCTTAATCCCCAACCCTAATCTTGTCCTTCCCTACTAGTAGTAACCACTAGCTTGTTCTCTATATGCCAGTCCATTTCCTTTTTGTTATATTCACTAGTTTAATGCATACACATTTAACATACTGTCAGGTCACAGCTTCAAAAACATAAGAAAATGTTCACTTCAGACAGGTATGGTAGGGCTGAATACACATTAATATACTCATTCCATAAATTTTTACAGAGTACCTACTATGTGCTAAGCACAGAGAATAAGACATCACTGAAATGTAGCCTCCATCTTCCAAAAGATTTTAATCTAGTAGAGAGGATAGGTCTGGAAACAACTAACAACAATAAGTCCTATAAGAAAGGAAAGTGAGAGAGAAGAGATCAAGATGGTGGAGTAAGAAGACATAGAGCCCACTTCCCCCCCACAAAAGCATCAAAAATACATCTACATGTGGAACAATTCTCACTAAAACTAACTGGAGGGACTTCCCTGGTGGCGTAGTGGTTAAGAATCCACTTGCCAATGCAGGGGACATGGGTTTGAGCCCTGATCCGGGAGGATCCCACCTGCCATGGAGCAACTAAGCCCATGCACCACAACTACTGAGCCTGCACTCTAGAGCTGACGGGCCACAACTACTGAAGCCCATGTGCCACAACTACTGAAGCCTGTGTGCCAAGAGCCCATGCTCTGCAACAAGAGAAGTCACCGCAATGAGAAGCCCGTGAACCGCAAGGAAGAGTAGCCCCCACTCACAGCAACCAGAGAAAGCCCGCATGCAGCAACGAAGACCCAACGCAGCCAAAAATTAAAAGTTAATTAATTAATTAAAATAAAAAAGGAAAGAATCTGTCTGCCAATGCAGAGGACATGGGTTCGAGCCCTGGTCCGGGAAGATCCCACATGCTGAGAAGCAACTAAGCCCCTGCGCCACGACTAGTAAGCCTGCGCTCTAGAGCCCGCGAGCCACAACTACTGAAGCCCGCGTTCCGCAAGAGAAGCCACCGCAATGAGAAGCCCATGCACCACAACAAAGAGTAGCCCCTTCTCGCCGCAACTAGAGAAAGCCCCCACGCAGAAACAAAGACCCAACGCAGCCAAAAATTAATTAATTAATTAATTAATTTTTAAAAACCTGGAAACTGGCAGAAGCACTCCTGTACAACCAAGATAGTAAGAACAATCCACACATAATCCAGTAGGAAGGGAAGAAAAGTGATCAGGTTGAGACCCGTGCCCCTGGGAGGGGAATCAGAGGAAAAGGGAGGTTGCATGGGTGGACACCCACCCTGGGGAGTGATCAGGTTGAGCCACAGACTGGGTGTCCCAGAGCTGGGGTTCTTTGTGGAGGAGACAAGCCCCCTCGGCTGGTTGGAGGACAGCTAGACAACAAGACTGGACTCCATTTGTGAGGAGTGCACGCACGTTGGCTGTCCCCGAGGCAAGGCAGAGAGAGATCTGCTCTGAGGCAGCTGGGTTTCCCACGACCAGCTAGCCATGCACCTCAGCCCGAAGAAACAAGCAATGCTTCCATCCCACTCATTCCATGCCACAGCACACCATTTGGATCTGGGGTAGCCATGACCAGAGAAAAAACTTGACCGTGGGATGCAGAGGTGACTGAGTCGTGGGGTGGAGCCTGGGTGGGGCGGCAGTGGCCATTGTTGACACTTACTCAAGCAGCGTCCCAGAAGCCGCCCAGATCTCTGATGGCAGCCACCCCACCACAGCTCACACCCCCACCCCAATACACACAGAGTGACCACAAGGGCCCCGCCTGCCCTGCGGAGCAGTTTCACAACAGGGTGGGAGCAGCTGAGGCTGGGGACAGTGATCAGCTGTGAGAGACAAAGGGGAACTGCCCCTAAGGCAGGGCAGAGAGAGGTCTGCCCTAGCAGCTGCTGGATTTCCCATGACTGCCTTGCCGTGCCCGCCAGCCCAAGCTCAATGAATACTCTAGCCCCACTCAACCCATGCCATAGCACTGAACTGGATCTGGGGTGCCCATGACAGAGGAAAAGACTCGACTATGGGACACAGGGGTGACCCAGTCCCAGAGTGGAGCTACTCTTAGCTCTTACTCAAGCAGTTTCTCAGAAGCCCCCGAGATCTCTGACAGTGGCCGCTGTATCACAGCTAACTTCCCAATATACATGGAGAGTCCACACAGGCACCGTCTTTCCTGTAGGGCAGTTCCACAACAGGGCAGGGGTGGTGGAGGCTGTGAGGAACAAAGGGGATCTGCACCTGAGGTTATGTCTGTGTGGAGCCACAGACACCTATACAGGCAGTGCATTAGACCTCTGTCAGCGCACAGGCCCCACTTGCTTCAGCACACCCCTCCTCTGGGGCAAAGGTCCTGGTGTGGGGAGAGGGAAAAACACACACTTAAAAGGAACAGATTTAGCTCAGGCCCCACTCCTGAGAGGGTGGTGACAGCCACTGAGCAGAGAGGAAGTCCCACCTCACACCCACCTCCAGCTCTAGCCCTTAAATCTCCAGCCACACCAGCTACGAAGGTGATAGCTGCCAGCACACCCTGAGGAAAGATGTGACTTGCATTCACATCAAATCCAGCTCTTCCACCAAAGGCATCCAGCATACACAGTCTGTATAGAGGTGGTCCCACAGAAAAATACACCTTCAAGACTGCAATAGATAACGGTTCCACCTATATCACAGAGGCAAGAAAGTTAAGCAAAAATGAAAAGGCAGAATAACTACTCTTAATTGAAAGAGCAAGAGAAAGCCCCTGAAAAATAAATAATGAAAGAGAAATAAACGATTTACCACATAAAGAATTCAAAACATTGGTAATAAAAATGTTAACTGAATTAGGGAAAAGAATTGATCTAAACAGTGACCATTTCAACAGGGAACTAGAAAATATTAAAAAAAAACAATCAGAAATGAATAATTCAACAGCTGAAATAAAAAACACACTAGAAGGAATGAATAGCAGACAAAGTAATACAGAGGAACACATAAGTGATCTAGAAGACAGAATAATGGAAACCACACAGTCAGAACAGCAGAAAGAAAAACAAATTTTTAAAAATTAAAGCAATTGAAGGGATCTCTGGGACAACATTAAGATCCAAACATTTGCATTATATGGGTTCCAGAAGGAGAAGAGAGAGAAAAGGGGATCAAAAATGTACTTGAAGAAATTGTGCCTGAAAACTCCCCAAACCTGAAGAAGGAAACAGATATCCAGGTACAGGAATCACAGAGGGTCCCAAACAAGATGAACCCAAATAGACCCACACCAAGACATATCATAATTAAAATGGCAAAAGTTATAGATAAAGAGAGAATTCTAAAGGCAGCAAGAGGAAAACAAAGAGTCATATGCAAGGGAACCCCCATAAGGCTATCAGCTGATTTCTTTGCAGAAACCTTGCAGGCCAGAAGGGAGTAACATAATATATTCAAAGTGCTGAAAGGGAATAACCTGCAACCTAGGATACTCTACCCAGCAAGATTATCATTTAGAAGGAGAGATAAAGAACTTCTCAGGTATGCAAAAACTAAAAGAGTTCATCAACACTAAACCTACCGTAGAAGAAATCTGAAGGGTCTTCTCTAAATGGAAAAGAAGTAAGAATCTATAGGAAAGGGAAAATCCCACTAGGAAAGGCAAATATATAGTAAGGATTGAGGATCAAACACTTAAATAAGCCAATATGTAGATTAAAAAACAAAAAATTGTAAAAGCAACTATAACTGCAGTAAACAGTAAAGGGATAAGGTTGAAGATGTAAAATATGACATCAAAAACACAAAATGTAGGGCAGGGAAGTAAAAAATGTAGATCTTTTAGAATGTGTTTGAACTTAAATGACTACTACTTTAAAACAAGTAGATATAATTATAGGTCAGCATATATGAACCTCATGGTAACTACAAATCAAAAACCTACAATAAATAGACAAAAACTAAAAAGAAAGGAACACACACATACTGCTAAAGAAAATCCTCAAACCACAAGGGAAGAAGCAAAAAGAAGAAACGAAAAGAGAATAACTACAAAAACAAGTGGAAAGCAAGTAATAAAATAGCAATAAGTACATACTTATCAATAATTACTTTAAATGTCAATGGACTACATGCTCTGATCAAAAGACACAGGGTGGCTGATTAGATAAAAAGCAAGACCTTTCAATATGCTGCCTACAAAAGACTCACTTCAGGGATAAAGACACATAGAATAAAAGTGAGGGGATGGGAAAAGATGTTTCATGCAAACAGAAACATGCAAAGAAAGCAGGGGTAGCAATACTCATATCAGACAAAATAGATTTTAAAACAAAAGCTATAACAAAAGACAAAGAAGCATATTATATAATAATAAAGGGACCAGTACAAGAAGAGGATATTACATTTGTTAACATATATGTACCCAATACAGGAGCACTTAAATATATAAAGCAAATACTAACAAACATAAAAGGAGATATTGACAATAATAAATAATAGTAGGGGACTTTACCAACTCACATCAATGGACAGATCATCCAGACAGAAAATCAATAAGGCAACAGTGGCCTTAAATGACAAAATAGTCCCGCTGGACTTAATAGATATCTACAGGACATTACAATGAAAAACAGCAATGCACATTCTTTACAAGTGCACATAGAATGTTCTCCAGGATAGATCACATGCTAGGCCTCAAAACAAGTCTCAACAAACTTAAGAGGATAGAAATTATATCAAGCATTTTTTCTGACCACAACAGTATGAAACTAGAAATCAATGACAGGAAGAAAAACGGGGAAATCACAAACACATGGAAACTAAATGACATGCTACTAAAAACCCAACAGGTCAATGAAGAAATCAAAGAGGGGCTTCCCTGGTAGCACAGTGGTTGAGAGTCCGCCTGCTGATGCAGGGAACACGGGTTCGTGCCCTGGTCCGGGAAGATCCCATGTGCCGTGGAGTGGCTAGGCCCATGAGCCATGGCTGCTGAGCCTGTGCATCTGGAGCCTGTGCCCCGCAATGGGAGAGGCCACAACAGTGAGAGACCCACGTACCGCAAAAAAAAAAAAAAAAAGAAAGAAAGAAAAAAGAAATCAAAGAGGAAATCAGAAAATACCTTGAGACAAATGAAAATGGAAAAACAACATTCCAAAATCTATGCGATGTAGCAGAAGCAGTTCAAAGAAGGAAGTTTATAGCAATACAGGCCTTCCTCAAGAAACAAGAAAAATCTCAAATAAACAACCTATCATGCCACCTAAAGGAATTAGAAAAAGAACAAACAATACAGCGGAAACTAACACACCATTGTAAAGCAATTATACTCCAATGAAGATGTTAAAAAAAGAACAAAGCCCAAAGTCAGCAGAATGAAGAAAATAATAAAGATCAGAGAGGAAATAAATAAAATAGAGATAAAAAACAATAGAAAAGATCTATGAAACGAAGAACTGTTTTTTTGAAAATATAAACAAAATTGATCAACCTTTAGCCAGGCTCACCAAGAAGAGAGAGGACCCAAATAAATATGAAATGAAAGAGGAGAAATGACATCCATACCACAGAGATACAAAAAAATCATAAGAGAATACTATGAATAGTTATATGCCAACAAATTGACAACCTAGAATAAATGGACCAATTTCAAAAAACATACAACCTGCTAAGACTGAATCAGGAAGAAACAGACAATTTGAATCCACTGATCACTAGTAGCAAAATTGAATTTGTAATTTAAAAAAAAAAAACACTCCCAGCAAACAAAACTGCAGGACTGGATGGCTTCACAGGGAAATTCTATCAAGCATATAAAGAAGAACTGATACCTCTCCTTCTCAAGCTATTCCAAAAAATTAAGAGGATGGGACACTCCCAAATTCTTTCTACAATGCTACCATTACCCCAATACCAAAACCACAAAAAGACGCTACAAAAAAAAGAAAATTACAGGCCCGTATCTTTGATGAATGTACATGCAAAAATCCTCAATAAACTATTAGCAAACTGAATCCAACAATATATAAAAAGGATCATATACCATAATCAAGTTGGATTTATTTAAGTTGGATTTATTCCAGGGACACAAAGATGGTTCATATTTGCAAATCAATCAATGTGATACACCATATTAACAAAAGGAAGGACAAAAATCACATGATTATCTCAATAGATGCAGAAAAAACATTTGAAAAAGTTCAACATCCATTCATGATAAAAACTCTCATCAAATTAGGTGTAGCAGGGGCTTCCCTGGTGGCGCAGTGGTTGAGAGTCCGCCTGCCGATGCAGGGGACATGGGTTTGTACCCCAGTCCAGGAAGATCCCACATGCCGCGGAGCAGCTCGGCCCGTGAGCCGTGGCCGTTAAGCCTGTGCATCCGGAGCCTGTGCTCTGCAGTGGGAGAGGCCACAACAGTGAGAGGCCCATGTACCACACACACACACACACAAAAAAAAACATTAGGTATAGCAGGAACATATCTCAATGCAATAAAGGCCATTTATGACAAACCCACAGTTAACATCATATTCAACAGTAAAAAGCTAAAAGCCTCTTCTCTAAATTCAGGAACAAGACAGAATGCCTATTCTCTCCACTATTTAACATAGTATTGGAAGTCCTAGCCACGGCAATCAGACAAGGAAAATAAATAAAAGTATCCAAATTGGATGGGAAGAAGTAAAACTGTCACTATTTGCAGATGACATGCTACTTTATACAGAAAACCCTAAAGTCTCCACCCAAAAACTATTAGAACTAATAAATGAATTTGGCAAAGTTGCAGGATACAAGATTAATACGTAGAGATCTGTTGCTTTTCTGTACACTAATAATGAACTATCAGAAAGAGAAAGTAAAAAAAAAACTCCCTTTAAAATTGCATTAAAAAGAATAAAATATCTACAAATAAACTTAACCAAGGAGGTGAAAGACCTATACTCTGAAAGCTATAAAGCATTCTGAATGAAACTGAAGATGATACAAAGAAATGGAAAGATACACTGTGCTCTTGGATTGGAAGAATTAATATTTGTTAAAATGGCCATCCTACCCAAAGCAATCTATAGGTTTAATGCAATTCCTATCAAAATACCCATGACATTTTTTTTTCACAGAACTGGAACAAATAAAATTCATATGGAACCACAAAAGACCATGACTTGCCAAAGCAATCTTGAGAAAAATGAACAAATCTGGAGGTATCATACTCCCTGACTTCATAATTATACTACAAAGCTATGGCAATCAAAACAGTATGGTACTGGCACAAAAACAAACATATAGATAAACAGAATAGAATAAAGAGTTCAGAAATAAACCCACGCACCTATGGTCAATTAATCTACAACAGAGAAGGCAAGAATATACAATGGAGAAAAGACAGTCTCTTCGATAAGTGGTGCTGGGAAAACTGGACGGCTACATGTAAAACAATGAGATTAGAACACTTCCTCACATCATATACAAAAATAAACTCAAAATGGATTAAAGATCTAAATGTAAGACCTGAAACCATAAAAATCCTAGAAGAGCTCATAGGTAGAACACTCTTTGACATAAATTTTAGCAATATTTTTATGGGTCTGTCTCCTAAGGCAAAAGAAATAAAAGCAAAAATAAACAAATGGAACCTAATTAAACTTAAACTCTTTTGTACAGCAAAGTAAATCATCCACAAAATGAAAAGATAAACTACGAATGGGAGAAAGTATTTGCCAATGATATGACCAACAAGGGGTTAATATCCAAAATATACAAAGAGCTCATATAACTCAATATCAAAAAAACAAACAACCCAATTAAAAAATGAGCAGAAGACCTGAATAGACATTTTTCCAAAGAAGACATACAGATGACTAACAAGCACATGAAAAGATGCTCAACATCACTAGTTATCAGAGAAATGCAAATCAAAGCAACAAGGAGATATGACCTCACACCTGAATGGCTATCATCGAAAAGCCTACAAATAATAAATGTTGGAGAGGATGTGAAGAAAAGGGAACCCTTGTATATTGTTGGTGGGAATGTAAATTGATGCAGCCTCTATGGAGAACAGTATGGAGGTTCCTCAATAAATTAAAAATAGAACTACCATATGATCCAGCAATTCTACTCCTGGGTATGCACCTGGAAAAAATGAAAACACTAAATCAAAAAGATACATACACCCCAATGTTCATAGCAACACTGTTTACAATAGCCAAGATATGGAAGCAACCCAAGTGCCCATCAACAGATGAATGGATAAAGAAGATGTGGTATATATATACAATGGAATATTACTCAGTCATAAAAAAGAATGAAATACTGCCATTTCCAGCAACATGGATGGACCTAGAGAATATTACACTTAGTGAAATAAATTAGACAAATACAAATACTGTATGATATCACTTATATGTGGAATATAAAAAATAATACAAGCAAATATATATGGAAAATGGAAACAGACTTACAGATATAGAAAACAAATTAATGGTTACCAAAGGGGAGAGGGAAGGGGGGAAGGGCAAATTAGGGGTACGGGATTAAGAGATAAAAACTACTATGTATAAGATAGATAAGCAACAAGAATATACTGTATAACACAGGGAATTATAGCTATTGTCTTGTAATAACTTTTAACAGAGTATAATCTGTAAAAGTACTGAATCACAATGCTGTACACCTGAAACTAATATGGTAAATCGACTCTACTTCAATTTAAAAAAAGAAAGGAAGGTGATGTGGAAGGCAACAAATGATTAATCTGGGAATGAATGGATCTTCCACAACCTTGAAAAGGTGGCATTAGAGCTGAAACTTAATGGAAATAAGATATAAGTGGGATGGGGGAAGGGAGGAAACTCCTGTATGGGGGAACACCGAAAGGATTTGGCAAGCAACTGCATGTGGGATGGGTCTGGGAAGAGTGAGAAAGAGAGAGTCAAAAATAAGTTGCAGTTTTCAAGTGTGGGTGATGAAATGGTAGCAGAAAAACATGGTTGGGGATAGGGGGATAATAATCTTGATCCAGCCAGAACCTGTTGGAGTCATGGATTTGGTTGACAAAGGAATGAGAGGTTAAAAAAAAAAAGCAAAGAGGAAAATCAACCTGCATAGGGATCATGTAGACGGGCATGGTAGATGGCAGGTTGATTAGCAGAGCCTAGGAAAACAGGAGGAAATCAGAAAAACAAAACTCAGCCTAAAATGTACCTTCATCCTCTTCCTCCTGGGTCCACTTAGTGTCCTGGTCTTCCCAGCCTCTGCTCATCTGTGCATAGGCCCTGCCCCCATCTTCATTTCTCTTCCTTCCAGTGCCCTGCTTTTCTGACAACCAAGAATTTTGAAAATAAAGAGCTGGAAAACAATTCTTAGCACTGGTCTAGACCTATGCTATCCAGTACAGTAGCCACTAGCCACGTGCAGCTACCTACAATTAAATGAATTCAAATTAAATACAACCAAAAATTCAGTTAGTTGCCTTAACCACATTTCAAGCACTCAATAGCCACGTGCAGCTAGTGGCTTCCATATTGGACAGCACAGCTGTAGAATAGTTCCATCATCACAGTTCTATCGGACAGTCCTAGTCTAATGGCATTTCTATGATTCTGTAGGAGATAGAGGTGGGGTGGGTTGTTAGGAGGGGTACTCCAAGTGCTTGGAAGAGAAGATGGGTTCACTTGTCTCTTTCTTAAGAGAGCCTGTATGTGAATTTCTAAGTAATTGAGGTGGTAATTATTTATTAAGTTCCGTACGTGATTCGGTGAGGAATACAGAGGAAACATCCTTATAAACATTCACTAAATGTTACATAAACAAGCTAAGGCATCATAGAAATCATAATCTAGTTAAGCATATGAGCCTTAGGTAAATGAAAGAGCTAAAAATATAAGGTAATGTATATAGGCAAGTGTTGATAATAACTAAGTGCTGTCAAAATTCAGAAAAGGGGGAAGTCAGTCAGCATTGGAGTCATCAGGGAAGATTTCAAGGACGATGTAGGATTTGGACTGGTCCCTAAATTATTGCTTGGATATGGATGAGCAGATATAAGAGGGAAGAATATTCCAGATGAGAGGAACACCTCATGTGTGTCAGAGACAGGGACAGGTTCCAGAGAATACTGAGCAAAGAGATTAGATAGGTGGCTTGGGACTGGATTGTGGAGGCTGGAAAGCCAGGCAGTATAGTCCAAAGTCTCAGTAAAGCCATTAACAGTTTTCAGAGCACTTTCACATGATCCTGTGACAGCCCCTTGGGATAGCCAGGGCAAGGATCATTACTTTCATTTTAGAGTTGAGGAACTGAGTCTCAGGTGATATGACTTGCCCAGGGTTATATAGTTAATGAACAATATAACTAGGATTCAAACTGAGTTAATCTTACTCTCCATTCAGTATTCTTCCCACTATACCTTGCTGTTAGGATAAAAGCTACATTTGAAGCACTGGAGAGAGGGAGACCAATGAGAAAGTTGTAATAATCCAGGCATGAAGTGTTGAAGGCCTGACCTAAGGTGGCAAGAAACCAGATGCTCTGGTTATATAATATCCCATAAAGCAGACTGACAATTCAGTACCCACTGTTTATAGGGGAGAGTAAGAGTAGACAGTCTGAGGTTAGAACACTATAGTTATTTTTAACTGGAAGTGATCTAAACTACCCCCAAAGGAATAAATATTAACAATATAATTCATATACTGTGTCCAGACTTTTCCAGACAGCTGTAGGCAATGTTTCGGACACGGTTCCTAAGCAAATATCACTTTATATGTCTATGCATTTTAATGAGCCATTTCTGACTTTATTTCCTCTGTCAATTTCAATTTTCATTTCTGAAAACTAATTAGTCATATGATTTCTTACCTCATCTACATTTCCAGTGAGAAAGGACTAGTGCAAAAAGGTCAAGGAGCTACAGGCCTTGGAGTTTTTCTACCCTATTTAGTAAAACTAATTATTAGCTTAGCAATTAATTACCTAATAATGATTTACTAAGAAAACACTAAAATACACCATTGCCAGATTAATCTTAAAGGATTTCTCTGCCCATGTCACTAAGCTGCTCAGAAATTTCCATCAGCTTCCCAGATCGCCCCAACTGATAGGAATCAAATACAAATTCATCAGCCTGGCATTTAAGGCCCTCTCCAATATGGCCACATTCTACATTTCTAATTGTTCCCCACTGCTCATTTACTCCTTCATGAGATCTACTCTTTTCAGCCAATATAAACCACATGATACACTGGAGGATCTTTGCTCATTCATGTCCTACTTGCACATAAGTCCTACCACAAATACTACCTTCTCTATGAACCCTTCTTCCTCAATTTTCCCACCAAGAAATACTTGCTCCTTCTTCTAAGCCTCTATAGTCCTTTATTTATATCTTTTTTTATGGCACTGGGCCCTTTTTACTTTAGATTATTGTTATTTGCAGGCATGTCATCTCTCTGCTATTGGAATGAATTCCCATCTCAGCCCACGTAGTGTTCATCTCTGTATCTCCTACAGTTCTGATCATAATGCCCTGCAGTAAGTTGTCCCCTAAGGGCCAACAAATGTTTATTGAATGAATGGGCACACTGACTAAAGTCCAAAAGCTGGTTTATATGTCCATCCACACATTAATTTAACAATCCTTTGCTGAGTGCCTATCATATGACCAGCACTGTGCTAGGCCCTGGGGGTAGCAACATATTTTAAGCAGTTTCAAGTCTAATGGGAAGATAATGAGAAGGAGAGTTCATTTTGATATAGTATGGTCAGTGTCTGCACAGGGGGCTAGGGCAGAACAGCAGAGGGTTGTCTAAGCCAGCCTAGGGTACAGAGAAGGCTTTGGGAAGAAAGATGATGGCAGGACTTAGCCTTAACGGATAAAAGTTAGGCAATTTGGGCAGGGGAAGGACGTTCCAGGCCGAGGAGAAACGTGTACCAAAACACTGAGGGCTGAGAGACCGTGGAATAGTGATGCCACATGGAGACTGTCAAAGATTGAAGTTGATGAGGCAGGCAGGGCTGAGAGATGCTGGTCCTGGAAGCCTTGGTAAACATTCTGGACTTAACCCAGGCTTCATGGAGCCCCTGAAGGGTTTCAAATACATCCAAGAGGAAGTCTAGGTATTCCACTATTTGCAGAAACCAAGCTGTGCAACAAGTAATTGCCTGTAATGTAGTTGCTTTTTTTTTACATTCATTATCAAATTAAATTCTGTTAAGAAACAAAACAAAACAAAACAGAAAGCCTCAAAAACCTGAAGTAACCATCTTTGTCAAGGAAGGGTTTAAGGTGAGTCTCTGTTTTACAGCACACTCAGTGGTTCAGCACAACTGGAGAAACCCTGAATCCTTTCCAGAAACAGTACTCTTCATTTGGAGCACTTTTCCAGTTTTCTCCTCTGTTTACAACCACCTCACCCACTTCCCAGACCACAGGAATTTTCCACACACCCTTTCAACATCACACTTCATTAGTAAATGTTGCTAGCAGACATATGATGTTTAAAAATTCTTTACCTCCAATGTAATGTAAAATTATACTGCCAGAGTTAAATTGTTGGATTACATAAAATTATATGTGTATCTTCACTTCCAAAACAAAAGATGAACTCCCAAGTTAATCCTAAGGCAGATTTCTGTAAAGTGAACTTGATTTTTCAATGTTATTTTATGATCATTTGAGCCACATTACCCAAGAAAAGACAATTTGACCCCATCCAGAAAAGATACAGCTTGTATTAAAATGGTTCCTCAGCCCTGATGTGCACTCTATGTATCAGACACAAGGAAAATAAATATCTATCTACCCACAAGCATGAAAGACCCAACCCTCCAACCACAACAAAAATACTCTCTAATATATGACAGGCAGAAAATCTTGACCTGCTAAACAAAACACAGATCCATTTTTAATCCCTAAAAGTGGCTCTTCATAAAGTGGGTTTTCTTATTCTCTGCCATCAGTTCTTTCATTAATACTAAGTTAAATTATTCTAAGTTAAATTAATTCAGTTAAAATGTCTTCTTATTGCACCTACCCTAGCAATTCCACTCTTAGTTTTATATCCAAGAAAAATGAGCACTCATGTCCACCAAAAGATATGGTAAAAAATGTTCATAGCAGTTTTATTCATAATAATCAAAACCTAAAAACACAAATGTCTATTGACACAGATGTTATGGACTGAATATTTGTGTCCTCCCAAAATTCATATGTTGAAGCCCTAATTCCCAATGTGAAGGTATTTGGGGTCTTCAGGAGGTAATTAGGTCATGTGGGTGGAGCCGTTATGAATGGGATCAGTGGCCTTATAAAAAGAGATACCAAAGAGATGATCTCTCTCCAGCATGTAAGGACACAGCAAGAAGGTGGCTGTCTGCAATACAGAAAGAGGGACCTCACCAGACATCTAATCTGCTGGTTCCATGTTCTTGGGCTTCTCAGCCTCCAGAACTTGTGAGAAATAAATGTTTGCTGTTTAATCCCCCTGGTCTATGGAATTTTGTTACAGCAGCCTGAATTGACTAAGACAAGGGGAATGGATAAATAAATTGTGGTGAATAACACATGGGAATGGTACACAGCAACAAAAAAGAACTAATACCATACGCAAAACATGGATGGATCTCACATACCTTATGTTAAACAAAAGAAACCAGACACAAAACAGTACATACAATACAATTCTATTTATATAAAGTTTGAAATCAGGAAAAGCTAACCTATGATGATAGCAGTCAAAGTAGTTGTTACCCTTGGGAGAAGGTACTGACTAAGAGGAGGCAAGAGAAAACCTTCTGGGGGATCAGAAATGTTCTATCCTGATATGGGTGGAGGATGCACGTACATAAAATTTCATTGAGCTGTACACTTAAGATTTGTGTACTTTATTGTCTGTAAGAAATACCTCAGTTCGGGCTTCCCTGGTGGCGCAGTGGTTGAGAGTCCGCCTGCCGATGCAGGGGACTTGGGTTCGTGCCGCGGTCTGGGAAAATCCCACGTGCCGCGGAGCGGCTAGGCCCGTGAGGCATGGCCGCTGAGCCTGCGCGTCCGGAGCCTGTGCTCCGCAGCAGGAGAGGCCACAACAGTGAGAGACCCACGTACCGCAAAAAAAAAAAAAAAAAAATCTCAGTTCAAGAAAAAAGAAAAAGATAAGTCCCTATAGTGGATTTATTTCTAGTACAGATTGGCAATACGAATAAAAATTATGCTAACAACAAAATATTATTTTGTTATCAGGAGCAGAGATAGAGTTATGAATTTATCCCTGTACACACACACACACACACACACACACACACACATCAAATATAAGTGCAAGTAGTTTGGGGCTTCAGATATTATTTAGATATAAGGCTAATTTATTGGATTTTTCCATTTATAGCATTCCAAAATGTTATCTATTTATACAGGATCATTTTGATTTGAAAGTCACTTCATCAGAGAAATATATTGAATTTGTTCCCCAAACCTTAATGAAACAAAACATAGTATACTAAAGAGAACACTGGCCTATGAATTAGAAGAGCTGGGTTTTATTTCTGCTCTTTTACTAGCCAAGTTACCTTGGGCCAGCCTTCAAGCAAAGATTCCCTTTCCTTATCCATAAAATGGAGATAATACTTTCCTCCCTACAAAGCTATAGTGAGGATCAAATAAGAAAATGGTTGTGAAAGTGCTTTGTAAAATTTAAAGAAGTGTTAATATCCTCAAAGCTGTGTTTAATTAGAATTTGTGCCTGGGTGTGGCCAATAGAAAATGTACTTAAATTTCAAAGCTTGTATTTCAGTTTCACATATCTTACACTTCACCAGAGTCAGGATTAGCACATACACTCAAATTCTAATATATCTGAAAAGTTGAAATAATTCCATTATAATAAATACTAAAAATAGATATGTTCAGGGAAGTAGAGTTAATAACTGTCTTCCTTGTTTTTCCTAATTATGACTTCTACATGTAGCTCTAGTGATGTAATATGCATTATATTCAGTTCACACTTCTAGAACTTTGAACTGTGTCTGCAACCCACGCCATAGTCTCCCTCTCCATTATGAACTTCTCAATATCTGCCCCTGAAGGCTGCTCCCATTTCTACCCTCTGCCATCCATTGTGACCACTATAAAAAGTTTTTTAAATATTCTTCACTCTGAAATCTTTGTCAGAGCCCTGAATACTCCTAGTCAGAGAGCCCCAAATGGAAGCTCTTTTGTGTCACCTTTGGAAGTTTGTTTCTCTGATGAGAGGAAGTGATATAGGCCAGAGTAGCCTCAAAATGCTTCCTGTCACCAACTGTTCTTTCCACTGGACCCAGCAGGAAACTACTGATTGGAGAGCCATGCAGTGTGAGAGGAGCTTGACAGAAGGAAAAATTAGGGTGATTTGGCTTCAAGGACTCCAGTGGTTCCTGTTCCTGGAGATTTTGTTCTTAGTTCCACAGCTAAGCTCCCCAAACTAGAACAAGCTTGCAGATAAACAAACAAAACAGACTAGAGAAGGTAAATCCTGAGCCTCTTAAGATCTGTGAAAAACATTCCCTTCAGGCATTAAGTCCTAGTTAAGAAGTCTCTGTCGAGCCTAGTGAGCTAGGGAATGGGGATGAATTTTACAAAAGTAGATCAAGAGCAGCCAGAAGGGTCAACTGACAAGGAACGAGACAGAAAACCATGAAAATCCAATATGGATTCACACACACACACACACACACACACACACACACACACACACACACACACTAAATGGCCTATGACCATTTAGTGCAAGGGCAAACATTAAATCACATTTCAATAGGCCTTAGAATACCACTATATTATAACACAATACAACAACTGACAGTCATAATAATGATCCTTAACCAAAAAAGATTAAATTATGTCCATAAACACAGTATAAGAAGTCAGAGGAGTAGACTGTTTCATTGAGGTTGTTTGTTGCAAGAGAATTCCACTCAGGGTGGTTAAAATGTTTAAAAAAAAAACTCATGGTGCTTAAATTAGAGAAATAACGAGCCATTTGAAAAATCTAGTGATTACAAATGTCTTGAGGCTTCCCCAGTGGCATAGTGGTTAAGAATCCACCTGCCAATGCAGGGGGCATGGGTTCAAGCCCTGGTCCGGGAAGATCCCACATGCTGCAGAGCAACTAAGCCCATGCGCCACAACTACTGAGCCTGCACTCTAGAGCCCATGAGCCACAACTACTGAGACCACGTGCCACAACTACTGAAGCCCATGTGCCTAGAGCCTGTGCTCCGCAACTAGAGAAGCCACCACAATGAGAAGCCCACACACCGCAACAAAGAGGAGCCCCCGCTCACCGCAACAAGGGAAAGCCCGTGCACAGCAACGAAGACCCAATGCAGCCAAAAATAAAATAAAAATAAATAATTTTTTAAAAAATCTTAAAAAATAAATAAAAATGTCTTTTTCCCAGAAAGAGTCATGTAGCAGAGGTTTTCTGAAAAAGGAGATGAGCATGGGATAACTTAGTCAGAGAAGGCTTCATGGAGGAGGCAGGGCTCAGGGTTGGGTTTACTTTGAAGTCTCTTTCCATTCAAAGTCTGGTTCTGCCTTTACTGATTTCCACCCTTAAGCACACCTGCCAGGGCCTCAGGTTGAATGTCACTAAAGGAGACTAGTCCTAAGGGAAATTTAATGAGAATGAATAAAGAGAAAGATGGGATGCAGACCCTGACCCCATTCTATTGTATCATAAAGGAGCTGGCTAAGGCTTCAATGACTGAATAAGCAGAGTCTCTGGTATGGGCAGCAATTGTGCCAAGCAGCAGAGAATCTGTAGGAATGATGAATGGTACCCCGTCCATAGTTCTTTACTCTGAAATTACTGGAAAAGCAAGGTTTAGCAAAGAATTTTTACTTCAACTTTTATTTAGTATATAGAAGTACACCAATGGGAAACTACAAAACATTACTGAAAAAATTAAAGATGACACAAAGAAATGGAAAGACATCTGTGTTCATGAGTTGAAAGACTTAATATTGTTAAGATGTCCATACAACTGAAAGCGATCTACAGATTCAATGCAATTCCTCAAAACCCAGTGGCAGTTTTTTTGCAGAAATAGGTAAATTCATCCCAAAATTCACAAGTAATCCCAAGTGACCCCAAATAGACAAAACAATTTTGAAAGAGAAGAACAAAGTTGGAAGACTCATACTTCCTAATTTCAGAACATGTTTCAAAGCTATGGTAATCAAAACAGTGATACTAGCATAAAGACAGACAATAAAACGAAAGGAGTCGAATTGAAATCAGGGTCTCAAAAAGATATTTGAACATCCATGTTCATAGCAGCATGATTTTCACTAGCCAAAAGGTAGAAGTAAATAATCTGAATGTCCATCGATGGATGACTGAATAAACAAAATGTGGTATACACATACAATGAAATATTATTCAGCCTTAAAAAGGAAGGGAATCCTGTCACATGCTACAATATGGATGAATCTTGAGAAAATTATGTTAGGTTAAATGTCAATCACAGGACAAATACTGTATCACTGCACTTATATGAGATATCTAACTAAACTAGTCAAACTCATAGAAACAGAAAGTAGAATGGTGGTTATCAGGAACTAGAGAAAAGGTAAATTGTTGTTTAATGGGTACAGAGTTTCAGATTTGCAAGGTGAAAAAGTTCTAGAGATCTATTTTACAATAATGTGAATATACTTAATACTAGTGAACTGTACACTTAAAATTAGTTAAGGTGGGTTTCTTTTTGTTGTTGTTATGTGCTTTATACCACAGTAAAAAAAAAAATTCCTAAAAAAATAAGTATACCAATGCAGGTAGGGATGAGAGTGATTTTACCTATTCTTAACTAGATTTTTACTGGGAGAAAGGCTATAGCTAATACAGCATCCATGTTTTCTTTAAGTAACTACTTATATAACTTCTGGTTCTAAGAAAAGACAGAATAGATACATTTCTTTATTCTTCCCAATAAGTACAGCTAAAAACACTGGACATTATAATATATATAATAAGTAGCATATTAATATAATGATATAATAATATTAATATAGCACATGTATGTGTGCATATATATGTATATATATATGAACTTTGAAAGGTGGAGAGAAGACAGTTTGGCTAGGGATCTCAAGACATAGGCAATGACCTGGCAATGAGTTCCCTGGGTTTTGTTTCTAAGTAATATACCTCCTGGACCTGGTGATGGGGAAGACAGCAACCCAGAAATGCCAAAGGATGCATACAAAAATGTCCTCCCAAAAGCTCTAGCCAAAGGAATAGGAAAGGGGTGGGGCAGCCTACCAAGATAGAAAACTTTAAGACAGTAACTGCCATACACTATCCAAGCACCAGAGAAAAACCTGTGGCCTCATCCCACACCCATTAGCAAAGACCAAGTGGGGAGCCTAGACTTCTACCTTCATCTGGCTGTAAAGAGTCACACATACCCTTCCCCCACTCCCTGAGGTGATTTCAAAAAAGGCTTAAGTGGGGATCTGGGACATTCATCCCTTCCAGGCAGTAATGAAGCCCCTAGAACATGATGGTAGAGGAGGCCATGAGCAATAGCAAGATGTCCTTCTCTCTCTAAGCCAGGGTGGTGTCAGCAGAGGTCTAGTGGGGAGCCTGAAATTTCACCCTTGCCGAGTAATAATGAGGGACCCCTACTCCTACCTCAGTATCAATGGATTGTGAATGGGAGACCCTGACTCCCACCCCTCCCTGACAGTAATGAAGCCATGCCCCCATTCTTGCACCTGAGCAGTCTCAGAGCTGACTCACTAAAAAGAAAACATTGATATAAGATCCAGGGTCTCATAATACCCCAAACGTCCAGGATACAATAGAAAATCAGTCATCATACAAAGAACCAGGAACATATTAAGTTGAGTAAGAAAAGAAAATCAACAGAAACCAACATTGAGATAACATACATACTGGAATTATCCAAGAAAGATTTTAAAGCAGCCATTATAAAAATGCTTCAACAAGAGGGAAGGAGAGGACTGGAATGTACACCAGCATTCTGGCTCTTAGAAGGGCTGCCCGAGGGACTGGTATCTGTCTTACCAGAACTGGGGTGCTGATAGAGAGCTGGCTCACTTTGGATGCCTGGTGGTCACTGAGAACAAAAGAGAGTGGAGCAGCTTGCTCCTGTAGAACCAGAGAACATGCACTGGCACAGAGAGGCACCAGTAGGAGCAAGGATTTACAATCTCCTGAAAGAGAAACTGGCAGGCCTCTCTAATTGAGAAATTGCATGCATAGGACCAGAGAAGTCACATCCCACTAAAAAAAAAGGTTTCAGAAACCCCAGAATCTCTAGCCATGCTGACTGGTGAAGGTCTTTCACTGTACCAAGCCAGTCCATGAAAAATGGGAGAAGTGGCTATGTTCTCAAATATGCAGACCCCAACACAAAGTTACATGACACACAAAGGAACAGGCAAACATGACCAAAAAAAAAAAAAAAAGAACAAAATAAATCTCCAGAAACTGATCCTAAAGAAACAGAGGTATATAAAGTATCTGACAAAGAATTCAAAATAGTCATCATGGATGATCCACAAGCTCAATAAAATGGTGTATGTACAAAATGAGAATATCAACAAAGGGACAGAAAATACTTTTAAGAGCACCAAACAGAAAATTATAGCTGAAGAATATAATAACTAAAAACTTCACTGGAAGGGTTCAACAGCAGACTAGATAAAGCAGAATAACCAGTAAGTCAAAGACAGGTCACTGAAAATTATCCAGTCAGTGGAACAAAAAGAAAAAAGAATGAAAAAGAGTGAAGGAAGTCTAAAAGACTTATGGGATACTATCAAATTGACTGATAAATGCATTTTGGGAGTCCCAGAAGGAGAAGAGAAAGGGATAGGCAAGTAATTGAAGAAATAATGGCTGAAAACTTTCCAAATCTGGGGAAGAAAATGGACATGTACATTCAGAAACCCAATGGACTCCAATGATAACCCAAAGAAACTGAAATTAAGACATGTTATAATAAAATTGTCAAAATTTAAAGACAAAGGGAATTTTGAAAGCAGCAAGAGAAAAGCAACTCCTCACAGCAAGGGAACTACTATAAGACTATCAGTGTATTTCTCAGCAGAAACCTTGCAGGCCAGAAGGGAGTGGGATAATACCTTCAAAATACTGAAAGAAAAAAATGCCAGCCAAGAACACTATAACCAAGAAAATTATTCTTCAAAAATGAAGGAGAGGGCTTCCCTGGTGGTGCACTGGTTGAGAGTCCACCTGCTGATGCAGGGGACATGAGTTCGTGCCCCGGTCCAGGAAGATCCCACATGCTTCAGAGCGGCTGGGCCCGTGAGTCATGGCCGCTGAGCCTGCACGTTCGGAGCCTGTGCTCTGCAACGGGAGAGGCCACAACAGTAAGAGGCCCGCATACCGCAAAAAAAAAAAAAAAAAAAAAAAAAAAAGGAGAAATAGACATTCCCAGATAAGCAAAAGCTGAGGCAGTTCATTACTACTAGATCTGTCCTACGAAAAATTCCGAAGAGAATTTTTCTAATTGAAATGAAAAGAAACATGAAAGCATACGGAAGTATAAAGCTAATAAAAGTAAATATATAGGCAAATACAGAACACTGAGTACTGTAACAGTGGTGTGTAAAGCATTTTAATTCTGGTATGAGGTTAAAAGACAAAAGTATAAAAATGACTATAACAAAAATATGTTAATAGATACACAATATAAAAAGATGTAATTTGTGACACTGATAACATAAGGTGTGGTGGGGGGAAAAGTAAAAGTGTAGAATATTTGTATGTAATTGAAGTTGTTGTTATCAGTTTAAGTAAATGATTATAACTGTAATATGTTTTACATGCGCCCCATGGTAACTGCAAAGAAAATACTTATAGAATATACACAAAAGAAAATGAGAAAGGAATCAAAGCATGTCACTAAAAACATGAATAAAAGAAGGGAAGGGAGCAAGGGAGTTAAAGAGGACAAAAAAGGTACAAGACAGACAGAAAATAATAAAGTGGCAATGGTAGGTTCTTCCCTATCAATAATTACTTTAAATGAAAACGAATTAAATTCCCCAATCAGAAGACGTAGTGGGGCTGATGGACAAAGAAACAAAATCCAACTATATGCTGTCCACAAGAGACTCACTTAATTTATTTATTTTTGGTATTCTTTTTTTTAAACTTTTTAAATTAATTTTTATTGGAGTATAGCTGCTTTATAATGTTGTGTTAGTTTCTGCTATACAGCAAAGTGAATCAGCTATATGTATACATATATCCCCTCTTTTTTGGATTTCCTTCCCATTTAGGTCACCTCAGAGCAATGAGGAGAGTTCCCTGTGCTATACAGTAGGTTCTCATTAGCTATCTATTTTATACATAGTAGTGTATATATGTCAATCCCAATCTCCCAATTCATCCCACCCCTGCCTTTCCCCCTTGGTATCCATACATTTGTTCTCTAAGTCTGTGTCTCTATTTCTGCTTTGCAAATAAGTCCATCTGTATCATTTTTCTAGATTCCATATATAAGCGGTATTATACAATATTCTTTTTCTCTTTCTGGCTTACTTCACTGTATGACAGACTCTAGGTCTATCCACATCTCTGCAAATGGCACAATTTCATTCCTTTTTATGGCTGAGTAATATTGCATTGTATATATATACCACATCTTCTTTATGCACTCCTCTGTTGATGGACATTTAGGTTGCTTCCATGTCCTGGCTATTGTAAACAGTGCTGCAATGAACACTGGGGTGCATGTGTCTTTTTGAATTACGGTTCAGGTATATGCCCAGGAGTGGGATTGCTGGATCATACGATGGTTCTACTTTTAGTTTTTTTAAGGAATCGCCATACTATTCTCCATAGTGGCTGTATCAATTTACATTCCCAACAACAGTGTGAGAAGGTTCCCTTTTCTCCACACCCTCTCCAGCATTTACTGTTTGTAGATTTTTTTGATGATGGCCATTCTGACTGGTGTAAGGTGATACCTCATTGTAGTTTTGATTTGCATTTCTCTAATAATTAGTGACGTTGAGCATCTTTTCATGTGTCTATTGACCATTAGTACGTCTTCTTTGGAGAAATGTCTATTTAGGCCTTCTGCCCACTTTTTGATTGGGTTTTTTTTTAATATTGAGCTGCATGAGCTGTTTGTATATTTTGGAGATTAATCCCTTGTCAGTTGCTTCATTTGCAAATATTTTCTCCCATTCTGAGGGCTGTCTTTTCATCTTGTTTATGGTTTCCTTTGCTATGCAAAAGCTTTTAAGTTTAATTAGGCCCCATTTGTTGATTTTTGTTTTTATTTTCATTACTCCTAGGAGGTGGGTCAAAAAGATCTTGCTGTGATTTATGTCACAGAGTGTTTTGGCGTGTGTTCCTCTAAGAATTTTATAGTATCCAGCCTTACATTTAGGTCTTTAATCCATTTTGAGTTATTTTTGTGTATGGTGTTAGGGAGTGTTCTAATTTCATTCTTTTGCATGTAGCTGTCCAGTTTTCCCAGCACCACTTATTGAAGAGACTGTCTTTTCTCTATTATATATTCTTGCCTCCTTTGTCATAGATTAGGTGATCATAGATGCGTGGGTTTATCTCTGGGCTTTCTATCCTGTTCCAGTGATCTATATTTCTGTTTTTGTGCCAGTACAATACTGTCTTGATTACTGTAGCTTTGTAGCATAGTCTGAAGTCAGGGAACGTGATTCCTCCAGCTCTGTTTTTCTTTCTCAAGGTTGCTTTGGCTATTCAGGGTCTTTTGTGTTTCTGTGCAAATTGTAAAATTTTTTGTTCTAATTCTGTGAAAAGTGCCATTGGTAATTTGATAGGGATTGCACTGAATATGTAGATTGCTTTGGGTAGTATAGTCATTTTCACAATATTGATTCTTCCAATCCAAGAACATGGTATATCTCTCCATCTGTTTGTGTCATCTTTGATTTCGTTCATCAGTATCACTGATGAACACACATACAAAAATCCTCAAGAAAATACTAGCAACAGAATCCAACAACACATTAAAAGGATCATACACCATGATCAAGTGGGGTTTAACTCAGGGATGCAAGGATTCTTCAATATATGCAAAACAATCAATGTGATACACCATATTAACAAATTGAAGAATAAAAACCGTATGATTATCTCAGTAGATGCAGGAAAAGCTTTTGACAAAATTCAACACCCATTTATGATAAAAAAAACTCTCCAGAAAGTGGGCATAGAGGGAACCTACCTCAACATAATAAAGGCCATATACAACAAACCCACAGCAAACATCATTCTCGATGGTGAAAAACTGAAAGCATTTCCTCTAGGATCTGGAAAAATACAAGGATGTCCACTCTCACCACTATTATTCAACATAGTTTTGGAAGTCCTAGCCATGGCAATCAGAGAAGAAAAAGAAATAAAAGGAATCCAAATTGGAAAAGAAGAAGCAAATCTGTCACTATTTGCAGATGACATGATACTATATATAGAAAATCCTAAAGAAGCCACCAGAAAACTACTAGAGCTAATCAATGAATTTGGTAAAGTTTCAGAATACAAAATTAATACACAGAAATCTCTTGCATTCCTATACACTAACAATGAAAGATCAGAAAGAGAAATTAAGGAAATAATCCCATTTACCATTGCAACAAAAATAATAAAATACCTAGGAATAAACCTGCCTAAGGAGGCAAAAGACCTGTACTCAGAAAACTGCAGGAGACTCACTTTAGATTTAAGGACACACATAAGCTGAATTTGAAAGGATGGAAAAAGTCATTCCATGCAAAATGTAACTAAAAGAGCGTAGGCGTGGTATACTTATATCACACAAAATCGATTTTAGTTTAAAAAAATTGCCAAGAAATACAAAGAAAGACATTATATAATGATAAAAAGTCAATTCACCAGTAAGTTATAACAACACAAATATAAAGCATGCAACATCAGAGAACACAAACGTATGAAGCAAACACCAACAAAACTGAAGGAAGATATAGACAGCAACAAAATAGTAGTAGGGGATTTCAACATGTCACTCTCAATAATGGACAGAACACTCAGACATGAGATCAGTAAGAAAACAAAAGACTTGAGCAACACTATATGAGCCTAACAGCCATATATAGAACATTCCACCCAATAGCAGCAAAATACACATTCTTCTCAAGTACACACAGAACATTTCCTAGGACAGATCACATGTTAGATAACAAAATAATTCTTAACAAATTTTAAAAGGTTGGGATCATACCAACTACATTTTCCAACCACAATGGAATGGAACTGGAAAATAATGGCAGGAGGAAAACTGGAAAATTCACAAATATGTGGATATTTAAAAACACACTCTTGAACAACCCGTGAGTCACAGAAGAAATCAAAAGGGAAATTGGAAAATACCTTGAGACAAATGAAAATGAAAGCACATCATACTAAAATTTATGGAATGCAGCAATAGCAGTACTAAGAGGGAAGTTTATAGTGAAAATTGCGTACATTAAAAGAGAAGAAATTTTTCAAATGAACAATCTAATATTACATCTCAATAAACTAGAAAAAAAGAACATATTAAGCCCAAAGTTAGGGGAAGGAAGTAATTAAGAGCAGAAATAAACAAAATAGAGAATAGAAAGAAATCAATCATACTAAGTGCTGGGTTTTTTTAAAGATCATCAAAATGTACAGACGTTTAACTACTGTAGTTTAAAAAAGTACTCAGATAAATAAAATCAAAAATGAAAGAGGAAAAAAATTTTAAATGTAAGAGGAGATATTATAATGAATGCCATAGAAATTAAAAGGATTATATTGACTACTATGAACAATTATATGTCAACAAATTGGATAACCTAGAAGAAATGGATAAATTCCTAGAAATACATAACTAATCAAGACAATCATGAAGAAACAGAAAATCTGAACAGAACTATAAGTAGCAAGGAGATTAACTCAGTAATCAAAAACATTCCAACAAATAAAAAGCCCAGGACCAGATGGATTCACTGGTGAATTCTATAAAACATTTAAAGAAAAATTAACTTATTTTAAAGAATTAACTTTAAATTCATGTCTAAGTTAGTTCTTAATTTAAAGAATTAACTTCATTCCTTTTTAAAAAGAGTTTCAGAAGCCAATCTTTCTCAAACTCTTCCAAAAAGCTGAAAAAGAGGGAGCCCTTCCCAGTTCACTTTGTGAGGCCAGCACTATCCTGATGCAAAAACCAGAAGAAAGACACTACAAGAAAAGAAAACAATAGGCCAATATCCCTGATGAATATAGATACAAAAATTTTCAACAAAATCCTAGCAAACCAACTTCAACAGCACATTTAAAAAATTATACAACATAACAAAGTAGAATTTATCTCCAGGATGCAAGGATAACTCAACATATGCAAATCAATCAATGTGATACACCACATTAACATAATGAAGGGAGAAAAATATCACATGATCATCTCAATAGATGCAGAAAAAGCATTTGACAAAATTCAACACTTTTTCAGGTTAAAAAGTTGAGTATTCTAAACTCAACCAACTAGGAATAAAAGGAAATTACCTCTACATGATAAAAGCCATATATAAAAAAGGTCCACAGTTAACATCATACTCCGTCATGAAAAACTGAAAGATTTCCTCGTTCAGGAACAAGACAAAGATGCCCACTCTCACCACTTCTATTCAACATAGTACTGGAAGTTCTAGCCAGAGCCATTAGGCAATAAAAAGAAACAAAAGGCACTCAAATTAGAAAGGAGGAAGTAAAATTAGTTCTGTTTATATGACATGACCTTATATGTAGAAAACTCTAAAGACGTCACAAAAATTGTTAGAACTAATAAATTAATTCAGCATATGCTCTATTAAGTCTTTACAGGATACAAAATAAATATACAAAAATCAGTTTTATTTCTATATGCTAACAATGAACCATGTGAAATGGAAATTTAGAAACCAATTTCATTTAAAACAGCATCAAAAGGAATAAAATACTTAGGAATAAACTTAACGCAAGAGGCGAAACTCTTGTACACTGAAAATTACAAAACATTGCTGGAAGGAATTTAAAGGTACAAATACATGGAAATATATCTCATGTTAATTGATTGTAAGACAATATTGTTCAAATGTCCACACTATCCAAATCAATCTACATACTCAATATGATCCCTATCAAAATCCCAATGGCATTTTTTATAGAAATAGAAAAAATCCTAAAATTCACGTAGAACCCCAAATAGCCAAAACAATCTTGAGAAAGAAGAACAAAGCTAGATACCTCACACTTTCTAATTTCAAAACATATTACAAAGTTACAGTAATCAAAGCAAAATGGTGCTGGCATAAAGACAGACATATGGACCAATGGAACAGAGCACAGTGCCCAGAAATAAACCCACACATATATGGTCAAATGATCTTTAACAAGGGTGCCAAGAGTACACAATGGGAAAAGGATAGTCACTTCAACAAATGGTGTGGGGCAAACTGAATATTCACATGCAAAAGAATGAAACTAGACCCTTATCTTACACCACACATAAAAATCAACTCAAAATTAAAGCCTTCAGCAGAAGACCTAAAACTATAAAACACTTAGAAAAAAACCTGGGGAAAAAAGTTCAAGATATTGGTCTTGGCAATGATTTCTTGGATATGACACTAAAAGCACAGGCAACCAAAACAAAAACAGACAGGTGGGACTACACCAAACTAAAAATCTTCTGCATAGCAAGGGAAACAATCAACAGAATGAAAAGGCAACCTACAGTATAGGAGGTTATTTATATATGTAAACCATATCTCTGATAAGGGGTTTATATCCAAAATATATAAGGAACTCCTACAACTCAATAGCAAATAATAATAATAGCAACTTTATTTTAAAATGGGCAAAGGACTTGAATAGACATCCCTCCAAAGAAGACATCCAAATGGCCAACAGATATATGAAAAAAGTGTTCACCATTACTAATGCAAGGATGGCTATTTTAAAAAAAATAACAAGTGTTGGCAAAGATGTAGAGAAATGGAACCTTTCTACACTGTTGGTAGGAATGTAAAATGATGCCACTGTTATGGAAAAATAGTATAGACGCTCCTAAAAAATTAAAAATAGAACTACTATATAATCCAGCAATACCATTTCCGGGTATTTATCCAAAAGAATTGAAAACAGGCTTTGGAAGAGATATTTGCACTCCTATGTTCATTGCAGCATTATTCATAATAGCCAAGAGGAAGAAATAACCTAAATGTCCATCAATGAATGAATAAAGAAAATGTGGTATATATATGGCATATAAATACAATAGAATATTAGTCTGCCATATAAAAAGGAAACCCTGCAATACGCTACAACACAGATGGAACTTGAGGACCTTGTGCTAAGTGAAATAAGCCAGTCACAGAAGATCAAATACTGCATGGTTCCACTTAAATGAGGTATCTAAAGTAGTCAAACTCATAGAAACTGAAAGAATGGCGGTTGCCAGGGACTAGGGGGAGGGAGAAATGGGGAGTTGCTATTCAATGGGTATAGAGTTTCAGTAATGCAAGACGAAAACAACATTCTGGGGAGGACTTCCCTGGTGGCACAATGGTTAAGAATCCGCCTGCCAATGCAGGGGACATGGGTTTGAGCCCTGGTCTGGGAAGATCCCACATGCCATGGAGCAACTAAGCCCATGCGCCACAACTGCTGAGCCTGTGCTCTAGAGCATGCAAGCCACAATTACTGAGCCCATGAGCCACAACTACAGAAGCTGCATACCTAGAGCCTGTGCTCTGCAACGGAGAAGCCACCGCAATGAGAAGCCCGTGTACCACAATGAAGAGTAGCCCCTGCTCATCGCAACTAGAGAAAGCCCACGTGCAGCAATGAAGACCCAACACAGCCTAAAATAAATATAAATAATTTTTTAAAAAATAATATTAAAATAAATTTTTAAAAATGTGCCTATAGTTAACAATATTGTGTAATGTACACTTAAAATTTTAAGAGGGTAGATTTCATATTATGTGTTTTTTACCGCAATAAAAAAATATGTGAGGGGGCTTCCCTGGTGGCGCAGTGGTTGAGAATCTGCCTGCCAATGCAGGGGACACGGGTTCGAGCCCTGGTCTGGGAGGATCCCACATGCTGTGGAGCGGCTAGGCCCATGAGCCACAACTACTGAGCCTGCGCGTCTGGAGCCTGTGCTCCACAATGAGAGGCCGCGATAGTGAGAGGCCCACGCACCGCGATGAAGAGTGGCCCCCACTTGCCACAACTAGAGAAAGCCCTCACACAGAAATGAAGACCCAACACAGCCAAAATAAATAAATAAATTAATAAACTCCTACCCCCAAAACTCCTACCCCCAACATCTTAAAAAAAATGTGATATGCAGCTAAACCGCTGCTGAGTGGGAAATTTATACCACTAAATGCTTACCTCAGAAAAGAGGAAAAGTCTCAAATTTAAAAATATAATTTCCCACCTTAAAAAAAAACTAGAAAAATAAGAGTAAAATAAACCCAAAGCAAGGACAAGGAAGGAAATAATCAATTTAAGAGCAAAAATCAATGAGATTGAAAACTGAAAATTAATAGAGAAAAATCAATGACATAAAGAGCTGATTCTTTGAAAAGATCAATAAAATAGACAAGCTTCTAGTGAGAATGACAAATAAAAAAAGAGAGAAAACACAAATTATTAATATCAGAACAAGACAAGGGATATCACTAGAGACTGCAAACACCAAAAAGATAAAGGAAATATTACAAACAAATTTTACAATTTTGAAAACTGGACCACTTCCTTGAAAAACACGAACAAACACCCAATACAAAATAGATAATTTTAGTAGTCCTATAGCTATTAAGGAAATTGAATCTGTACTTTTAAAACTCCAGGGCTTCCCTGGTGGCGCAGTGCCTAAGTATCTGCCTGCCAATGAAGGGGACACAGGTTTGAGCCCTGGTCCAGGAAGATCCCACATGCCATGGAGCAACTGGGCCCATGCACCACAACTACTGGGCCTGCGCTCTAGAGCCTGCAAGCCACAACTACTGAAGCCAGTGCACCTGGAGCCGTGCTCCCCAACAAGAGAGGCCACCACAATGAGAAGCACGTGCACCTGAAGGAGGAATAGCTCCCGCTCACCGCAACTAAAGAAAGCCTGCACAGCAAGGAAGACCCAACACAGCCAAAAATAAATAAATAAATAAATAAAAATAAAATTGCCTTAAAAAAAAAACTCAAAAAAAAATCTTCAGGCCCAGTTGGTTATTCTAGAGAATTCTACCAACCACTTAAAGGAAAATTAATACAGTGTAGAGACTATTACACAATCTCTTCCAGACAATACAAGAGGAGGAAATACTTCCCAATTCTTATTATAAGGCTAATATCTCATTGATATGAAAATCAGACAAAGACAGTACCAAAAAATTAAATAACAAGCCAATATCATTCATGAATAGAGACACAAAAATCCTTAACAAAATATTAGCAAATAGAATTCAGCAATATGTAAACAAATTTATACACTATGACCAAGTGGATTTATTTCAGAGATGCAAGGTGGGTTCAATATTTGAAAATCAATCAGTGTAATAAAAAAAATCACATGGTCATATTAGTGGATACTGAAAAAGCTGTTTGACAAAATTCAACATTTATTGACGATAAAAATCCTCAGAAAGGCCGTCCCTGGTGGCTCAGTGGTTGAGAGTCCGCCTGCCGATGCAGGGGACACAGGTTCGTGCTCCGGTCCAGGAAGATCCCACATGCCGCGTAGCAGCTAGGACCGTGAGCCATGGTTGATGGGCTTGCGTGTCCGGAGCCTGTGCTCCACAACGGGAGAGGCCACAACAGTGAGAGGCCCGTGTACCGCAAAAAACAAAAACAAACAAAAAAAACCCTCAGAAAACTAGGAATTAGAGAAGAATTGCCTCAATTTTAAAAAGAATATCTACCCCCCAAAAACTACAGTTAACATCACACTTAATGCTGAAAGATTGACTGCTTTCCCCCTAGGACTGGAAACAAAGCAAAGGTTCAGCTCTCACCACAGCTATTACACATAGTACTGGAATTCTGAGCCAGAACAATAAGGGAAGACAGAGAAATAAGAGGCATAAAAAGTGGAAAGAAAGAAATACCACTGTCCCTATTTGCAGATGACAAGATGGTCTACAAAGAAAATCCAAAGAAACCAACAACAGAAAAAACCTCCTAGAACTTAATCAGTAAATTCAGCAACATTGCCGGGTACAAATTATATAAAAATCAATTGTATTACTATGTACTAGCAATGAACCCATGGAAACCAAAATTGAAAATACAATACCATTAACAGTCACACAAAAAATGAAATAATTATAATTCTAACAAAACATATACAGGACTTGTATGTTGAAAACTACACAATGCTGAAAACGACACAATGCTAGCAAAAGAAATAAAAGAAGATGTGAATAAATGGAGAGATATGCCCTGTTCATGAACTGAAAGACTCACCATAGTAAAGATTTCAGTTCTCCCCAAATTGATATACAGTTCTTATACAATTCCTATCAACATCCTAGCAAACTTTTTTTAGATATAGGCAAGCTTATTCTGAAAAGTATAGGGAAAGACAAACAAACAATACTGAAAAATAATAAAGGAAGAAGTATCACTCTACCCGATTTTAAAATTTATTATAGAGCTATAGTAATCAAGACTGTGTGAGATGGCAAAGGGACAGACACACAGATCAATGAATCAGAACAGAGAACCCCAAAATAGGCCTATACAAGTACAGCATACTCATTTTCTACTATAGTACAAAAGCAATTCAATAGAGCTGAAGCAACTGGACATCCATAGTTTAAAAAAATTAACCTCAACCTAAACCTCAACACTAAATACAAAAATTAACTCAAAATGGATCATGGACTTGAAGGTAAAATATAACTAAAAAAACTTTAGAAGAAAATCTAGGAGAAAATCTTTGAGACCCAGGGCTTAGTGAAGAGTCCTTAGACATAGCAACAAAAGCACAATCCATAAAAGAAAAAAATTGATGAACTGGATATCATCAAAATTAAAAGTTTTTGCTCTATGAAAAAATCCTATTAATAAGATGAAAGGACAAGCCATAGACTGGTAGAAAAAATATTTGCAAACTACATATGTGACAAAGAACTTATATCTAGAATATATAAAGAACTCTCAAAATTCAACAGGTTAAAAACAAAAAAAAAACCCAAACAATGCAATCATAAAATGGGCAAAGGATTTGCAATAACGTAGATGGAATTTGAGGTATTATGCTAAGTGAAATAAGTCAGATGGAAAAAGACAAATACTGTATGATTTCACTTATATGTGAAATGTATAAACAAACAAAATAAATGAACAAATGAAACCAAATATAAACAAACACATAGATACAGAGAACAGAGTAGTGGTCACAAGAAGGGAAGGGGTGGAGGGAGGGCAAAATGGGCAAAGGGGGTCAACTGCATGGTGACAGATAGAAACTAGATTTTTGGTGGTGAGCACACTGTAGTGTACACAGAAATAAAATATTGTACACATGAAACATATAATGTTATTAACCACTGTTACCTCATAATTTTTTTTTTATTTTAAAGAAAATAGGCAAAGGACATGAAGAGACATTTCACTAAAGAAGCTATAGGGATGGAAAATAAACACATGAAAAAATACTGACCATCGTTAGCCATTAGAGAAATGCAAATAAAACCACAATAAGATAGCACTATGCACCTATCAGAATGGCTAAAATAAGAAACAATTACAACAACAATGCTGGTAAGGATGCAGAGAAACTGGATCTCTCATACATTGCCAGTGGGAGTGTAAAATGCTATATAGCCACTCCGGAGAAGTTTCTTTAAAAACTAAACATACACTTACCATATGACCCAGCAATTACTCTCCTGGGCATGTATCTCAGACAAATGAGAGTTATGTCTACACTAAATCCTATACTCAAATGTTTATAACAGTTTTATTTGCAACAGATCCAAACTGCAAATAACCAAAATGCCTCTCATTAGGTAAATGGTTAAACAAACTGTGGTATACCCATAGCATGAAACACTCCTCAGCAATAAAAAAAAGAACAGACTACTGATACATGTATCAACCTGGATGCATCTCGCAGTCATTAAACAAAGTAGAAAAAATTGGAAAAAATCACATTCTCCATTATTTCATGTATATAAAATTCTCAAAATGACAAAATTATAGAGTAGGAAAACAAATTAGTATTTGGCAGGGGTTGTGGATAGCTGTGACTATGAAGGGGTAGCTTTCTAGTGAAGGAATATTTCTGTATCTTGATTGCAGTTATGGTTGCACAAATCTACGCAAGTGAGAAAATAACATAGAACTGTACACACACATCCTACCAATGTCAATTTCCTGTTTCTTACTTTGTATTATAATTGCATAAAATGTAATGATTGGGGTAAACTGGACGAAGAGCATATGGTACTGTTTTTGCAACTTCTTGTGAGTCCCTTATTCTTTATAGTAAAAAGTTTAAAAGTAAACCAGGGCTTCCCTGGTGGTACAGTGGTTGGGAGTCTACCTGCCGATGAGGGGGACGCGGGTTCGTGCCCCGGTCCGGGAGGATCCCGCGTGCCGCGGAGCCGCTGGGCCCGTGAGCCATGGCCGCTGGGCCTGCGCGTTTGGAGCCTGTGCTCCACGGCGGGAGAGGCCACAACGGTGAGGGGCCCGCGTACCGCAAAAATAAATAAATAAAAGTAAACCATTTATAAAGCAAATAACTCAGAAAACAAGAGTGTGTGGAAGCTAAAACCCAGGGAGCAAGTAAATAAAATGTTTTATTATAATAACCTATAACAATATGCCAGCTTTACGAAGAGAGAGATTTAAACAGGGAAGATTTGCATAGGTCAGTGACACACAATACCAAGGACATTTTTATCTGTAAGATTAAAACATGTGCTTAAAAAAATATTAGAGCCACAGATTAAAATGCCTTTTCTTAAACCAGGCAACTGGCTATTGTGAATTGCTTGCAATTAATCACATAAACAACTTACATCTGCAAACAGTGAAAAAATCAATCGCAAAGGGTCTTCAGGCCAGTTGTTCAAACTTTATCTAGTAAGTGGTGGGAATGGAGAAGTTTCATTCTGGATAAGCCAGAACCTATTCCTGTGACTCTCATACAGTTAACTGTCATATACCTCTGTAGGGTTTCCTCAAGTTTGTTTCACTATAGAATATATTGGTTTCCAGCTGTGCTATGGAAAGAATATTTACATTAAATAAAATGTTTAGATCACTAATTAGAAAGGAGCAAGTAGGGGGAAACTGCCTCTCTCTTGCACTGTCCACAATGATAACCACTTGCCACATGAAGCTACTTAAATAAAAAATAGTTAAAATTAAATTTAAAATTTAGTCCCTGGACACATTTCAAGTGCTCAGTGTGACTAGTGGCTACCCTACCAGAACAGCATAGATATAGAACTTTTCCATCATCACAAAAAGTTCTACTGGACAGTGTTGCTCTAGAGCATGAAAATCATGTCATTTCCCAAGAATCATAGGTAGTGTTACAGCCCAAAGAGCTCTGACAGGAATTAGTATTGCATTGCCTGAGGTTTGCATTTACACATAATTTCATCTTCAGCAATATTGAGCAGTATGTTGCAGTGGTTAAGTGCTAGGGCTTTGGGGTAGAATAGCAGTGGATTTTAATTTTAGCTCCAAGTTTTGCCAAATTGTGTGACCTCAGGCATGCTACTTAGCTTCCCTGCGCCTGTATTCTCATTTTTTAAAAGGTGGGGACTGGAGGATAATGGTACCTCCCTCATAGGGTTGTTGTGAAGGATTAAATGAGATAAGCCCAATACCTGACACATGTGATCAGTAAACGTTAGTTATTCTAAAGGCCAGAAGGTGAACTTGGCTTGTTCTAGAACCTAGACTCTATATGACCAGTAGTAAAGGGAATATGCAATTGTATGCACAGCAACAGAGTCAGTCCCTAACAGGGCCCCCCTTTGACTCTTCTTGATAAACAGTAACCACATTGTTCCTCCATACTTAAGGACAGTGACAAAAGGGAAGACACCTTTGAAAGCTTTCAAAGAGTCAAAGAATACCTTACCCTTGGCCTTAAGGGACTCAGAATTGAAAGTTAACCACCCTGTCATATCAAATAAAATAAAAGCACAACACACCGTCTAAAAAGGAAGATTACCCAAACAAGTCACTCAGTAGGAGAGGCACTTGGAGTTGTTTTTCCAGCTGTTTCCGACAATCAAATCCAATTTCTTGATGTATTATTATGGTGAAATGTTACTATACCCAATCCTTTGCGAATACCACACAACAGGCCTGCTGTACCTCTGTAATCAACTGGATAAATATTTATTGAACACCTGCTAAATACAGGACACTTTTACACACAAGCCATAAGCAAACTACATCTGGCAGGCCAAATTAGATCCATTATGTGTTTTCCTTATGGTAAGGAAGGTAGGAATGATTTTTACATTTTTTTAACTGTTGGAAGAACTGCCTTCAACCACTACTACCAAACACCGAATGGCCCTGGAAATTAGCTTTTGCTCCAGACTTGATAATGTTTCTTAATTAATTCAACTTAAAATTACAAGGCAAAACAGCACTTATATGTGAAATTTACACTGCAGGAAAGTCATTTCAACAGCTAACATTGTTTGAATCATAAGTAATGTCAACATGCTTTATATGCATCCCATGTTGTCACAGGTCAAAACAACAAAATCACAGTGAGATACCACTTCACACTCACTAGAATGGCTATAATAAAAAAGGCATTAACAAGTGTGGGTAAAGATGTGGAGAAATTCTAACCCTCCTACATTGCTGGTGGGAAGGGAAATGGTGCAGCCACTTTGGTAAAGTCTGGCAGTTCCTCACAAAGTTAAACATAGAGCTACCATATGGCCCAGCAATTCCACTCCTAGATATGTGCTAAGAGAAATGAAAACACATGTCTGCACAGAAACGTGTACATGAATGTTTATAACACCATTATTCATAATAACCAAAAGGCAGAAACCAATGAACTCATGAACAGATAAGTGAAATATGGTATAGCCAAACAATGGAATATTACTCAGCCATTAAAATGAATGAAGTATTGATATAAACTAAAATTTGGATAAATTTCAAAAACCTTATGCTAAGTGAAAGAAGCCAGACACAAAAGATTACACACTGTATGATTCTATTTATATAAAATCCCCAAAAATGAAAATCCATAGAGACAAAAAATAAATTAGTGGTTGCCTAGGCCTGGGAGTGGAAACGGGGAGAGAGTGAAAACAGGCATGAGGGTAATGGAAATGTTTCAAATAAGAGTGTGGTGATAGTAACACAATTCTAAAATACTAATAACATTAAATTGTACAATTTTTAAAAGTGTACAGCACCAAAGGCATGACCCATAAAAGAAAAAAAAACAATAAATTAGATCTTGTCAAAATTTAAAAATTTTGCACTTCAAAAGACATCATTAAGAAAATGAAAATAGGGCTTCCCTGGTGGCGCAGTGGTTGAGAGTCCGCCTGCCGATGCAGGGGACGCGGGTTTGTGGCCCGGTCCGGGAGGATCCCACATGCCGCGGAGCGGCTGGGTCCGTGAGCCATGGCCGCTGGGCCTGCGTGTCCGGAGCCTGTGCTCCGCAACGGAAGAGGCCACAACAGTGAGAGGCCCACATACAGGAAAAAAAAAAAAAATGAAAAGACGAGCAACAGAGTGGGAGAAAATATCTACATATCATATCTACAGGGACTTGTATCCAGAATATATAAATAATTCTTACAACTCAATAATAAAAAGACAATAAAGATAATAACTCAATTTAAAAATGGAAAAGATGTATGAATGGCTAGTAAGTAAATGAAAAGGTGCTCATCATCATTAGTCACTAAGGACATACAAATTATAACCACAATAGGATATAGTTTCACATCCATTCAGAATGGCTATATCAAAAAGACAATAACAAATGTTGGCAAGGAAGTGGAGAAACAGAAACCCTCATACATTACTAGTGGCAATGCCAAACAGTGCTGCTGCTTTGGAAAATAGTTTTATAGTTTCTTATAAAGTTAAAGATAAATTTGTCATATCATGCAGTCATTCCACCCTTAGGTTCCTACCAAAGAGAAGTGAAAACACCTGTCCACACAAAGACTCGCATGCTAATGTCCTTAGCAGCATTATTCATAATAGCCAAAAACTGGAAACAACCTACATGTCTAGCGAGTAGACAGACAAAATGCTTTATAGCCACATAATGGAATACTATTTGGCAATAAAAATTAATGAAGTACTGGTACATGCTACAATATGGATGAACCTCAAAAAATATTATGCTAAGTGAAAGAAGCCAGGCACAAAAGACCACTTCTTATTTGATTTAATTTAGATGAAATGCCCAGAATAGGCAAATTTATAGAGACAAAGTAGATCAGTGGTTACCTGGGGCTGGGAGTGGGAACGAGGATTAACTGTAAATAAATGAGCGTGAGGGATCTTTGGGGGGAAATGAAAATGTTCTGAAACTGATTATGATTATGGTTGCACCATGCAGTAAAGTTACTAAAAATATTTAACTACACTTAAAATGGGTGAATTTTATGATATGAAAACTATATCCCAATAAAGCTGTTAAAAATAGGAAAGGAACAGTAGGGGAAACTGGGTGAGGGGTACACAGGAATTCTGCATTATCTTTGCAACTTTTCCATAAATCTAAAGCTATTCTGAAATTTAAAATGTATTTAAATAAAAAATAACAAGAATATGTTTGTGGAGTCATACCTATTTGTGTGAAAAGACATTTACAAAGATGAAATGGGTAAAATCTCATTACAGATCAGTATTAACAGATGAACATTTGAAATGATTTTGATGATAGGGAACACTGACTATTAGCCCCAAATAAACAAAATGTTATCCCCCCCAAAAGAATTCCATTATTCTCATTAGTAGTCTCATATTACAAAAAAATGCTCAATTATTATTACTACACCTTGAATTTCATCAATAAATATTTGTTGAAATTTGTTTTCTCCCTTGTCATGTAAGTACCTACAAATTATCCTCGATTTTGCCTTTTGGCCCCCAAAGCCTAAAATATTTACTATGTGGCTCTTTACGGAAAGGTTGCCAAGCCCTGTTCTACACCATAACAGGGTAAATATAAACATAGTCAGTCTCTTTCTTGAGTGTATTCTTATCGTTACCTGGTTTTGGTATGATGCCAGCCTGGATATGCCCTATAAAGGATAAGCCTTGCATCTCTTCTGCTATGGCACTATTTAGGAATCCCATAAATAGAAACACTATTAGCTTAATAGTTGTAGCAAAACTTCGATGTCACCGTTATTATCGTGATATTAAAGAGCCAACACCATACCACAGTGTCAAGATGACCCTCATCAAGTTGTGATGTCACCACGCCATGGACTCCCCGAGATCTCTTAGATATCAAGTGGGACCTATGGCATCACACCCTGCCTTTGGCATCACCCTGGCACATCACCTTACTACGGTGTCATATGCTATCACTGTTGTGGCAGAATTCTGCCCTAATGCCACTCTGTCGAAACGTCAGAATAATTAACCCCTAGTTCTTTCCATTCCTTTGGCAGCGATACCAGCGAGGGGGAGGATGGCCACAGGCACTGGTTCGAGCTCAGGAGGTAGTACTCAGCTGCTACCGTTTTCCCTTCCGCTTACCACTGCAGGTCAGGGCCCCCGTGGGACAGGACTTTCTGGCTCCCATAACTCTCTTGCCATGACCCCGCACCCACTTCGCGTCACCGACTCAATGCCCCAACAGCGACCACCCACCCCGGTTCTACACGAAGCCGCTCCCCGTACCTGACTCCATTCTCCAGCTGTCATCCTGGGCCAATTCCACCGGCCACTTGACTACGGCGGCCGCAAGGGACGCCGGGACTTGTAGTTCCGCGCTGCTAATGGCAGAGACGGAGACAGCGGCAAAGGCTCCTCCCCGCCCGGAACTGCGCTCAAACTGCAACTCCCAAAGGCGCCCTGCGATGGGGAAAGACGCAAAGGAACGAGCGAGGTTGGTGACTGGAGGAGCTCTAATGCCTCTTTTTTGATTGGCAGTCGGAGCTGGCGACGTTAGGCGGGCGCTGCTCAGGCTTCACGAGATCCTGTGAAAGCAAAATGGAGGGGTGTGTGTCTAACCTAATGGTCTGCAACCTGGCCTACAGCGGGAAGCTGGAGGAGTTGAAGGAGAGGATCCTGGCCGATAAATCCCTGGCCACTAGGACTGACCAGGTAAAGGAACGCTTGGGGCCTCTCCGCTGGCGGCGGCGGCGGCGGCAGCGGCGGAGACCAACGTGGCTGCCCGGCCCAGCCCAACCCAACCCATGGGGAGGCCGGTTCCGAGAGGGCCAGATCTCCGCCCCCGCCGCCCCATCCTTACCCCAGGGTCACCTCAGGACTCGGGACCGGGCGGCCGGAGCTAGCCCCACAAACCGCCAGTGTTGTTTTTTGGCCCAGTACTTAGTCGCTGTATTTTGGATATTTCTAGAACGTTTGCGCATTTCTCAGAAATGCCCAGTCTTTGAGACATCAGTGAGAAGGAAAGTTTTTGGTTTTTGGAAATGGGTTTGTTTGCTTTTATTAGTGATTTTATTCAATGGAACACGTGTAACTGAACGCCTCAGCTGGGAGCTGAGGATACAGTCGAATGGAAGGAGCAGATGTTAATAAAATAATTCCAAATCATATGTCCGATTATAAATTGTGGTAAATACTCGGGAGAGAAGTTGACGTGGGGCTTTCAGAACGTATCATGGAAGGACCTGATTTAATCTCGCTTAGAAAAACCGAATGTTGTCATAACTGAAGAGGCTTTGCGAAGGAGGAAAGGTTGGCTCTATCTTGAAGGATGAGTGGGATTTCCCTTTGGGATGAAGGGGCATTTTAGGCAAAGGCAGAACAAAAGTGAGTGGACCCTGGGAAGTGTTTCTTTCTGCCCTCCTGCTCAAAAGACCCTCATGCTTTCACCCTGAGTTTCTAGAAGGATTCACGGTGCCCTCAGTAAGCCAACATACATTTATAGATTGCCTCCTATTTGACAGGCACCGTGCTCAGCACTAGCAAGACAGTGTCACATAATTACAAATCTCCATTTTGTGTGTTTGGGAAGAGAATTAGAAGTTCAGAGACTTTTTTTCTGGAACTTTTCTTTATTGCTCAACCTGAAAATGCCTTTGTCTAGTTTACCTTCATTTTGGTCTGGTGATATTTAATACTTTAGATTTAATTTAACAATATTAAGATTTAATAATACTTCTAACCATTCTTCATGAAGTCAATGGCATGAAAAAGGGAGAAACTATTCAAGATCAAAAGACTTAAGAGGGCTTCCCTGGTGGCGCAGTGGTGGAGAGTCCGCCTGCCGATGCAGGGGACACGGGTTCATGCCCCGGTCCGGGAGGATCCCACATGCCGCGGAGCGGCTAGGCCCGTGAGCCATGGCCACTGAGCCTGCGCGTCCGGAGCCTGTGCTCCGCAACGGGAGAGGCCACAACAGTGAGAGGCCCGCGTACCGCAAAAAAAAAAAAAAAAAAGCAATTAAAAAAGACTTAAGAAACAACAAACATCTGCAACTTATGGAGCTTGTATGGGTCCTGATTGAAACAAGCCAACTGCAAAAAGACATTTGGGGGACAGTTGGGGAAATCTGGGTATTTGATGTTATAAAGGAGTTAGTGTTAATTTTAATCAGTGTAATAGCTATGTAGTAAAGTATTTTTTAGATACTCAAATATCTAGGTATGAAAGGTCATAATATTTAAGATTTGTTTTTAAAAATCTCATCAAGGAGCAAAACAGATGAGGCAAATATGGCAAAATAGTTATAAGATGTAGGTGATAGGCATATGGATTATATTATGTTCCCTGTATTTTTACATGAGTTTGAAATTTTTGTAATAAATTTTAAAATACCATTTTCTTTTACATAGGGCTACAAAATATAGCAGTCACTGCAAAAAAGAAAAGAGACAGAGAGATTCCCTTTGAGAAACATGACTACTAGCTTATTATTTTTTTAAAGTAATGTTGCTCTCTAATTCTGTGTGTGGTATGTTTTTTAAATGGTTATAATCTCAACTAGTTTCATGAACATTTCTTTCGCAGAAGATACATTTGTTCTTTCTAGAGCATCTAGAAAATTCAGAGCTGATGGGTTTGTGTCCCAACTTCACGATTTACTAGCTGTGCGACCTTGACAAGTTGCTTACCCTGAGGAGTCTGTAAAATGGGGATAATATCCACTGTATAGGATCATGGGGATTACAGGAGATGATGCACGTAAAACTCTTAGCACGGTGTCTGACATAAAAGTACGTACATAACAGAAATAGCCAAAGCTGTATTTCTGCCAAAGCACTGAAATCAGTTTTTTGCTCTATTGCTTTCATGGCTCTAGTCTGCCCAGAATTACCTACGTTCATCAATGTATTCTCCTCATGTTACTAAAACCTTGGTCTCTCTTATGTAAGTAATATGGTTTAAGGTTACCTACCTGAGGATCCAGTGCTCTCCATTCCTTGTTCCCAAACCGTAGGTTTGCTGGCTCCAATATTAATTTTTTTTTTCTGTTTTCTTGCCTTAGTTCTATTTTTCTTCAAGAATGTTGGTCTTATTGCTTCTCTGCTTCCCGTGTAGGACAGCAGAACTGCCTTGCATTGGGCATGCTCAGCCGGACATACAGAAATTGTTGAATTCTTGCTGCAACTTGGAGTGCCAGTGAATGATAAAGATGATGTGAGTACTAGGCAGAGTTGATAAATCCCCAGTTATCTTTACACTCCAGACTGGTGTTTACTAAAGCCCGAGTATTAAGCTCACAAACAAATTTTAACGTTTATGACTAGGAACTTACAGCATGTCCCCAGTGACCAAACACAGGACTGGTGGTTACATTATTTCAGAATGTTCATTTTGCCACTCATAGCCTGTAATTTAAGGTAAACATGCAGATCAAGTCTTTGATGATTACCCCTAAGAGACTACAAATCCTTTTTATTATGTTGGAAATTGTTTTTGGTGAATATTGCCTGAATAATGAGGGCCTAGTATCTTTTTTTGTTATATAAAGATTTGGTGTAATGGTATTGGTTATATTAGGATAAGACTTGTGAAGAATAAGGATGGAAATGTTTTTATAGGCAGATTCCTTTTCGAGGATGCTCAATAAAATAATATTGATAATGGCAAAAAAGTAAAAACAGTTTAATGGAGGAACAGTTGAATACAGCATATATATACACCTAATAAAATAATACGCAACCAGGGGATTCCCTGGTGGTCCAGTGGTTGGGACTCTGCACTTTTGCTGCCGAGGGCACAGGTTCAATCCCCGGTCAGGGAACTAAGATCCCGCAAGCCGCCTGGCGTGGCCAAAATAATAATAATAATAATAATAATAATAATAATAATAATAATAATAATAATATGCAACCAATAAAGTTATGATTCCAAAGAATGACATAGAAAACTTTTCACAACGTAATGATAAGTGGATATTGTGGAAAATGCACCTCACGGAACTTGATACCCTATTGGGGTATCCTTGATCCCAATCTTAAAACACATTAGAATTAGACTTACGTATTATTTCCATGTTGTGGGATTATGGGTGCTTTTCTTTTCTTTTATATATCTGGTTTCCAAATATCCTGCAGTGCTTAATGAGGGAAAGAGAAAGAACATTTTTTTAAACCATTTACACACAGCTCTGTAAACCCTGCCTAAATGTTAGCATTAATCCCTGTGCCTTTTCTCCCTGGTTTTTGTTCTGCCCACCTCTTACAGGCAGGTTGGTCTCCTCTTCATATTGCTGCTTCCGCTGGCCGGGATGAGATTGTAAAAGCTCTTCTGGGAAAAGGTGCTCAAGTGAATGCTGTCAATCAAAATGGCTGTACTCCCCTACATTATGCAGCTTCCAAAAACAGGCATGAGGTAGGGTTCCATTCCTAGGCTGCTTCTTTTGAGTTCTAAACCTGTACGCAAACACAAATAGATCTCTGCATTGTTTTCTTCTCCATCTTCCCAGATTGCTGTCATGTTACTGGAAAGCGGGGCTAATCCAGACGCTAAGGACCATTATGAGGCTACAGCAATGCACCGGGCAGCAGCCAAGGGTAACTTGAAGATGATTCATATTCTTCTGTACTACAAAGCTTCCACAAACATCCAAGACACTGAGGGTAACACTCCTCTGTAAGTGACAAATAGCAGTCATTTGTATTCTACCTGATATCAGCCCTCTTGCACTAATTCTTTTTTTTTTACTAGTTTCTGCTTTATAACAAAGTGAATGAGTCATACATATACATCTGTTCCCACATCCCTTCCCTCTTGCGTATCCCTCCCTCCCACCCTCCCTATCCCACCCCTCCAGGCGGTCCCAAAGCACCGAGCTGATCTCCCTGTGCTCTGCGGCTGCTTCCCACTAGCTATCTACCTTACGTTTGGTACTGTATATATGTCCATGCCTCTCTCTCGCTTTGTCACAGCTTACCCTTCCCCCTCCCCATATACTCAAGTCCATTCTCAAGTAGGTCTGTGTCTTTATTCCTGTTTTACCCCTAGTTTCTTCATGACATTTTTTTCTTAAATTCCATATATATGTGTTAGCATACAGTATTTGTCTTTCTCTTTCTGACTTACTTCACTCTGTATGACAGACTCTAGGTCTATCCACCTCATTACAAATAGCTCAGTTTCGTTTCTTTTTATGGCTGAGTAATATTCCATTGTATATATGTGCCACATCTTCCTTATCCATTCATCCGATGATGGACACTTAGGTTGTTTCCCTCTCCGGGCTATTGTGAATAGAGCTGCAATGAACATTTTGGTACATGTCTCTTTTTGAATTATGGTTTTCTCAGGGTATATGCCTAGTAGTGGGATTGCTGGGTCATATGGTAGTTCTATTTTTATTTTTTTAAGGAACCTCCATGCTGTTCTCCATAGTGGCTGTACCAATTCACATTCCCACCAGCAGTGCAAGAGTGTTCCCTTTTCTCCACACCCTCTCCAGCATTTATTGTTTCTAGATTTTTTGATGATGGCCATTCTGACTGGTGTGAGATGATATCTCATTGTAGTTTTGATTTGCATTTCTCTAATCATTAATGATGCTGAGCATTCTTTCATGTGTTTGTTGGCAATCTGTATGTCTTCTTTGGAGAAATGTCTATTTAAGTCTTCTGCCCATTTTTGGATTGGGTTGTTTGTTTTTTTGCTATTGAGCTGCATGAGCTGCTTATAAATTTTGGAGATTAATCCTTTGTCAGTTGCTTCATTTGCAAATATTTTCTCCCATTCCGAGGGTTGTCTTTTGGTCTTGTTTATGGTTTCCTTTGCTGTGCAAAAGCTTTGAAGTTTCATTAGGTCCCATTTGTTTATCTTTGTTTTTATTTCCATTTCTCTAGGAGGTGGGTCCAAAAGGATCTTGCTGTGATTTATGTCATAGAGTGTTCTGCCTATGTTTTCCTCTAAGAGTTTGATAGTTTCTGGCCTTACATTTAGGTCTTTAATCCATTTTGAGCTTATTTTTGTGTATGGTGTTAGGGAATGATCTAATCTCATACTTTTACATGTCCCTGTCCAGTTTTCCCAGCACCACTTATTGAAGAGGCTGTCCTTTCTCCACTGTACATTCCTGCCTCCTTTATCAAAGATAAGTTGGCCATATGTGCATGGGTTTATCTCTGGGCTTTCTATCCTGTTCCATTGATCTATCTTTCTGTTTTTGTGCCAGTACCACACTGTCTTGATTACTGTAGCTTTGTAGTATAGTCTGAAGTCAGGGAGCCTGATTCCTCCAGCTCCGTTTTTCGTTCTCAAGATTGCTTTGGCTATTCGGGGTCTTTTGTTTTTCCAAACAAATTTTGAAATTTTTTGTTCTAGTTCTGTAAAAAATGCCAGTGGTAGTTTGACAAGGATTGCATTGAATCTGTAGATTGCTTCGGGTAGTAGAGTCATTTCCACAATATTGATTCTTCCAATCCAGGAACATGGTATATCTCTCCATCTATTTGTATCATCTTTAATTTCTTTCATCAGTGTCTTATAATTTTCTGCATACAGGTCTTTTGTCTCCTTAGGTAGGTTTATTCCTAGATATTTTATTCTTTTTGTTGCAGTGGTAAATGGGTGAGTTTTCTTGATTTCACTTTCATATTTTTCATCATTAGTGTACAGGAATGCCAGAGATTTCTGTGCATTAATTTTGTATCCTGCTACTTTACCAAATTCATTGATTAGCTCTACTAGTTTTCTGGTAGCATCTTTAGGATTCTCTATGTATAGTATCATGTCATCTGCAAACAGTGACAGCTTTACTTCTTCTTTTCCAATTTGGATTCCTTTTATTTCCTTTTCTTCTCTGATTGCTGTGGCTAAAACTTCCAAAACTATGTTGAATAAGAGTGGTGAGAGTGTGCAGCCTTGTCTTGTTCCTGATCTTAGTGGAAATGGTTTCAGTTTTTCACCATTGAGGACGATGTTGGCTGTGGGTTTGTCATATATGGCCTTTATTACATTGAGGAAAGTTCCCTCTATGCCTACTTTTTGCAGGGTTTTTATCATAAATGGGTGCTGAATTTTGTCGAAAGCTTTCTCTGCATCTATTGAGATGATCATATGGTTTTTCTCCTTCAATTTGTTAATATGGTGTATCACGTTGATTGATTTGCATATATTGAAGAATCCTTGCATAACTGGAATAAACACCACTTGATCATGGTGTATGATCCTTTTAATGTGCTGTTGGATTCTGTTTGCTAGTATTTTGTTGAGGATTTTTGCATCTATGTTCATCAGTGATATTGGCCTGTAGTTTTCTTTCTTTGTGACATCCTTGCCTGGTTTTGGTATCAAGGTGATGGTGGCCTCGTAGAATGAGTTTGGGAGTGTTCCTCCCTCTGCTATATTTTGGAAGAGCTTGAGAAGGATGGGTGTTAGCTCTTCTCTAAATGTTTGATAGAATTCGCCAGTGAAGCCATCTGGTCCTGGGCTTTTGTTTGTTGGAAGATTTTTAATCACAGTTTCCATTTCAGTGCTTGTGTTTGGTCTATTCATATTTTCTATTTCTTCCTGATTCAGTCTTGTCAGGTTGTGCATTTCTAAGAGTTTGTCCATTTCTTCCAGGTTGTGCATTTTATTGGCATAGAGTTGCTTGTAGTAATCTCTCATGATCTTTTGTATTTCTGCAGTGTCAGTTGTTACTTCTCCTTTTTCATTTCTAATTCTATTGATTTGAGTCTTCTCCCTTTTTTTCTTGATGAGTCTGGCTAATGGTTTATCAATTTTGTTTATCTTCTCAAAGAACCAGCTTTTCGTTTTATTGATGTTTGCTATCGTTTCCTTCATTTCTTTTTCATTTATTTCTGATCTGATCTTTATGATTTCTTTCTTCCTGCTAACTTTGGGGTTTTTTTGTTCTTCTTTCTCTAATTGCTTTATGTGCAGGGTCAGATTGTTTACTCAAGATGTTGCCTGTTTCTTAAGGTGGGATTATATTGCTATAAACTTCCCCCTTAGAACTGCTTTTGCTGCGTCCCATAGGTTTTGGGTCGTCGTGTCTCCATTGTCATTTGTTTCTAGGTATTTTTTAATTTCCTCTTTGATTTCTTCAGTGATCACTTCGTAACTAAGTAGTGTATTGTTTAGCCTCCATGTGTTTGTATTTTTTACAGATCTTTTCCTGTAATTGATGTCTAGTCTCATAGCATTGTGGTCGGAAAAGATACTTGATACAATTTCAATTTTCTTAAATTTACCAAGGCTTGATTTGTGACCCAAGATATGATCTATCCTGGAGAATGTTCCATGAGCACTTGAGAAAAATGTGTATTCTGTTGTTTTTGGATGGAATGTCCTATAAATATCAATTAAGTCCATCTTGTTTAATGTATCATTTAAAGCTTGTGTTTCCTTATTTATTTTCATTTTGGATGATCTGTCCGTTGGTGAAAGTGGGGTGTTGAAGTCCCCTACTATGAATGTGTTACTGTCGATTTCCCCTTTTATGGCTGTTAGTATTTGCCTTATGTATTGAGGTGCTCCTATGTTGGGTGCATAAATATTTACAATTGTTATATCATCTTCTTGGATCGATCCCTTGATCATTGTGTAGTGTCCTTCTCTGTCTCTTCTAATAGTCTTTATTTTAAAGTCTATTTTGTCTGATATAAGAATTGCTACTCCAGCTTTCTTTTGATTTCCATTTGCATGGAATATCTTTTTCCATCCCCTTACTTTCAATCTGTATGTGTCTCTAGGTCTGAAGTGGGTCTCTTGTAGACAGCATATATATGGGTCTTATTTTTGTATCCATTCAGCCAATCTGTGTCTTTTGGTGTGAGCATGTAGTCCATTTACATTTAAGGTAATTATTGATATGTATGTTCCTATTCCCATTTTCTTCATTGTTTTGGGTTCATTATTGTAGGTATTTTCCTTCTGTTGTGTTTCTTGCCTAGAGAAGTTCCTTTAGCATTTGTTTTAAAGCTGGTTTGCTGGTGCTGATCTCTCTCAGCTTTTGCTTGTCTGTAAACGTTTTAATTTCTCCATCAAATCTGAATGAGATCCTTGATGGGTAGAGTAATCTTGGTTGCAGGTTTTTCTCCTTCATCACTTTAAATATGTCCTGCCACTCCCTTCTGGCTTGTAGAGTTTCTGCTGAGAGATCAGCTGTTAACCTGATGGGGATTCCCTTGTGTGTTATTTGTTGTTTTTGCCTTGCTGCTTTTAATATGATTTCTTTGTGTTTCATTTTTGACAGTTTGATTAATATGTGTCTTGGCATATTTCTCCTTGGATTTATTCTGTATGGGACTCTCTGTGCTTCCTGGACTTGATTAACTATTTCCTTTCCCATATTAGGGAAGTTTTCAACTATAATCTCTTCAAGTATTTTCTCAGTCCCTTTCTTTTTCTCTTCTTCTTCTGGAACCCCTATAATTTTAATGTTGGTGCGTTTAATGTTGTCCCAGAGGTCTCTGAGACTGTCCTCAGTTCTTTTCATTCTTTTTTCTTTATTCTGCTGTGCAGCAGTTATTTCCACTATTTTATCTTTCACATCAGTTATCCGTTCTTCTGCCTCAGGTATTCTGCTATTGATCCCATCTAGAGTATTTTTCATTTCATTTATTGTGTTTTTAATCGTTGCTTGATTCATCTTTAGTTCTTCTAGGTCCTTGTTAACTGTTTCTTGCATTTTGTCTATTCTATTTCCAAGATTTTGGATCATCTTTACTATCATTATTCTAAATTCTTTTTCAGGTAGACTGCCTATTTCCTCTTCATTTGTTAGGTTGGTGGGTTTTTATCTTGCTCCTTCACCTGCTGTGTGTTTTTCTGTCTTCTCATTTTGCTTATCTTACTGTGTTTGGGGTCTCCTTTTTGCAGGCTGCAGATTCGTAGTTCCCATTGTTTTTGGTGTCTGTCCCCAGTGGCTAAGGTTGTTTCAGTGGGTTGTGTAGGCTTCCTGGTGGAGGGGACTAGTGCCTGTGTTCTGGTGGACGAGGCTCGATCTTGTCTTTCTGGTGGACAGGTCCACGTCTGGTGGTGTGTTTTGGGGTGCCTGTGGCCTTATTATGTTTTTAGGCAGCCTCTCTGCTAATGGGTGGTATTGTGTTCCTGTCTTGTTAGTTGCTTGGCATAGGGTGACCAGCACTGTAGCTTGCTGGTCGTTGAGTGAAGCTGGGTGCTGGTGTTGAGATGGAGATCTCTGGGAGCTTTTTGCCGCTTGATATTATGTGGAGCTGAGAGGTCTCTTTTGGACCCGTGTCCTGAAGTTGGCTCTCCCACCTCAGAGGCACAGCACTGACTCCTGGCTGCAGCACCAAGAGCCTTTCATCTACCCGGCTCAGGATAAAAGGGAGAGAAAGTAGAAAGAAAGAATTAGTAGAAGAAAGAGAGAAAGAGAGAAAGAAAGGAAGGAAGGAGGGAGGGAGGAAGGAAAGAAAGGGAGGGAGGGAGAGAGGAAGGAAAGAAAGAAAGAAAGAAAGTAAGAAAGGAGGGAGGGGGGAGGGAGGGAGGAAGGGAAGGTAGGAAAAAGAGAATGAGAGAAGATAAAGTAAAATAGAATAAAATATGATAAAATATAATAGTGTTATTAAAATAAAAAAGTAATTATTAAAAAAATGGATGGATAGAAACCTGGGACAAATGGTGGAAGCAAAGCTATACAGAGAAAATCTCACACAGAAGCATACACATACACATTCACAAAAAGAGAACAAGGGGAAAAAATGGTAAATCTTGCTCTCAAAGTCCACCTCCTTAATTTGGGATAATTCGTTGTAAAAAGAGGAAAAGGGGTAAAAATCTTAAATCTTGTTCTCAAAGTCCACCTCCTCAATTTGGGATGATTCGTTGTCTATTCATGTTTTCCACAGATGCAGGGTACATCAAGTTGATTGTGGAGCTTTAATCCGCTGCTTCTGCGGCTGCTGGGAGAGATTTCCCTTTCTCTTCTTTGTTCTCACAGCTCCGGGGTCTCAGCTTTGGATTTGGCCCCGCCTCTGCGTGTAGGTCGCCGGAGGGCGTCTGTTCTTCACTCAGACAGGACAGGGTTTAAAGGAGCCGCTGATTCAGGGGCTCTGGCTCACTTCAGCCTAGGGGAGGGAGGGGCACGGAGTGCGGGGCGAGCTTGCAGCGGCAGAGGCCAGCGTGACGTTGCACCAGCCCGAGGTGTACCGTGCGCTCTCCCGGGGAAGCCGTCCCTGGATCCCGGGACCCCGGCAGTGGCGGGCTGCACAGGCTCCCCGGAAAGGGGGCGTAGACAGTGACCTGCCCTCACACACAGGCTTCTTGGCAGCGGCAGCAGCAGCCCCAGCATCCCACGCCCGTCTCCGGGGTCCATGCCTTTAGCCGCAGCTCGCGCTCGTCTCTGGAGTTCCTTTAAGCAGCGCTCTTAATCCCCTCTCCTCACGCACCAGGAAACAAAGAGGGAAGAAAAAGTCTCTTGCCTCTTCGGCAGCTCCAGACTTTTTCCCGGACTCCCTCCGGGCTAGCCATGGCACACTAACCCCTTCAGGCTGTGTTCACACCGCCAACCCCAGTCCTCTCCCTGCGCGCTCTGACCGAAGCCCGAGCCTCAGCTCCCAGCCCCGCCCGCCCCGGCGGGTGAGCAGACAAGCCTCTCGGGCTGGTGAGTGCTGGTCAGCACCAATCCTCTGTGCAGGTACCTCTCCGCTTTGCCCTCCGCACCCCTGTTGCTGCGCTCTCCTCCGCTACTCCGAAGCTTTCCCCCTCCGCCACCTGCAGTCTCTGCCTGTGAAGGGGCTTCCTAGTGTGTGGAAACCATTCCTCCTTCACGGCTCCCTCCCACTGGTGCAGATCCCATCCCTATCCTTTTGTCTCTGTTTATTCTTTTTTCTTTTGCCCTACCCAGGTACGTGGGGAGTTTCTTGCCTTTTGGGCGGTCTGAGGTCTTCTGCCAGTATTCAGTAGGTGTTCTGTAGGAGTTGTTCCACGTGTAGATGAATTTCTGATGTATCTGTGGGGAGGAAGGTGATCTCCCCGTCTTACACTTCCGCCATCTTCCCCCGGGATTCCCTTGCACTAATTCTTACACATCATTTCTTTTTTTAGTCTGCTTATAAATGTAATACATGTTTATGGCAAGAAAATTTGAAAGTACACAAAAGTATAAAGATAAAAATTCAAAATGCTTATCATTTTGCCACCCAGAAATAACCACTGATAACATTTTAATGTATTTCCTCCCTGTCTTTTATATGCAAATATACATACTTTACATATGCTTTTTTTGTAAAATTGGGACGATAATGTGTATGTAGTTTTATATCTTGTTCTTTTCACCTCATAGTATATTGTGAGCATTTTCCAGTGTTAATAAATATTTCTAAAACGTTTTTGAATGGCTATCCACAACTCCATTTTATGGATATGGCATAATTTAATAATTCCTCTATTACTGTATATTTAAGCTTTTTTGAGTTTTCCACTATTATAAATAATGCTACATTGACCAACTTTATACAAAAATCATTGGCCATACTGCTGATTATTATCTTAGTATAGAAGTTAGAAGTAGAATTGCTGGGTAAATAGATACACATAGTTTAGGACAATTGCTGTATATTCCGAGATTGCTTCCAGAGGAGTTGTATCATTGTACCCTCCCAATAGCAGTGTGAGAGTGCCTATTACCCCCTCACCAACACCAAAAATATCCTTTTCTTATAGGAAAAATGGTATTTCAGAGTTGTAATTTACATTTTTTATTATCAATGAAGCTAAAAATTTTTTAATGCCTATGACTAATTATATTCCTTCTCTAAATTATAACTTTTTGTGTCCCTTTCTCTGTTTCCTTTTGGAGAATTAATTTATTTTTACTGATTTTTTTATGTACCCTTGACTTGACATAGTACAAATATTAACCTTCTGCCATGTTAGTTGAAAATATTTCCCCAGTTTGTCTTTTCATTTTGTTTATGATTTTTTTTGAAATAACCAAAGATTTCAACTCTATCCAGTCAAACCTATTAATCTTCCCTCATAACTAGAAAGTGCTTCCTCACCCTGAAATTAGTTAACTATTCACCTGTATTTCATTGTAGTTTTTTTCAAAACATTGCATTGGTTTGGTTTGGTTATTGTTTTTCATTTAACTCAAATCCATCTGGAATTGATGTATGCTTGACCTGAAGCCGTCCTCTACCTTGATATTTTTTCTACAGTACTTGGCCACTATTCTTCCTTATCGAATGGTGACTTTTTTGAACCAGAAATTCTGTGAATCTTCTTTTTAGTCCAAAGTACGATTCAATTTTTTTAAAGTATTGTTTTCTTAACTCTTAGTTTTACAATTTTTTTCTGTAGTTCTGAGCGACTCTGTCTAGAAAAACATGCATATTCTAGCCATTTTCTCCAAATAAGAAAGGCAGGGTGGCCTGGAGGAAATTTAGGAGTCAGGCAGTATCGGGTCCTGAGCAGAGCCTACGATTAAGGAATAGCTACATGCTGTTTACCCAATCCAAACTCAGCCACTTAAACAACTATATTAAATACTTGTATTAAGTAACTCAGAGAAGCTACTTAACTTTCCTGAGTCTAATTTCCTTATCTGTAATATGAGGATAATAATTCCTTCCTCACTAGATCGTTGTGAAGTTTAAATAAAATAACACGTTAGTGTCTAATACCCTACCTGGTAAACCGTTAAGTGCCTGACAAGGTTTCCCCCTCACTGCTCAGCCATGTCATCATAGGCAAAGACTAACCTCTGTCACAATTTCAACTTTAAAATGGTGATAATAGTACCTTGCTAACTTACAAGGTGTCTGTAACAATCAGATAATATAAAACTTTTTAAACTGCTTTTCCAAAATTTAAACCACACAAATTGCTGTTAGCAGGTTGTGTATGGAGGTTTTTCTAAGTTCTCGCCTGGAATTATTGCATGTGTTTGGTGTAAACCACTAATCTTCATAAAATAAGGATGTTATTCCTTAGGCTGGCATGTAGATCACTTCTGTTGTAGTAGGACCAGAATTGTGATTTATGATCTGGTGTTGTAAGACTATTCCAATGAATTTTAACTTATAAACAGTCTTCCCCATGAAAATCGATTTTCCTTTCCAGATTAAGTAACTTTCCAATATTACACTACCTAATAATATGCAGTTTAGACTACCTGTCAGGAAATCCTAACCATTACATAGAATTGCAAATGATTAATCCTTCTTTGTGGTCCTTGATTTCAGACACTTAGCCTGTGATGAGGAGAGAGTGGAAGTAGCAAAACTGCTGGTGTCCCAAGGAGCAAGTATTTACATTGAGAATAAAGAAGAAAAGACACCCCTGCAAGTGGCCAAAGGTGGTCTGGGTTTAATACTCAAGAGAATGGTGGAAAGTTAAGCAGCTTGGATTTACTCTTACTTTGTATGTTTTGTGGTTGTCCCCTAATGCCCTGGAAACGAATGTACTTGTGCATAAGATGTCATCTATGAATGATGAAGTTTTTTCATCTTCCAAGTCTTATAAACATGTTGACTATTGTTCCTGCTGAGGTATTTTTTTCTTAGCTTACAACTTGCTTTCCAGGCATTGAATAACAATAATAATAATTGAGATTGTTCTACTGTTGTATATTATTCTGTATTGAATCTTGGTTAACTTTGAGTAAGTGATTCTGTGGCTGTTATGAGTCTTCAACACCCTGCCATGCACCCTCTATCCCCCTCTGAGGCAGAACAACCCCAATAGCACCAGGCCAATTGTTTTGCCAAATGTTTCTAGGTGGATTCTAGAATGTTCTTCCATACAGTTGAAACACATCGTAACTCGTTTTTCAAGCCCACTCAGAGGCTATGCCAAATATTTCTGTTTTTTCCAACAGTATGGTTTAATTTGTTTTTGTTATAGGAGGAATACTTGTATATTGTGAGGACGAAATTTTCAGTTCAGAGGGCAGGCATGCTATCCAAGTTTGGCATTCATAAACACTAAAATAATGAAAAATAATAGCCTGTGTACCAATGTATGTTTTTAATGATGAGCTATTTCCCTCCAAAATAAAGTGTATTGTTTTACGCCGGCCTCTCACTGTTGTGGCCTCTCCTGTTGCGGAGCACAGGCTCCAGACGCGCAGGCTCAGCGGCCATGGCGCACGGGCCCAGCTGCTCCGCGGCATGTGGGATCTTCCCGGACCGGGGCACGAACCCGTGTCCCCTGCATTGGCAGGTGGACTCTCAACCACTGCGCCACCAGGGAAGGCCAAGTGTATTGTTTCTAAAAAGGAAGTTTTAAAGTACCTATATTAAGTCATCCTGTATTGAAAAGAATGTCAAGCTTGTTATCATGATGTTTAACAAAAATGTGTTTTGATTTGTATTTCAGAAACTAAAAAAATAAAACGTTGAGAGAATCTCCCAATTCTTTTTGCAAATCAGACACCCACTTAAGCCTTTAAATCCTTTATAAAGACAATTTCTTAGTTTTTGGTAGCTCTGAAGTCATTAAAATTAGTGAAGCTTGAACTGCAGCTAAAATCTTTAAAAATAGTAATCTTCTGAATTGCTAATTAAATGTGGAGCAAAAGAAAATTAATAAGTGTAAACTTGATCTCAATTTAGGGAAACATTTTAAATGATTACTGGTCATAAAATCTAATGAACTCCAAGTGACTCTTCAAATTATTTTTTAATTTGAACTTTATGCTGCAAATATTGCTTGAAATAAGTAATCCAAGTGAGTCCACAAACTTCAATTAATTTGGGGTCAGAGACTTAATGACCAGTATCTAAAATGAGTTTTGTAAACGCAAACTGTGTTGTTGATATTCAGACCCTTTTACGTAAGTAAGTATTTTGAGTGCTGAGCTTTACAATTATTAATCAGGGAAGCATATTCTTATGGAACTAAACTTTGTTTATTGAATGCCAGGGACAGAATTAATGACAGGGGAAATAATTTCTTTCTAATGCTTTTTAGCGTGATCAAAGAGTAAACTTATATCTAATAGGGCCTGTTAGGACTGAAGGTATTCATAAGTACTGAGTTTTATTGTCTGAGGTAATAGGCTTTGTGAATGCAAAAGAAAATTCATCTTAGTTCTTTATAATACAGATGGAACCAGGCCTCAGGTAATTTGTAGGCTATTGGCATTTTAAATGAAGTGGCTTAACAACGTTTCAATCACTGATTTGTGTAAACTAAGAATATTGATGGCCTCGGATATTGATCAGATTGTTACCTGTTCCCTGTAGGAAACCCAATAGAGATGAAGCTGATTCAAGTTCAGTGGGTTTTAGAGTAACTTTCAAAATGAACTCAGGAAAGATGACAATTTTAATCGTAGAGCTTAACTGAGAATATAAGATGGAAGAAACAGGTAAATAGAAGAGTGGAAAAAATTACATTCTCAAGTATCTGTTGGAGGGAATCCACAGTTTCAGTGGGGTTCTATGAGATTCAAGATAATTCTTCATTTTACTTTGTAATCTTTGACTTAACAACTTAACTGTATGACCCCAGTGTTTTGATTTCCCAATTTAACTATACCAACTACACTGAATTCATTACATGGTAGCGTCTTCTACTTTCTGTTGCCATATCCTTCTACACTATCAAACCCCCAAAACCTTCTGTTAGCAAGTTTGATATAGTGTGGGAGCTTTCCTTTGGGTGTATGACTCTAGCTTCACAGTTCTATTGACTGCCTAAAATTGAATGCAGAAATTTTTATGTGCATTTTTCTGGGAAGAGGGTTCAGTAACTTTCATCAGATTCTCAAAGGGATCTGTGACTTCCCAAAAGGTTAAGGATCCCTGGTTGAGAGAAAAAAGAATGCTGAATCAATTTTCAGTAGACGTGGGTTCTACAAAAGCAGAGTACCACACTTTATAAATTTTTACATCCATTCTCCATTGTAGGCATTAAGAAGGTAGAAATCATCTCCATTTTACAGATGAGCTGACACTGAGAGCTAGCACTACAGCCAACACTAAAATCTAGCTTTCCTGGATCCTGATCCATTTTCTTTCTACTCAAAAACAGTGGGCCAAATGGAAGGTACTGTGGCATTTTGATAATAACCCATTAGTTGTAACACCCCACCGACCAAACCCTGTGCTTTTTTTTTTACATTCGTGGGTTTGGGGGATTTTTTTGGTTGGTTTTCTGGTTTCCCAGAACCTTCATTATCATCTCTGAATTCTTTTTTGTTTTTAGACCAAAGCTTCAAAGACAAGTGGGATTGAGTCTTCATTGATTGGTTTGAACATTTTATGAGACCCTCTAACCTGTTTTACAGCATGTAGACATTGTAAAACCACCTTTTATTACTAAAACTTGGGTTTGTTTCATTGAAATTAGTAGTTTGGTGCAGTTGAAGGGGCATTACACTGGGAATGAGGGAACTTGGGATCTAGTATTGACTGTAAAATCTTAGGCAGATTATCTTACCTCTCTTCACTCAGGGATTCTCCTCTGGAGATTGGGTGGCGTTCTATAGGAATGACCCAGCTTTTTAAACTACATTTACCCCTTCCTGTCTCCCCCACCAAGAATATAATTCTGCATCATCTCCCACTTCCACCCCATCATTGTCAGGACTGGGTCATTGTGTGCGTTACTACCCTCAGGTGCACTGAGATTGAAAAAGTTCGAGTCCTATTGATCTCAAAGCTCCTTTCTAGTTCTTACTGAAAGTTCATCAAACCTGAGTTACAGGCCAGTGTAAAAGCTGCAAATATTAACTTCTCAGCATACAATATTGTGGGGAAAGTTCACTTGGTACTCTAAAGGACATGGGAGATCTCAAATGCATAGTTTCTTGGTTGTTCGTCAAGAATTACTATGTTCCCACTTTCCAGGTGGCGCTCCTACGGTGTGTACCGTTAAGTGGGTTCAGTAATTTAACCACGTCAGAGAGGGAAACAAAGCTCAGGAATTCTAGGGCAGCCATCCACCACTTCCAAGAGCATCCATGGGAAAATGGGGAGGCCTGGACAGTCCCCGCCTGGCAGCCTCAGGACAGAGCCTTGAAGGAAAGCCTTGAAAGCTACAAGTTGTTTTACTTGCTCATAGGGTGCCAAGTGCAGAGGCCTTGTACCCAGCACTTCAGACCAGAGCTCCTAGAGTGAAAGGCTGTGCCCGACACTTCAACTTTGTGCGCTGTGTGTCACAACACTGCAATTCAAGATGGCGATGGCAGACCACGTGCAGAGATGCCACACCTGGCACTTGGATCTGGAGCCCCGAGCAGCAGCACAGCTGTGCCCGACCCGCAAGAACTCCACCCCCCTCTCCCCACTGGCAAGAACCCTATAAAGCAGCCCCGCCAATGGCCTTCTGGGAAAAGCATGTACTCTAGAGCTCAAGCTTGCACTTCTCCATTCTTTGATCAAAGAATAAAACTTTACTTTGCTTCTGAACTGAACTCGGACTCATTCTAGTGGCTGGAATGACACCAGACAGGAGCACCCTTGTTGGGACCTGACTCGAAAGGATCAGCAACAAATGTTGGCAACCCAGATGGTTTTTTCACCTGCACCTGTCCACTAAGCTCTGGGTTCACCCTGGCTACAGCGGGAGAATGGTGGAGGCTTTGAGAGGTTCACATGGGAATGATTGCCTCTGGTCTTTGAGTACACTCTGACACAGTAGAACAGTGGCAGCCTTTGGCCGAATTCAGAACAACTCTGCCCGGAAACCCAACACCTGGGTGTGGTGCTCATACAGCATAGTCCTCAGAGTCATCTGACTGCACCCCCTTGAGAGGATCATACTGTGGCATCACTGGGGATCAGAGATTGAAACTCATGCGTGTCTCCCTGCTGCCTCTGGCTGGGGACTTTGGGGACCTGTGGACGTGAGGGAGCCATGGCAGTCTTGCCCCTGTCTTACCAGTAGTGCTGTCCTCTTGACCCCTGTACAAGGCACTAGTGGCCACAACGGGGCTTTTTGCCCTCCTCGCAGACCTCCAGGGGTCAACAGTAGCATCCTCCATAGCCACTTTCAGTTTGGTAAAGGAAAGTAGCCAGACCTGTGAGCCAGGAGACAAGACTTGGAAAATCCCAGGTAATAAGGACCACCTGACAAAACAGAAGAAAGATGCTGGCTTTGAGTTCAAGAAAAGGCACCGGGGATGCCTGAGTGTGAAAGGTTCCCAAGGTAGGTCCGTGACCCATAACTTGACCTCTTCCGGTCAGGCTAGTTTCTGTGAAGTAGCCGGGGAGCCCTGCAAGCTGCTTGCAGGACCAGGAACCCCATTACCAGGAAGCACCGTGAGCAGATGGCAAGAACAGGAAACACCCACTGCCTGACCTCTCCTCCCGCTCCGGGTCGTAAGGCGAATGTTGGGTGATTCTTTATCAACTGAGGTTCCACAGGCTCTCCTTCCGGTATCAGCCCAGAATACCAGCTGCCCCAGCGATCTGGTGAGTACCGCGTGGGAATTCCCCGTGCTTTTAGCTCTCACCGGAGGGAAGTCCAGGAACTCCTCTTTTTCAGCGGAAAGGAGGAAAGAGAAGACCCCCACCTCTGACACCTGTGCCACCCACTAACGGACCACGGTGGTCAGGAACTAACGTGGCTAAGCTGCTCGGGCCCAGAGGCAGTCCTGTCTCACCTCCTGTGGGACACTGTGACTGGGGAGGGACTAACTATCTCAAGCACAGACTGTTATCATTCAAAGGAGACCCCCAGTTATATCAGAGTTCACGCCAGCTGGACGCCTCCTATTTTGGTCTTCTGAGGACTCCATTAACAGTTTGGTGCTGGTTCCAAATTTCCTAAACCAAAAATCTTTTTTGGGTCAAATCGTGTGGCATTTGCCTGCCAGCAAGTCACTCCACTGCCCCGCACCAGAGGTTGCAAACATCCACAACAGAACCCCTGAGGTATGCAGAGCCAAATGTCTACAGTACCAAAGGATGGCCCCTTGGGGTGTACCCTGCAGAACTTGAGTTATTCAGGTATTACCCTGGCCCGAAAACGTTTTATCTTCCTGTGTATTACAGCCTGGCCCCAATATCGGCTGCGAGATGGGGAAATCTGGCCATCAGCTGGGTCTCTAAATTATAAAACTGCTTGTCAATTGGACCTGCTATGCCAAAGACATGAAAGACATGGGATGAAATTCCCTATGTCCATTTTTTTATGGCCTTATATCAGAACAAAGGCCTTCAAAAGGGATGTGGGCTCTCCTCCACTAGGGTAATGCCAGCTTGACCCTCCTCCTGAGGACCTTCTTGATCTCTTCGCTAATCCTCCTGCAACTGCTCCCTCCCTGCCTCCTTCTTTCTTATGTCCCAACTTGGACCCCAAGCCCCAGAGACTCCTTTCATACAAGCTCCCTCCCCTATAACCCAGTTCAGCAACTACACAAAGTGGGACTAGTTACCAGCCAGGGTCCAACAACCTGCCAGGAAAAGTATGAAGTACTCCTTTTTTTTTTTTTTTTTTTTTTTTTGCGGTATGCAGGCCTCTCACTGTTGTGGCCTCTCCCGTTGCGGAGCACAGGCTCCGGACGCGCAGGCTCAGCGGCCATGGCTCACGGGCCCAGCCTCTCCGCAGCATGTGGGATCTTCCCAGACCGGGGCATGAACCCGTGTCCCCTGCATCGGCAGGCGGACGCTCAACCACTGTGCCACCTGGGAAGCCTGAAGTACTCCTTTTGAGGCAGGTCCCCAATGGAGAAGGAGGGCTCATCCAGGTATACATTTACCACTTCTGATCTGTATAACTGGAATAGTATATATATGGCCCAATAGAAAACAGTGTCCTCTCTGTCAGGAGACTTCGTTGGGCACTGCCCCTGTTAGGGCCTCATTGACTAGGGCCTTACTAGACCCTGCCAATTAGCCTGTAATACCCCTATTCTTCCTGTAAAAAAAAAAAAAACCCCAATGGGGAATACTGGATGGTGCAGGGCCTTGGGGCAGTTAGTGAAGTCACTGAGGATATACATCCAATAGTCCCTAATCCCTACGCCCTGCTGGGCACTCTGCTGTCCACAAGGACCTGGTATTCTGTGTTAGATTTAAAAGATGCCTCCTTCTGTATTCCATTAGCCCCAGAGTGACAAGAAATTTTTGCTTTTGAGTGGCAGGACCCAAACACACAAAACAGCAATACTGCTGGACAGTCCTGTCTCAAGGGTTCAAAAATCCCCCCATCATCTTTGGGGAAACTTTAACAAAAGACCTAAAAGATCAGTATGTGGATGACATTCTAAACTCATATATGGTAGGCCCATTCCCCAAGCCCAGGAGAAGGAACAACCCCCGTGAAATGGAACAATTTGTGTGCTCTTCGGGTAGGAGAAACCATGAAAGCTCTCACGGGATATGGTAACAGGTGCTCCCCACACCCACCGATCTGGCCCTGCACCCCTTCCGGCCGGGAGACAGGGTGAACCTAAAAACCTGGCACACCAGCAGCCTGCAAGACCACCGCACTCCTGGATGGAATGGGCCCCACTTGGTGATCTCACTACCCATTCTGCCCTGAAGCCGCAGGGGATCACTCCGTGGGACACTGAACTTGAGTGAAGAGGCCCCCGTGCCCCAAACTCCAGAGAGACAACCTGGGGCAATGGACCCCCTTGAATAACTGCTCCTGCGAACCTCTCTCACCTGAAGCTTCTCTTCCGTAAAGCAACTAAAATGTGACCAGGGAGACTGAGGCCCTGGCAGTGAGCATATCGTCAGGGCACTCTGCCTATAGGCTAAAGACCTAGATACCTGCATGTTTAGGAAAAATTTGACATGTGACCATTATTCTCTTGCTAATATCTGGGCCATGTATTTGAAATCGTCTGGTGTCCTTATCTCCAAAATGGTACACAAATGGTGGTCACTCAGGGACACGAACAGTCAGGGCCGAGACCTGGTGGCCCTCAAACACATCTAAAGGCGGCTGGTAGAGGTTCCGCTCTTCTACCCAGGGTCATGACGACGCCCCAGATCAGCAGGAAACAGTTACAGAAGATGGACCATCACCCCTCAGAGCCCTTCAAGAATGAGGAGCAGGACAAAAGACACAGCAGGGATTTGTCACCGGCAAAGCCTATTAACAATACCCGGAGAATAAAAATAGAATCTGGGTAATAAAATGAAATCTGAACATTTTCTCTCTTTTCCATTGTGCTTAGTCTAGTTTCACTTGCTCATAGGGGGCCGCATGCAGAGGCCTCTCACCCAGCACTTCAGACCAGAGCTCCTGGTGCAAAACGGCTGCGCTGACACCTCAGCTGAGGGCCGCGCACAGAAGCCACGCAGGGTACTCAATTCAAGATGGCAGCAGCAGATCGTGTGCAGAGATGCTGCGCTCAGCACTGTGATCTAGAGCCCCAAGCAGCACAGCTGCGCGTGCGTCTGTGCCCGTGTCTGTGCCCCGACTCCGCGAGAAGTGAGCTCCCTCCCTGCGAACAAGAGCCCTATAAAGCAGCCCTACCCAAGGCCTTCGCTCTAGAGCCCGAGCTCGCACCTCTTCATTCTTTGATCAAAGAATAAAACTTCCGGGGCTTCCCTGGTGGCGCAGTGGTTGAGAGTCCGCCTGCTGATGCAGGGCACATGGGTTCGTGCCCCGGTCCGGGAGGATCCCACCTGCCGCGGAGCGGCTGGGCCCGTGAGCCATGGCCGCTGAGCCTGCGTGTCCGGAGCCTGTGCTCCGCAACGGGAGAGGCCACAACAGTGAGAGGCCCGTGTACCGCAAAAAAAAAAAAAAAAAAAAAAAAGAATAAAACTTCCCTTTGCTTCTGAACTGGACTTGGGTCTCATTCTATAGGCTCAAGTGACACCCTCTAGGAGGACCCTTGTTGGGACTGGAGCAAACTGGCGTTTTCTCCCTCTTGTAAATTTCTCTTTGTATTTCTGTCCTCCTTTTAAACTCTCATTTGAATTTTTTTTTCTTTTTTAGTTATCAAAAATAATGTATGTTTATTGTGGAAAATATAGATGATTAAAAACAAGTAAAAAGAAAAAAAAGAATTACTATGTTTTAGTCCTTTTTTTAATCATAGATCACTATTATTTGGAGGCCCTCCACAGTGCCATACAAATTCCAGCCTTCCTCCCCTTCAGTCAGCACACTACTGTTGATAATGACGTGCAAGAACTTGTCATAGTTAGTGAAGCTGTATATTACATGAAGACAAGAGCTAGCTTTGATTCTGCTCACCATTGTACCATCAGCCACAGTACCTGGTCCATAGTACCCATTCAGTAAATGTCCAGTGGGTGACTGAATAAACAGATGAATTTGGGGAGAATAAGGACTGACAGCCCCAAAGCTGTTCCACTGACTTTAGCATATCCTAGTTGCTAAATGCTGAAACAAACAGGTGAGAGAAATTCCTGGAAGTCTTTTTGGGTGGTGAGAAGTGAATGGTTAAGAAGCCAAGGCTGGTTTGGGATTTGGTTGGGACTACCCACTTAACTTTTAACTACCTGTAGCAAAATAAATCAGGTAGTACCTTATCTGAGTGAGAATTAAGCTGAAACAATTTGGTCGAAGCTTAAGCTATCAGAATATTTGGGTAATGACCTATTCCATTACTTATCTTCTGATCCACTGATGAATAAGCAGGAAAAAAAAAACAACTTTCTTTTGTTCCCTTATTGGAAATCTCTTTAACATAGGAATCCATTTTCCTGCCCAAGTAAAATTTAGTGAACACAATTTTGTTACGATTCTGTATTTTATACAGTCTCAGGATTCATCACAAACATAAATATATGGTATATTATGGATGTACTAATAGAAGATTAAGGAGACTGGGATAAAAGTTGCACTGACCCAGAGTGGCCTTATAAGTAGGTGGAGTAGTTAGATGGTAACCCGCATGGTTTGATTTGAGAGGGGCTGAGAAAGCTTCTTTCTCCAGGAATATCTCCCCTCTAGATTGTTCCAGTGCTTGAAATTCCACCATTTTTAGTATCTTTGGATTAAAGAATTATCTGTCTTCAAGAGTCCCCTCTTAGGGACTTCCCTGGTGGTACAGTGGTTAAGAATCCACCTGCCGATGCAGGGCACACAGGTTCGATCCCTGGTCCGGGAAGATCCCACATGCCGTGGAGCAACTAAGCATGTGCACCACAACTACTGAGCCTGCACTCTAGAGCCCGCGAGCCACAACTACTGAGCCCACATGCCACAACTGCTGAAGCCCATGTGCCTAGAGCCCGTGCTCTGCAACGAGAAGCCACTGCTATGAGAAGCCCGTGCACCACAACAAAGAGTAGCCCCCATGTACTACAACTAGAGAAAGCCCACACACAGCAACGAAGACCCAATGCAGCCAAAAATAAAAAAAAAAAATTTAAGGGTCCCCTCTTAAAAGATAAATTTTCCTAAGAGAGCTAGTTTATTATCAACCTTAATGACATCACCTGATGATGAAAGATCATGTTCACTGGACAAGAACAGGTCACAGAACAGCTACCTTTTGAAAGGGTGGCAAGGGTAGAGATAGGTTGAGCAATGAATCCTGCCTGAGGGACACAGATCCAAATGGGTCACTGAGCCAGTAGGTGCATGACAATCCTGGGTGTCTGGAAAATAATGCCAGAAGGCCAAGAAGGGCACTGAAAGGAGAGACCCAAAGATACTACTTCAGATTAACCTCACCTACTTCCCAACCTTGCCCAGCTAGGGTTTCTGCATTGGCAACATGTACTCTATATCCTTAAATCTGGACCATACCCTCCATTCCTGGCAAATTCATTATGTTGATTTCAACTCAGCTTCCAGACTATCAAGATCATTTTGAGTATCCACGCACCCCAGGATGCATGATTTATTAAGTGTACCTTCTGTGTTTTTATCTAATTCACTAGTTCTCATTCTTGGATTCAGGGAGTCTGTAATTTGTCTAAAACTGTACTTGACATTTTGTGTGTATAAGCATTTTTCTAAGGAGAGAGGTCCAGAGTTTTCAGTGTATTCTCAAAGTGATCCATGGCCTCAAAAAAGGTTAAAAACCACTGATCCAACTATTTATTGGCATTTTGATCAGAACAGTGCTAATAAGAGCAGGGCTCTATAAGACCACCAAGAGTGCCTGCCTTCCTGTTCAGCACCAATTCAGCAGAAACTTGGGGGTGGTGTTGACTATTATATATTATTAGTCTCTTGCAATTTACCTCTGTCATAAGAGTAGAAGGGAAGGTAAATTCCAGCTACTTTGGCATTCTGGTAATTGAAATTTTTAAGCTCTAAATGTTAGATCATTCTTAAGACCTTCATCATTTTGTTTCCTGAACCCATCAGACACCGTATGTCATAATATTATATTTGGTCTGAATGGAATTACAGATGCTTCAAAAATCCCTGCCTTTGGTTGAAAATTAGCACATCAAGGAAAATGCATAAGTAAAAACTTGCTATCTCTTCTCTCCATGACTCCGGACAAGCGTAATATTAATTTCAATTTCAATCTACCCTAAAACCTTCTAAAACTCTACCTCAATTAGTGTATAGGTATGATCTATATACAAAAGGTTTCATAGTTTCCTCTACATGAAAATCTGAATGTGATAAGTTAGAGATTCATTACTTTATTTTAAAAGACTTCACTTAGGGGCTTCCCTGGTGGCACAGTGGTTAAGAACCCGCCTGCCAATGCAAGAGACACGGGTTCAAGCCCTGGCCCGGGAAGGTCCCACATGCCGCGGAGCAACTAAGCCCATGCACCACAACTACTGAGCCTGAGCTCTAGAGCCACAAGCCACAACTACTGAGCCCACATGCCACAACTACTGAAGCCTGCGCACCTAGAGCCCGTGCTCCGCAACAAGAGAAGCCACAACAATGAGAAGCCCACACACCGCAGCGAAGAGTAGCCCCAGCTCACCGCGACTAGAGAAAGCCCGCACACAGCAAGAGACCCAACACGGCCAAAAGTAAAAAATAAAATAAAATAAATAATTTTTTTTAAAAAAACTTCACTTAGAAGGAAGTCAGACACAAAAAAGTACATACTGTATGGTCCTATTTATATGAAGGTCAAGAAAAGGCAAAGCTAATCTCTAAGGATGGAAAACAAATCAGTGGTTGCCTGGGTCCAGGGTGATGGTGGGATTGCACGAAGGGACACAGGAAACACTTTGCGATGATGGAAATGCTCCATTTAGATTATCACGGTGGTTTCATGGGTGTATACATCTGTCAAAACTCATCAAATTTTACACTTGAAATAGGTGCAGTTTATTGTACATAATGTATATATCAATAAATTTATTTATAAAAGATTTACCTTAGGATCATTAAAATAAGATTTTTATTGAGTATTACTTATTGAACCTTAAAATAAGATTTAAAATCTGATTGATTACACAGATGAAAAAGTCTACCAGTAAATTTCTTTAAAGTGAGATGTGGGTAAAAAATGATCAATAGAAAAGCTTTTTTTTTTTTTTTTTTTTTTTTCTTTTTGCGGTACGCGGGCCTCTCACTGTTGTGGCCTCTCCCGTTGCGGAGCACAGGCTCCGGATGCGCAGGCCCAGCGGCCATGGCTCACGGGCCCAGCCGCTCCGCGGCATATGGGATCCTCCCAGACCGGGGCACGAACCCGTATCCCCTGCATCGGCAGGTGGACTCTCAACCACTGCGCCACCAGGGAGGCCCAGAAAAGCTTTTTAACAGGTGAAAAAGAGGTGATATCGATGCGTTTCAGTTAATATTAAGCATGTATACAAGATTGATATCTCTTTATTAATGTGAAATATCCCAACAGTAAAATAGATTAATTAGTTCAGATTATCTAAAATAGATCTTAAGTGTTCATTTAGAACAGTTTCCTAGTCTGGCCCTTCCAAAGTAGATAGCATCAGACAGTGTGACAACATAATAGCCCATTCAAAGCTAAATTGTACATCACCTGTAGTATCAATATTTTGTATTCATTGAAGGAAAAGTGTATTTGGAATTGTTTGCCTGTATGTTATTTTTCATTTAAAAATTGGGTTATTTTAAAATTTTGCTGTGCTCAGATATTGGATAGCCGGTGGTTCTTTGGGAAATCTAATATGATAAATGAAGCATTAATTTTAAGACCTGGTTTTAAATGCTATGTACCAATTAATATGTACCCTTTATTTCCCTCTGGAATTTTAAGGAATTTTTTTCCAATCTATGAGATAATGCTGGTGAATTCTTTTCTTAGTGGTCCGTGTGAAAATGAATAGGGAAGCTCTGTCAACAACAAATCCTAGAAATAATATTGAATCCAGTTAATGCCACCTTGTCATGTGTGCATGTGGAATCTCAAAGAGTAGCTAAAAATAGAGAAGTAAGATTGTCTGAAATAAGACACAGGTTTTGCAAAACACCTTCAACTGAGTTCAAAATCACTTGTCATTTCATTAGTTGTGTTTACATGTTAGTCAAATTGTAAGTACTCTATACTGGTAATGCGGGAACCCTTGCATTTATTTAGTAGTTATCTTGACCTGTCTGTTTTGGATTGATGGTAGGAGCACCTTGTTAGAAGAGGGTTGGTCAGAATGGAGGGAGGTGGTGGGTTAGTTAGGTCAACTGAATTCCAAATGACAGTAATGGGTTCCTTAGTAATGAACACGGTACTCTGGCCAACAGCCTATGTCTTAATCACCCCCTTTCCCTCGTCACAGAAGGGCTCAGATACAGTCGAGGGCTCCGGTTCCTGCTGTGGCTCCAGCTTGATCTCAAACTCAGGTGCCGGGGCAAGCTCAGGCCCTGAGACCAGCTCTAGGGCAGGCTGCACGGCAGGTTCAGGCTTAGGGACAGGCTTGTGATCTGGCTCCAGGGTGGTATTAGGCTCAGCCTCATGGATGGAATATGGCAGAGCTGCTTCTGTGTGGATGATATCTTCATCTGGTATTGTCTCACACTCTGCATCTTGGTTTATATTTGTCATTGGTCTGCAGGAAGAAGGCCCAGGGGAGAACAAGTTAGGGTTTGACATCTCACATGGAGCCATAGGCTCTGTAGCCTCAGTGACCATAGGTCCCAATCTGTTCAGGACCTCTGTGATTTCTGATAGTCTGACTCACTGTCAGACCACGGGTCTCCATTTGGGGTGCAGAAAGGTTAGGTCTCAACAATATAATGAGAGTTCAAGAAAGACTAACCAGTGTTTAAGAGGTGAGAAAACTCTTGTGAGGTTGAAAGGGTCTAAAGTTCTAATAAGGTCTTTGGCCAAATCCATGGCTCTGGTGCATGTCTAGCACCCACTCCCTCTAGCACAATGCTTGGTACTTGGTTGTGGAAGCACAGAAATGGATAAGAAATCACATTTGATAAGAAATAACAAAGTGGTCAAGAGCCTGGGCCCTCAGCACTTTTGCTTCCCTGGGCCCCTTGTTCCATAAAATAAACATTAAAAATTACATTTTATCACTATTGGTAGAAGGACAAGTATATTAATATATTAAAACATTTTCTTAACTGTAAAAGGATTGTCATGGCAGTTAAATGAGTTGATACACATAAAATGCTTAGCACAGAGTCTGGCGCACAGCGCTCAGTACATGATAGCCATCACCATTCTTTTATAAATGCAGTGAGGGTGCGCAGAAAGATGCCTCTATATCTTATGCTAAAAGGAGTGCTTAGGAAGAGCTGACTGAAAGAGATAGGCCTGAGAAATGTCTATTCAAGTAAAGACAACAAAGTAAGGTCTTACTCGAGTTCTGTGGTGGGTTTAGAATTTCTCTTCCTTTCCTTCCCCTTCGCTTTTGCCTTGTTCCTTGCGAAACACACCACAGAGAAGATAATGGCAGCACCTACTAGGGTACCCACCAAGGTCCCGACAATGATTCCAACTTCTGGATCTGGAGGACACAAGCAACTGGTTAGTAATGTGGAGCATAGTGTCTGCCTCATCCACATGCATTCTTGACCAGTGGGGAATATCCGGGGCATTCATATAGTGGGAAGGTGCCTTGTATAGGTTGAGAGCGTGGAAACCCCTAGAACTCTTTCAGCTGGACTCATAGCAGGAGAAGAAATGAGACTGGCTTGACTATGTAGCCTTCCCATTCACATTTACACACATAAAGAAAAAAAAATATGCCAACTTGGGGGAGGTGGGATTGCTTTAGAAATGCGGTTTCGGACCTCCCTGGTGGTCCAGTGGTTAGGACTCTGTGCTTCCACTGCCGGGGGTGTGGGTTCGATCCCTGGTCGGGGAACTAAGATCCTGTGGCATGGCACCCCCCAAATAAAAGATGCGGTTGGGAGAAGTAAGTCTTCACCGTACATTTGCTTGGGCAGTGAGAGAGACACGATGGAGCTGCAATCCGGTCACCAGAGAAATGACGTCCGTTACAGGCAGGGACGTTTCACCAGGCTTTCCCAAAGCATGGGTGAAGTAGTTCCCTAAAAACCTTCTCTTCCGCAGATTCCATGCTCACCAAAGAGCCTCATGCATTCTGGCCACTGGGAAGGGATATGCCCATTTCCATAAACAGGCATCTGGTTTATTAGATCAGTCTACGGAAAACTTAATGAGTGTGAGATGATCCAGCTGAGCGCCAGACCTTCAAGCACTGAGGTATTGTCCCCAAGAGACCATGTCTGGGGGTTCCAGGTGGGCCCATCCCCATCGGCCTCTCTTCAAGCAAGGATGAATATCTTATACTTTGAGATGAAAGGCTAGTTGAGTTGCCTGATCATTCTTTTAACTTTCTATGATTAAAGGAATACATGTGCATCATTTAGAAAGTCAAACAGTTCTACTAGGCTTCTAACAAAAAAAAAATCAGCAGTTCCTTTCTCCACTCCTTCCCATCTCTAAGTCCCATTCACAAGAGGAATTTGCCCCCATGTTTCTATTACACTTGTTCTAATATGTTCTGCCTTTTCCAATTTTTGTCATTTTCTACTGGCTTCCTACTCTGGAGGTTGAAGATTTAACTCTCTTACACCACTCCCCTCACATCCCGCCATATTCTCCTAATATAACATAAGGTATTGTTAAATCAATGTTTGCAGTATTATGACCATGTAAATATTGTTCACAGCTGCAGAACATACTATGACTCTTTCTTGTACAACATTTAAAAAATTTCCCCAAGGTTAATAATTGCCTCATTTGGGGATTTATGGGTTTTTTAATGTATTATTACTAATCCCCAAAAATTTTAGCAAAAGTCCTTTCGGTAGTTTCAAACACATCAGCTAATCTATCGGTTTCTTATGTTGTTGTTGTTTCCTCCCTTGGAGATATCCCTTCTGGAGTCCTCCACCTTCCTCCCGAGTATCGAGTATCGACTGGTTGCCTTCCTAAGCCTGCTGCTCTGCTGTCATCCTTCAACCTCCTTTTACCCTCATCCTAATTTTAAAGATAAAGAAACAGGCTTTGCAAGCTCCATCTCAAATAGCACTTCATTGGTAAAGCTGGCCCTGGTTCTATAAGCATAATTAGTTGTTTCTTCTTTGGCATCCCAGAGACCCTGTGCAGACCTCTGTTATAACATTTAACAAATTTTAGTGTTTGTGCCTCTAGCTAATCTGTGAGCCCCTTGAGTGTAAGACATATATCTTATTAATGTCTGAATCTCCATCGCCTAGGACATTCCCTGGCATACAGTAGATAGTCAATGAAGGTTTGAGGAAGGGAAGGATGGAGGGAAGGAGGGAGGCAGGAAGTCAAGAAGGCAGGAAGGCAGGAAGGAAGCCAAATGCTAGACATCATTGAAAAGAGGATTCAAAAGGAAGCAAGGCTCAAGTACAAATCTGAGGAGTCTCTATATCTGCAATATGACTGTACCTCTAGAAAGGCAAAATGAGATTGGGGAAGATCTGGAGAAAAACAGCAGAAATGATCAAGGGAGCAGGGACAGAATGGGACCACAAAAAAGGACACACAAAAAGATGAAGTTTCCAGCCATAAAAAGAAACGAAATTGAATCATTTGTAGTGAGGTGGATGGACCTAGAGTCTGTCAACAGAGTGAAGTAAGTCAGAAAGAGAAAGACAAATACCGTATGCTAACACATATATATGGAATCTAAAAAAAAAAAGGTTCTGAAAAACCTAGGGGCAGGACAGGAATAAAGACGCAGACGTAGAGAATGGACTTGAGAACACGGGGAGGGGGAAGGGTAAGCAGGGATGAAGTAAGAGAGTGGCAGGGACATATATACACTACCAAATGTAAAATTGATAGCTAGTGGGAAGCAGCCGCATAGCACAGGGAGATCAGCTCAGTATTTTGTGACCACATAGAGGGGTGGGATAGGGAGGGTGGGAGGGAGGGAGATGCAAGAGGGAAGAGATATGGGGACATATGTATATGTATAGCTGATTCACTTTGTTATACAGCAGAAACTAACACAACATTGTAAAGCAGTTATACTCCAATAAAGATGTTTTTAAAAATGGCTGAAAGTGATACAAAAATGAAGGAGCAAACTGGAGTTGGAAAATGTCTGAATCCAGACAAATAAAAGGAAGAAAGCTCAGCTTCATAGGAGAATAATAATCCAATGGAACTGGGCCCCCTGGATATGGTATATATTGAAATCACAGATTCAAAGGAAGTTTGAAAAAATGAATAAATGACAGGATCTGAAATGTAATGAAGTGATTCTTGAGAGATGTAGCAAGATACCCCTTGTGAGAACTTGCCCCCGACTGGCCCAATTTGACAATCTCAGGCCTTCGTCTATGCTTAGTAACTAGGCACGTTTGAACTGGAAGGTTGAGGTTTAGAGGCATCGTGACTCTGCCAGTTACAAACTGAATGACCCTGAGCAAGTCACTTACCTCCCTGAGCTTTAGTTTCCTTTTCAGTAAAGTGAAGCTTAACAGTATATTCTGCCTCCTAGACGGGGTGATTGTAAGACTGAGTGGGATAATGCTTGCAGCACGCGGCCAAGCGTCTGGCACATATTTTGTGCTCCGCAGTATTAGCTACTCTGAATGTAGGTGCAAGTGTCATTATTACTATTATTATTAGAGGCAGATTTTAGCAAATTAGTTAATAACTGGAAAGTTTGTGAGCTCCATGTTTGACACAGATTGCTATAGCTTCACCTGGATCTACCAACAGCATCACAAAGAAAATTCAGCCTCGTGCTGTGCATGAGGCTGTTGTTTTACTTTCTGGAGGTTTTGTGAGGGTTAAGCAAATTACTTTTTGTAAACAATTTGAAGCAGCATGTGGCATATATTAAGTATTATGTAAGCATTAGATATTAGGATGGTCATCCACCATGTCAACCTATAAATAAAGCACCAAAATCTCCAGTCAGGAAGGACTAACCAGGGATTCTAATTAATTTACTTGATTGGCAGGCCCAGCATACTTGACTTAAGGAGAAACTGTTAAAGTTATATGATCAACTCACGTGAAGAAGTTAGGTCAATTTCACAGGAACTATTGCCAAGGTTGTTGATAGCGGTGCACTGGTAATAACCTTGTACAAAATTGGTCAGATTTCCAATAAACAAAATCCCGGTGGCTGGGTCTGTCAAAACCAGGAAATAGCATTTTGAAATCTCTTATGTGGGTAGAGATCATGTGAATGTAGCAGACCATTCAATGCCCACCCACTTCCTCACATTGGCCTCCCTTTCTTGAGATTGTCCAGGGTCCAACTAGACCCCTGGAGACTCCCATCTGGGACCATGCCTATTTTCTCCATACCCACCACTGTGAGCCAAAAATGGTCTTGATTTCTAGAAGTTGGGGAGAAGACCAGAGGACAGCCATCTTGATGAAAGATTGACATTCTTTGTACATTCTCCTCCCAGAAAACTAGAAGACTGTGCTCTAAGGACAAGCAGCCAGTCACACACACATGCTGTCAACCAAGCCCACACACCAGGCCTTGCCAGGGGCAGCAGAGGGCTATACTCACTGAAGGTTTCTTTCACTGGGACGATGTCTCTTCCTTCAAGTTTATACCAGTAGTACACCGGGGAAGGTGTTCCAAGCTCAGAGAGGCAAGTAAGAGATACAGGATGGCCAGTTTCTGGTATTCCTTGGATGCTGCAAAAGGGCTTAGAAGGTTTGACTGTAAGGCAATGACAAAGAGTAAAAAATCCTGCATGATGAATGGCAGTCTGTACCAATTTTAGTCACTTCCTCACTTTCATTTTGTAGAATATGTATACTTATTTTTTTTTAATCTCTAAAAACTTATTTTGACAGTTTTCTAGCTGTACCACCAGATGGGAGTACAGCACTTCAGGTACAAAGACCTTCTGTCACTGGGCCATTAATATTCTAATAGCATCCATTCTATCTGCCTGCTCCCCAGATTCATAACCATGAATTTCTGCATCGTGCCTTAAAATATGCCTTTATTAAAAAACAACTAGGAACATAGTTTATACTTTGGAAGCACAGTCTTAAAGGAAAACAGAACCCTTAAATACTTTGAGATAACTGGTTGCTTATTCTTTTTAAAACATTGTTTTATTAATGCCATATTTTTCCTTTGTGAGTCATTTTTTGGCCTTTATTCTTCTGGGGGTGACACAAAATGGAGGGTTTGAATTTGCCCGTGTCCCTCATCGGGAGGGGAAACCCATTGTGGGGGAGGGGTGTGCTATAGGGCACTGAAATCTTGATTCATCCTTCATGACACAAGCACTTACTTGAGTGCCTTCTGTGTGCCCAGCACTGGACTAGGCACCAGAAATTCAAAAGTGACTCTGACACAGTTCTGAAGTAGGGTGGGAGAGTGGTAAGAGATTAGGCTAGAGAGCAGTGAGGCCATAGATTAGGGGGCTTCGTGCGTCATGTATTTTATACCGAGGGCAGCAGGACCACAGAAGGAATTTAAGTAGGGGAGGGACGATGATCATTCTAACGTTTTAGATGAATTGCTCTGACTCCAGGGCTTCCTGAGCCAAGGGACAGGAGGAGACAGATTCAAGCTGTAGTAAGAGGTCGAGAGGGCTTGAGGACCAGCTGGATCTGTGGCATGAGGAAGAGGGTGGGCTCAGTGATGACTCCCAGGTTCCTGATTTGACAGCTGGGTACATGATCTTGCCATCCCCTGAGATAAATACAGGGTTAGGGTTAGTGTGAGGGTTAGGGTTAGGGTGAGTAGCAGGTTTTCGGGGAAGTAGTGAGGAGGAGGAAGGGGCGATGATGAGGTCAGTTTGGGATATACTGAGTTTCAGCTGCATATGGGGAACTCCTGTGGGAAGCTGAGAATCTGATTCTCCTCATTTATCTTACAGCTCACAGCTTATTCTATCCTCAGTCTGATTTATAGATAAGGATCTGAATCGATACTTTCCAATTCACCTTCCTTAATTTGGATATAAAACATTCCAAAGGCATAGATTCTCTGCCTTAGGCTAGTTAGACCCTAAATGCTCCAGGATGCCCAGCTCTCTGGCTCTTACTTGGGACGCAGCAGTTAAGAGCACAGCTCTGGATCCACACCGAACACTGCTCCACAACTTTACCCTAGATGTATTTAGGCAAGTAACCTAACATAGCCAAACCTCAGTTGATTCATCTGTAAAATGTGAACAAGAGATTACCTGGCCTCCAGCTAATCCAAATATATTGTATTTATATAAATAAAATAATGTATATAGTATCGTACACATGGAATTGCTGTTGGCCACAGGCAGGAATGAACTCCTGCTACCACATTTTCAACCTTGCCACTGATAATCTTCCAGGCTCAGACTCTAACCCACTGTACATGTGAGCAGGAAAACAGATGGATATAGCTATAGTTCTTTGAAATTTTCACAATCCCTTCTTGTCTTTTAATTGAAGTATACTTGATTTGTGATATTCTGTTATAGTTTCAGATGTACAGCATAGCGATTCAGTATTTTTGCAGATTATGCTCCATTAGAGGTTATGATAATGGGTATAATTCCCTGTGCTATACAGTATATCCTTGTTGCTTATCTATTATATATATAGTAGTTTGTATCAGTTAATCTCACACCCCTAATCTGTCCCTCCCCCTTCCCTCTTCCCTCTGATAGCCACTAGTTTGTTTTCTATGTCTGTGAGTCTGTTCTGCATATACATTCATTTGTATTATTTTTTAGATTCCACATATAAATGATATCCAGTATTTGTCTTTCTCTGTTGAACTTATTTCACTAAGCATAATATTCTCTAGGTCCGTCCATTCTGCTGCAACCAGCAGTATTCCATTCTTTTTATGGCTTAGTAATATTCCATTGTGTATATGTACCATACCTTCTTAAGCCAATTGTCTGTTGTGCCATCCCTTCTTTTAAACAGGTGTCTTTTAATTAAAAGAAGTATTTTTCTGTTTAGCTCATCTTTCTTTTTTAAAATTTATTTATTTATTTATTTATTTATTTATTTATTTATTTATTTATTTATGTTTGGCTGCATGGGGTTTTCATTGCTGCGTGCAGGCTTTCTCTAGTTGCAGCAAGCCGGGGCTACTCTGTGTTGTGGTGCATGGGCTTCTCATTGTGGTGGCTTCTCTTGTTGCAGAGCATGGGCCCTAGGCACATGGGCTTCAGTAGTTGTGGCTCATGGGCTCTAGAGCGCAGGCCCAGTAGTTGTGGCACATGGGCTTAGTTGCTCCGCAACATGTGGGATTTTCCTGGACCAGAGATTGAATCTCTGTCCCCTGCATTGGCAGGCAGATTCTTAACCACTGTGCCACCAGGGAAGTCCCTCTTTATTCTTTCTTACTGTTGATTTCCTCAGATGGAAATAACTCCTTGGATTTGCCTACCCTAAATAAACTAGGCTATTTAACCAGAAATCCAGTGCACCTATCACTAGATTTAGATAGTGCCTTTTTTAAATAACATGGTGATTTTATTCCACTGTAAGTGGAATAGAATAATCTGAACCAAAAAGTAAATGGGGGTGCTTCATCACGAAGCCAGACCCCAGGACTTGAACTAATCATGGACAAAACCCTGGAATGACTTGCATTCATTTCTTGAGCCCAGAATCAAACCCAGATAGGCATTTTTTTATTTTGTTGAACACATTTTTCTTTTTTTTTTATTAACCAAACACTTAGTAAATCACTTTGAACCACATCCCAAACCCATATATTTTCTAAGACTACTGATTCAGTATTGAATTGACATTTCATCCAGTTAAAGTCCCCGACAGAACTTGGATGTTTAACTGGCAAAGCCACTGATCTACCATTTAGCTTTATTGGTTTCAACAGAATTGGGATGGGAAGAAGAGGCTCACCTCAGAAAATAAATGAAAATGCTTCAGTGTGTTCTCAAACCTTCTCTAAATTCATCATTTTCTTTTTATGTGCCAAATTGCAGAAGGAAGATGATGTTCCTTCCAAATGCGTACAAAACAATTATTCAAACTTCTGCTGGGTATTTTTCAGAGATTCATTTTCCAAGGTTATCATAACTAATGGAAGTCTCTCAAATTAATGGTCGTCCAAACCACCTGGGCCTTTGCACATTGCTGTTTCCTTCACCTAAATCGTGCCCTGCCACCTCAGCCCCTCTTCTGCCTGACACGCTCTTGCACATCCTTCAACATTCAATGCAGAAGTCACTTTCTCCAGGAAGCCTTCTCCAGTTCCCCCTGCACGGCTTTATACCCTTTCCCCTGTGATCTCCCAGCTCTCCTCTCCTCCCTCCACTGTAAGCTTATGTTATCTATCTGCCTCCCCCACTAGACTTTGAAGTTTAGGAGGGCTGGGAGCTGAACTTTTACATCTTTCCATCTCCATTGCCTACCATAGTAACTGAACATGTGTTCAGGGTTTGCTGAATGAATTTATGCATGACTGAGTGAATGCATGGGATCTACGTCTACCACTGGGTTATGAAAAGTCTCCGAAAGACGCATTGCTAGGAAGAGCAATATTTAAGGAAATATCAATACCTCTCTCCTCAGTTGGTCTCCCTTACACACTTGCCCCTACCATGCCCCACCCCTCAGTCAGGGCAAGCAGAACAGGCACTCATGTGCAATAGAATTTGAGAACTGCAAACAGCCTCTGCAATGTTTAGAGGAAATTATCAGTCTCAAAATTTCCAGAAAGCATAAATTTGTGGAATGCCTTTGTTCTTAGCCTAATTGGTAAAAATAGGATTTTGAGAGTTCCCAAACAAAGAAATCCACAGAGCCTTCTGTCTCTTATCTTACCTGGATACTGGATGCTTAAGGAAAAGTCATGACACAATCATTGCAAGAACAACTGACCCAAAGGCTCATGGGAAAAAACAATTTAGAGAGGAAATGACCCTCAACTTCTTATGGAAGTTGATTGGGGACTCTCTGAACTTTAAGTTTAAGAATATTAACCACCCTAACTTTACCTCAGGGCTATTTCCAAGCTCAGAGAAAAACAGGCTTGGCTTCTTTAGGTTGTTTCTGGTCAGAAGGACAACCCAGAGCCAGGGAGTAACAGAAAACCGTTAGAGGACTAATCCCTTAAATTCTATGAACACTGAATCTCCAGCATATCATTTGATTCTCATAATGATAATATGACAGGGCAGTAATTTCAACCCCATCTCAAAATGGCCAGAGAAAGGTGGACTGACTTGTCTGAGGCCACTGAGTAGCAGAGTAAGAGCTAGAACCTAGGTCTTCTGACTCCCAGCCTGATGTGCTAGCATCTATTCCACACTGGAACATCAACTCTCCCAGGAAAGGGCTTGTGTATACTTCTCTTGTCATCCCCTTTACCCCAAAGCCTAGCACAGGGTACAGCAAAATAAAAACATGATGGAGTTATCCTGTTCCTAGAAATCAGCTCTTGATTACCTTTTCTTCTTTTCCAGGTGGGTAGATGCAGTAGCAAACCTCACAGTAAATAGTTGGTTCTTTTTAGGCATCACCTGGGCAGCAAGCTCAGACAGTTCTGGGCAGTCCTCCTGGGGTGTGCACCTTGTTACCAATTGTGGCTTTTCAAAGCTACTCAATTATCAAGTCACTGGTTTGATCTAGTTCCTCCTTTCCGGTGATGGATGTACACAGCTCAAGAGCAGCAACGGCTAGATAAGCTCCATTTGGGTTACTTAGAAGTGGGAGAGCCCTTAGCTCAACTGGTTAGTTGGTGAAGGTTGACAACCCTTTCATCCCTCCCTTCAGTACACCTGAAGGCCTGCAGACAGGACCTGCTAGGCATACAGACATGGACAAAACTCCCATTGTCCTCTCAGACAGAGATTGGAAGGATCCCTAAGAATCACCAAAATTGTGAACTTCCCCAAGAGCAGAAACCATGCCTCCATCCTGGCTCCTGGCACAAAGCAGGCACTCAATAAATGCTGCATAAATTAACCACTCCAAATTCATTTAAGAGCAGATATGACTTGCCCCATGTCACATACTGAATATTTGTGTATAAATAAATTAATTCTCAACTCTTTCTTTTTTCCAAATAGCATTAATATTTTAGAGAGGGATCCATCTGCCTTTATTCCACAGAATGATTTAATGGTGGGAATTGTGGCTGGCTTTGGAGAGGTAACAAATTGACAGTTGTTTCCCCCAGGTCAGACTGGCCCTAATTGGAGGTTCCCTCTGAAAGAGTTGCTAGTGATCATATAGTGGGACTGTACATTTTCCCATCTGTTCTCATCACATCCTTCAGAGATAGGGATCCAGGAAGTGGTCATCTGTTGCTATCTGTCATGTTGGCAGCTCTTTTGGTTGGACAATTGTTTCAACATGTTTTATGAGTGATTTCTCAGTGTTACTCTGTGGGTTGGGTTTGTGGTGTGTCTTTATTTTCCCGATAATAAAAGGAGCAGGGAGGATATTTACCCTGGGACTTAATTGGTACCAATAACTCACTGCCCTAGCTCATTCAATTCCTAAGTTGCTCCAAGAAGAGAAAAAGCAGAAAAAATTGTCCATACCTAACACACTGACGTTGAGGGTGCCTTGATTTTCGCCGGAAAGGTCAGGAGGGTTGTTAACATCGCAGACGTAGATGCCACTATCTGCTAGTTGCATATGCGAAATAGTGATGGATGCGTTACCTGGAGCATCGGACCCTACAATGCGATCTTTAAATTTCCCGATGGCTGTAGCTTGTCCACCTCCAAAATAGTAAATCTAGGACAGAAAATAACAGAAATGAGAACTGGACAGTGTCAGGGGCTAGGATAAGCTACGTGGAAGTTCCCCCTATCCAATGTTACCTACTTTGACATTGAATGAAAAATGAAGCAGTATCCCCCTCCCCCTGCCCCCCGTAAGGAACAGGTCCCTGTGGCAAAAGTTTCTCAGCTCAGTGGGACACTTTAGCTTTCTCACAGCACTGCACAGCCATGACCTCATTTGTGCTCAAAGCAGCTCTGTGATGTCATCAGGGCAGGAAGATATGCATATCTTATAGACAGTAGGCAGCTGGAGCTGACAGGATTCAACTCCTAAGCTTTAGGCTAACAGATCAAGATGCTCACCTGATGAGTCTACTTGGAGGAAACTCATTATTATAGGACACAAACGTCTGATGGGAAAACCAAAACCATCGTCTTTCCTACTTGATAAACATTTTTGATTTCGGTTTACTTTACCCAGTGGGATTATCTAGAATATCTGATTTCCCTAAAAGAATATTCACGCTCCTTACATGCATATTCCTTTGGGTAAGCAAAACTGAGTTCATCCTGTTTGCTAGAAGAATAACATTTCAGAACAGAGAGGCTCCTGAGAAACCATCTGGCCCCATGACTTCATAGTGGTGGTGCGAGGATGAAGCAAAGTAACTTAGCCAAGGGCCTAGGAAGTGCTTGGTCAACGGTAGTTACTACCTTTCTCCCCACATGGCAGGAGGCAGAACTGGAATTATTACTGCTTTTAGACAAATAAGGGCACTCAAACACAGAGATTAAACGACTCACCCAAAGCCATAAAGATTTATTTATTATTATTATTATTTACTAGATTTAAGAAAGATCTTGATTATAGTCCCATCTCTGTTAAAGAATATGGATATTCAGATCATAATGCTAACTGTGGAAGCAGCATGGTGTGATGGAAAGAGGCCTGGTCTAGGAGTAAGAAGACCTGGGTTTTATTTATTTATTTATTTATTTTTAACATCTTTATTGGAGTATAATTGCTTTACAGTGGTGTGTTAGTTTCTGCTTTATAACAAAGTGAATCAGCTATATGTATACATATATCCCCATATCCCCTCCCTCTTGTGTCTCCCACCCTCCCTATCCCTCCCCTCTAGGTGGTCACAAAGCACCAAGCTGATCTCCCTGTGCTATGCGGCTGCTTCCCACTAGCTATCTATTTTACGTTTGGTAGTGTATATAAGTCCATGCCACTCTCTCACTTCGTCCCAGCTCACCCTTCCCCCTCCCCGTGTCCTCAAGTCCATTCTCTACATCTGCGTCTTTATGTCTTTACCCCTGTCCTGCCCCTAGGTTTTTTAGAACGAGTTTTTTTTTTAGATTCCATATATATATGTGTTAGCATACGGTATTTGTTTTTCTCTTTCTGACTCACTTCACTCTGTAGGACAGACCCTAGGTCCATCCACCTCACTACAAATAACTCAATTTCATTTCGTCTTATGGCTGAGCAATATTCCATTATATATACGTGCCGCATCTTCTTTATCCATTCTTCTGTTGATGGACACTTAGGTTGCTTCCATAAGACCGAGGTTTTAGCCATGCTGGACCGCTGACTGTGACATGGGGGAAGTAGCCTCTCCTCATGTCTACATGGCAACCTACTTTGCAATAAGAAACAAAGTTATTTAATCTCTCCAAACTTTAGTTTCTACATCTGAATGAAGAACCAGAGTAGTGTTCTCTAAAGTATGATATGTACTCCCTAAGCATAAGCCGACAAGTTGATTTTAGGTGGCAAGAAATTGAAAACTTTAAAAATGTAATGTGTATTAGAGACATAGCTATCACATCAAATCTGTGACTTCATGGATATTATTACTTACAGTGAAACTAAGGCAGACATTTTTAAGACTTTTAAAAACCAAGTCAGGGAGTGCCCTGGTGGTCCAGTGGTTAGGACTCAACACTTGCACTACCGGACCCAGGTTCAATCTCTGGTCAGGGAACTAAGATCCCATGAGCTGCGTGGTGCAGCCAAAACAAAACAAAACAAAACAAAACAAAACCAAGTCAATAGAGAAAACAACATTAAATAGTTACTAGTGTTGGTAATACACAAATATGACACAAATCATGAAGATGAGACATGAATGACTAAACTTTGGGAATCACTGAACTAGGTGATCCCTGAGGTCCCTTCATAATACACAAAGTCTATTTACACTCTTTGCTCGTTTCATATAAATGTGTATAATTCCAGTGATTGTTTTTTATTATTCAATAAACTGGGATTGCCCTAGTCCAATGGCAATTAATATTTCATAAAATCTACTAGAAGAGACTTATGGTTCATTTAATTCACTCTCCTCACTTTACAGAAGAGACTGAAGCCCAAAGAGGTTAAAAAAAGACACACAAAGTTAACAGTTAGACCAGGTCAAGAAGGTAGTTCTAATTCCTTGTCCAGTGCTTTTTACATTAACATGCTAATGAGAGGGAAGGCAATCAGTAAACCAAAAGATATTGTCTAGATAAATTCAAATGTATTCTCCCTCAGGTAGAAAGCCAATATACTTTTAAACTAACGCAGAAATGGAGATTCTGATGGAAAATTCAAAGTAAAGAGTATATTTAAGGAGAAAACAACTTGTCTCTCTCCTCCGGTTCTCTAACATCAACTAGCTTTCTTTTCTGCCTTAAATGAACCATTTATAATTCAAGTCGTGCATTCATGCCTACTGAAATCACAAACTTTTGCCCCAGAGGGGTCTTGTTTGACTTACAAACTGGAAAGCCAGTGTTACCTAAGGTATTCAAGTAGGCTGGGAGGAAGTTCAACTTGTCAAAGGTCTATTACCTTCATGTGAGTTGACATCCAAGATATCCGGCTTTCCATTTCACTAGCCAGCGCTGGCCTTATTTACTTTCTAATTAACAATTTGCAGTCCTGTGGACTCTTACCTGGAATGCAGCCTGTGTTCTATCAAGGAAGCCCTTTACAATTTAGACATCTGGCCACTTCCCCTGCTCCTAGGAGGACTGAGGGTAGGTCGGCCTGTTTTATGTTGAAGCCTGATGACATCACAAGGAGATACATCAGTCCTGCCTATGGCCCACAGTAAGTCCCAGAGGATCTAGTTGAAAGGACTTTATATCTGCAGAAAGCAGGGGGCCAAGAGAATGTGTTTTAGGTCAGGACTAGGACATGAAAAGAAGCCACATTGTAAAAGTCTCATGGTCGGCCGGGAATCAATGAGAAAACGTCATGAGGCCCTGGACTTGTAACTTCCCGACAAAAAGGACCTTCACCGGGCTTCCCTGGTGGCGCAGTGGTTGAGAGTCCGCCTGCTGATGCAGGGGACATGGGTTCGTGCCCCGGTCCAGGAAGATGCCACATGCCACGGAGTGGCTGGGCCCGTGAGCCATGGCTGCTGAGCCTGCGCGTCCGGAGCCTGTGCTCCACAACGGGAGAAGCCACAACAGTGAGAGGCCCGCGTATCAGGAAAAAAAAAAAAAAAAAGGACCTTCACCAACCCTTCTATCCTTGCTCCTCGCAGTGTAGCCTAATATATCCTGCCCTCGCACAAATAATACTGGAGGTATCTGGGAGAGAAATGGAGGTAAGGAGGTGTAACATGGAGACCTAAAAGGGAAAGGCCTTGGCCTCAGGGTGCTGTGTGAGAAGGAAAGTCCCCAGGGCCAGTCAGCAGCCAGACACACAGATGGAGGGGCTTTCTGTTAGGGGAAGTCCACACTGTCACACTGTCCTTGTAAAGAGAAACAAAATGAAATGCTTTCCTGAAGCTACTTATCTAATCACACAGGAAGGGCTGAAACTTGGTTCGATTTTCCACAAAAGAATAACCCTTTTAGAAATCAAAGCTGAACGGTGGCCAACTCCCGGCCCATGATCCTGTGAGTCTTGTACACTTTTCAAAGAAAGTATATTGTCAATTTAGAGATCAAAGCAATTGAGGTCCACGAAAAGCCATGGAAGTTCAACAGGCCTCATCCTTTGGGGGTGGTGATTTGGGGGCTGGCAAGTCAGCTTTAAGAAAACCCATGCAAGTGTTCCCTTAAGTGGTGCTTGTTCGTTCTTTTGCCCACTTGCCCTTTGTGGCTGTGTTCATGACAGACTGCCCCACTTTCCCCCCAAGGTCCTCTCTGCCTGCCCCTTGGTGATGTTAGAGGCTGACATGTGGAGGCATAATAGCACATTAGTTATAAAGCCCCTTAGAGATAACTTAGCTCATGGTTGCTAAAGTTGAAGAGCCTTCAGGAACCAGCTGGATATTGGACATATGGGAAATGGCTGGGAGGGGCCTGTGGGTAGTGGTAAGATCATGGAGGATAGTGGGAACTGTGGTGAACTGGAGAGCCAAGACAAACAAGGCTTTCAAACTGTGGAAACGAACAAAATACTGGGCTGGCCAACCAACATGCATCCACTGGCCAAATCAGGCCCAGAGGCTGCCAGTTTGCAACCTCTGATTCATCCTCCTCTATTACAGAAAAGGACACTGAGGCCCCAGTAGAGCAAGTGATCTTCCCAAGATCACACAATTTGTAGTCAGACCTAGAATCCAGACCTCCCGATTCCCGCTGAATACCTTAACACAGCACTCATAGCCCTGCCTTAGACGAGGAAGATGACTCCCAGGCAACCTTCCCCTCTTGGGGCCATCCCATCCACTACTCCAACCCAACCCTTCTCCTGCCAGTTGCTGCTATTCATTGGCATGATGCTTCCCATGCCGAGTGGGTTCACCGCATGAGGCCTTCGACGGCTGCCAGCTGCAATGACAGCCTTTCTCTTCCTACTGTGCCAAGTTCCTATTCACAGGAGGCCACGCAGCTGGGAGCCAGATTTGTCCAAAAAGATTTCTTTCCCCTCAGCTTTGTGGCACTGCTCTGTAACTAGAAGCTGGAGTATAAACAAGAAGGGTTGAAAGAATTCAGTCTGCTTTCTGTTTGAGTCTGAGTTGGAGTTAATAAATGCCTTTAGCCTCCAGAGCTGCTTTGTGGGTACATTTTGGAAATGAGGAGGGCATGGAAGTCCACAGCAAACCACCCATTCTTTCCCTTCCAGCTTCTTGCTTTCCTGCACTGTTCATAAAGGCGCTAGCCATGGGAGGTGAGGAGTGTAGAGTGGCAATGGTCTCAAGCCCAGAATTTTCTCTAGACTGCATAGGGGGGCTGGGATTGCACGTGGAAGGAATATAACACCAAAAGGAAGGCTTCCCTCCCTCCAAACCACTCCCTTCCCAGCCTGCCATTTGCCTGAGACACCCGCCAACCGAACTGCTTCTTTGAAGCATGAAAGGATTCTGCTTAAATTATTTTCTTTGGGATAGAACAAAGTGAACGATCACCAGTCCTTAACACCTTAGCATTACATTAATTTATCAGATTTAACAAGAATAGACACCTGAGGGAATGGGACACAGAATAGATAAACTTTGATGGGAAGGGGTTGTGGGAAGAGAAGAACTTGGAGTGTTTCTCAGTGGGAACCACACTGGCATTTGGGGCAGACAATTCTTTCCTGTGTGGGTCTCTCCTACATATTGCAAGACATTAAGCCTCTCTAGTCACCACCCACTAAATGCCGGTAGTGACTCCCATTTATAACACTTAAACCAATACTCCTCTCATTTTCAAATGCCCCTGAGAAGATGAAGCACCCTCACCCCACCAACATCTGAAAAGCATTTGATATAATGCTATCTGCAGAGGCCAAGTTGGAAGGATCTGAGCAGCCATGGAATATAAAGGTACTAGGTTCTAGAAAGAAGTTGTCCACATTATATGTGTGTTAGAAAGACGAGGACGGCACAGGGTTTCTTCCACCGTGGCTCTTCTAGAAGAGTAAGTGTTGTTTGAGAGACTCATGCTAAGTAGGGTCAATGCCTGTTCTGTTCATGGGCAGGTAAAGTCTCTGTACTTTTACCAGTGACTAGCTGGATGGAAGAAGAGGCCATTCATGTGATCAGAGGGGAACCAAAACTTCTATGCTAGCCTGCCTGTTCTGGGGCCTAGAGGCTTCAGCTGTGACTCCCTGCTGAGGGACTGACTATCTGAATCTGTCCATGTCTTCTGAGAGGAGGGCTTCTCTAAGAGAAAGACCATGCTAATGAATACCCTGGCTCCTGGTCAGAAGACTTATGGCATACTTCCATAGCCTCCATTCACAAAGGAACCACATGGAGGGGATAATCAGTAAGAGATGATATTCTCTCCTGGGTACTGAGAAATACTAGGTCTTGGAGTCAACTACTCCTTTAACACAATGATCTTGGGGGAGGAAAAGAAGATGAACTTATGACAAGAGTTGACCACTGCCCTGCTCAAGGCAGCCACAGTTCCCAAAGCCTTTCGGAGGAAGCTGAAAGGAATTCCAGACATGAGCATGAGAAGGCAAACTCAAGACTGTCCCAGCTTTGCCAGGGGCTTGTGCTGATCTGAATTGTTACCAAACTCAGACCCTCCCATCCCACTCCTAAAAGCTGGTGCCATTGTCCTAGAGACCCCAAACAATGAAGGGGTCCAGTACAGGTGTTCTTGCCTGACAGATCCAACTACATCTTTCCCAAGCATCTCTTGCATGCACCATTTTTAGACACTGACTGACTGCCTTTTCCCCCTCACTACCGAGGCATGGGCTGTGCTGTGTTTGATCAGAAGTGGGTGGATCTGAGAACTGAATGCTAGATGGTGTACTGCCCATGTAGAAGAATATTACTATTCTACCATATTTTGAAGAGAGGCACAGAGTGATTCAGATATTTGTCTAAGGTAACCAGTACTGAGCAAAATTGTTGAACTTTCACTAGAGGGTGGCATTGAGAGTCTCCTCTTGAACGATGTTTCCTGCTAAACAAATGTTCAGGACCTTTGGTAAAGACAAAAGACCAAAAGACCAGTGATGGCTGAAGAGACACTGGCCCTCCTTCTTCTCCACGTCTGCCCTTGGGCCTCCTCTAGCCCGCTCAACTCGCCTCTCCCTCTGTCTTTCTATAATCAGAACCCTTGCTTTCCTTCAAGGCCCAACTCCACTATATCCAAACCACACTGATTTGTCTCTTCTCTGAACTCCTTGTTTTGGATCATACATCCTTTTGAAAATCTGATGAAAGCTACAGACATTTTCCCTCAAGGGATATGTGTTGGCATACATGCACACTCACATGCATGAGTGCATGCACATGCGTACACGTGCATACACGTGCACACACACACACACATACTTTTGAGTATACAATTTTAGTCCCTGGACTAATTTAAAGAAGGCATTACCCTTAAGACCAGATGAAAAAATTCTGGGAATAGGCAGCTTGCAAGTAGAATCATCCTCCTCCTTTGACTTTCACCCACCCTCCTCCAGCAACCTCTTCCCCAGACCCTAGCCTCCCCTCCTGTCCCTTATCCTCTAGCCTCCAGATGCCTTTTATTACCCAAGGTTCATTACTACTTTGCCCTTATCCACCCACCTGGAGAGTCTCAATCCATCAGGACTCAGTCTGTCACAATGAGCTAGCTCACTTGATAGGCAGAGCCCAGACATTAAGTTTGACAGAGATTTGCAGATCAACTAGGACATATATTTGAACTGGGGTTTTCTGGAAATAATAGGGAGAGATTTGGGGGATGGGAGAAGCCATTTCAGAACTACTGCTCATTTCACCTGTGAGAAAGACCCTTCCTGTCTACTCTAGAATACATGATATACTTGATGTTGACCTACACAGAATTAAGATAACAGGCTGTAACTGAATATGAGGAGAGGACAAAAGCCAAGTCACTTAGATGATAATCTTCCCTAAACAGCTATCTTCAAACCCCTTGTATCTGAGGTTCTGCTCCTGTTGCCACTGGCTTACCATTCCTTCTTCTCACACTGACCCCAACAGTTTATGTCAGAACTACCAAAGGAGAGGAGTTTAGGGGGAAGAAGTCCTTACAGAAACTGGCTGTGACTCCTTATGGAAGAATGTCCACTGGATGGAAAGCTTGTCCAGTGAGACCACAGTGGTGGTGTAGGTGCAGATGAGAGTGACATCAGATCCAACAGTCACATTCACAAAACCATCTGGGATGGTCACTTGCACTCCACGAACTGGACCTGAAAAGATAATCATAAAAAAACGATGGTACACACTCACATTCTGATGACATTTTTTTTCATTACAAAACACTTTCAATGACATCTTATTTGAGGAATCCAAGGTAAGGAGAATGTAGAATGAACCATATAGGAAAGTCGAGCAAGCAACTGGCATCGGGTAGGGGAGTTTCTAACAAATTACAATATGAAGATGTTCAACTCCTATGTGATGGTGAGGTAATAACACTGAACTGGGAATTTCTTCTGTGTAAGGATGGCCTGACAAAGAGGTTCTTAAAGTGTTGTCCAAGGACCCAAAAAGTCCATGAGTATGGAGAACAACCAATTCAGTTTGCCCAGGGCTGATGAGGTTCTGTAGATATGGCACTTTCAGTTTTAAAACCAGGTGAGTTTCAGGCAAGCTATACTGGTTTTGTCAGGACTTTCAGTGCTTAAACCAGGAAAGTCCCAGTAAAACTAGATGAGTTGGTCATCCTAGCCCTGAGACCATTTTGGAGAGGCTACAAGATCAAAATAATGTTCATAATAATACTAAGTTGTTATTTTTTCACTCTCATCTTCTCATGAGTGTACAACGGAGTGTTCCAGCAGTTACATGACAAGTAATGATATTCATCTAGTGGCTAATGGAATGCATGTTTGTGTATTTTTGTGTTTAAATTTCTTTTAGTTTTACTTTCTAATACAATAAATAGAAATAGAAATAACCTACATAGCAAAAGTCTTTTGGGCCCTCAACAATATTTAATTGAAAATTTTATTGGGATAATAGTATATTCACACGCAATTCTAAGAAATAAGATGGAGATCCCATGTACACTTTACTCAGCACCCACGTGGTAGCTTATTTTGTAAAACTACTGTGTAATATCACAACCAGGACACTGATATTGATACAGTCCACTGATTTTATTCATCTCAGGTTTCTCCAGTTTTACTTATAATACTGTGTGTGTATGCATTTAATTCTACACAATTTTATCACATGTGTAGGTTTGTGTATCCACAACCACAGTCAAGATACTGAACAGTCCACCACCACAAAGATCCCTTATATTTCCCTTCCATAATCACACTCACCTCCCTCCTGTACCCCATCCCTGATCCTAAGCATTGGCAACCACTAATCTGTCTTCCATTTATTTCTAAAATTTTGTCATTTCATAAATGTTACATAAATGGAAGCATGGTAACCTTTTTGCTGATTAGCTTTTTTTCACTCAGCATAATTACCTAGGAATTCATCCAAGTTGTTGTGTGTATCAGTAGTTCATTGCCTTTTATTGCTTAGTAACATTCAATGGTATGTATGTACCACGACTTGTTTAACCATTTACCCATTTAGGGGCATCTGGGTTGTTTCTAGTCTTTAGCAATTGAATAAAACTCCAACAAACAGGTTGGTATCAGGTTAATACCAGCCTCATGTACAGATTTTTGTATGAGGATAAATTCCCATGTCTCTGGGATAAATTCCCAAGAGTGCAATTGCTGGGTTAGATGGTAGTTACATGTTTAGTTTTATTAAAAGTAAAAGCAAAAAACAGCCACACTGTTTTCCAAAGTTTATGAGTGGTTCAGCCTCTCCACATCCTCATCAGCATTTGGTGTTGTCACTATTTTCTAATTTAGCCATTCTAATAGGTGCGTAGTAATATATTATTGTGGTTTTATATTATTGTGGTTTTAATTTGCATTTTTATATTATTGTGGTTTTAATTTGCATTTCCCTAATGCAAATTAATGATGCTAAATAACTTTTCCTGTGATTATTTGCCATTTGTATATCTTCCTCAGCAAAATGTCTTTCATGTCTTTTGCCCATTTTCTGATTGCTTAAGTTTTTACTGTTGAATTTTGAGAGTTCTCTATACAACCTAGATGCCAGTCTTTTGTTGGGTAGAGCGAACTTTATTTCTTCCTTTCCTATCTGTATGTCTTTAATTAATTTTTACTGCCTTATTACAGCAGCTATAACTTCCAGTATTTTATTGAATAAGAGAGTTGAGAAAGTAGACATCCTTGCCTTGTTCCCAGTCTTAGGGGAAAAGCATTCAGTATTTCACCATTAAATACAATGTTAGCTGTAGGATATTTGTAGATGTTCTTTATCAAGTTAAGGGAATTCTCCTGCCATGGGTTGAATTGGGGCCCCCAAAAGGATACGAACAAGTGCTAATCCCTGGTGCCTGTGAATGTGATCTTACTTGGAAACAGGGTCTTTACAATGTAATTAATGATGACATAGATCACCCTGGATTTAAGATGGGGCCTAAACCCAATGACTGCTGTCATTATAAGAACAAGGACAGTGAGATTTGTCACACAGATACATAGAAGGAAAGGCCATGTGAAGATGGAGTCAGAAATTGGAGTGATGCATATACAAGCCAAGGAGCACCAAGAATTGCTAGCAGCCAGCTAGGAGAAAGGCATGGCACGGATTCTCCAGAATCAATTCTGCCAGCACTTTGACTTTGGAATTTTGGCCTCCAGAACTGTGAGAGAATAAATTTGTCTGTTTTAAGCCACCCATTTTATGGCAATTTGTTGCAGCAGCTTTTGGAAACTAACACATCATCTATTCCTAACATGCTAAGAGGTTTTGGGTTTTTTGTTTTGTTTTTTTTGTTTATTTTCTTTCATGAATGGGTGTTGGATTTTGTCAGGTACTTTTTTTTGTGTGTGTGTGTGTGTGGTACACAGGCCTTTCACTGTTGTGGCCTCTCCCGTTGCGGAGCACAGGCTCCGGACGTGCAGGCTCAGTGGCCATGGCTCACGGGCCCAGCCGCTCCGCGGCATGTGGGATCTTCCCGGACCGGGGCACAAACCCGTGTCCCCTGCATTGGCAGGCAGACTCTCAACCACTGCGCCACCAGGGAAGCCCATGTCAGGTACTTTTTCTGTATCAATTGATATACTCTTTTTTTTTTAAGTTAGCCTGTTGTTATGAGAGATTACACTGAATGTTTTTGAATATTGAACCAGCCTTGCATACCTTAAATAAATCCCACTTGGGTAGAATTCCTTTTAAACACCGTGGGATTCAATTTGCTAGTGTTTTCTTGAGGGATTTTGAGTTTAAGTTCATGAGAGATATTGGTCTGTAGTTTTCTATTTTTGTACTGTCTTTGTCTGGTTTTGGTATCAGGTTAATACCAGCCTCAAAAATGAGTTTGAAATGTTTCCTCCTCTTCTATTTTTTGGAAAAGATTGTGTAAAATTGTTGTTAATTATTTTTTAAACATTTGGTAGAATTATCCAGTGAAAGTGTCTAGGCCTGGCAATTTCGTTTTCAGGAAGTTTTTGAATTACGAATTCAATCTCTTTAATGATTATAGGGATATTCAGCTTATACATTTTATATTGGGTGAGTTTTAGTAGTTTGTTGTTTTTGAGGAGTTGATCCATTTCTTCTAAGAAGTCGTCAAATATATGAATGTAAAATTGTTCATAGTATTCCCTTCTTATATCTTTAATGACTGCAAGATATATAGTGATATCCCATATTTCACTTCTGATATTGATGATTTGTGTCTTATCTTTTTATGTTTACCAGTCTTGCTAGAGGTTTATCAATTGTTTTCAAAGAACCAGATTTGCATTTCATTTAATTTTCTCTATAGTTTTCCTATTTAATTTCCATTGATTTCAACTCTTGATTACTTCCTTCCTTCTGCTTGTTTGGGTTTATTTTGTTCTTCTTTTACTAGTTCCTTGATGTCGGAACTTCAGTTAGTGACTTGAGACTTTTCTTCATTTCAAATGTAAGCATTTAGTGTTATAAATTTCTCTCTCAGCACTGCTTTAGCTGCATGTTACATTTGTCTATATGTTATATTTTCATTTTCATTCAGTTCTATATAGATTTTTAAAATTTCCTTTAAGACTTTCTCTTTGATCCACAGATTATTTAGAAGTGTGTTGTGTAATTTTCAAGTATTTAGAGACTTTCCTGTTGTCTTTCTGTTCTTGGTTTCTAGTTTGATTCCACTGTGCTCAGAGAACAGACTGTATAATTTAAAATGTTTTAAAGTTGTTGAGGTCTGTTATATGGCCATGCCTATGGTCTATTTTGGTAAGTGTTCTGTGGTGCTTGGAGGAAAAAAAGTGCATTCTGCTGTTTTGGGGTAGAGTGTTCTATACAAAGAGATGCACTTTTAAAACACTATGAATACTCACCAAGATAGACCAGATTCTGGGCCATAAAACAAACCTTAACAAATTTAAAAGAAGTCACACAGTGTCTGCTCTCAGACCACAATGAAAATAAAGTAGAAATCAATAACAAAAAAATTACTGAAAAGTCCCCAAACACATGGAGATTAAACAACACACTTCAAAATAACACATGGGTCAAAGAAGAAAACTCAGGAGAAATTTTAAAATATTTTTAGCTAGATGAAAATGAAAATACAACTTACCAAAATTTGTGGTATGCAGCCAAAGCAGTGCTTAGAGGGAAATTTACAACACTGAATGTGAAAGCTCTAAAATCAATCATCTAAACTTGTTCCTTAGGAAACTAGAAAAAGAAGAGTAATAAACAATAAGGTCCTACTGTACAGCACAGAGAACTATATTCAGTATCCTGTGATAAATCATAATGGAAAAGAATATATATATGCATGACTGAATCACTTTGCTACACAGCAGAAATTAATACAATATTGTAAGTCAACTATGCTTTCATAAAATTCTTTAAAGAAAAGAAATAATGAAAATTAGAGGAGAAATCAATGAAATTGAAAACAGGAAATCAATAGAGAAAACCAATGAAACCAAAACTGGTTATTCGAAAAGATAAAGAAAATTGTTAAGGCTCTAGCCAGGCTAACTAAGAAAAAAATACATAGGACACAAATTACTAATAAAAGAGGGGCCATCACTGCAGGTACCATGGACATTAAAAGGATAATAAAGGAATGCTAGGAACAAATCTATGCCCACAAATTTGAAAACTTAGATGAAATGGACCAATTCCTTGAAAGACACAATCTGCCAAAACTCACACAAAAAGTAGACAATCCGAACAGGCCTATATCTATTCTATAGCTCTTAAAGAAATTGAATCAATAATTAATAACGTTCCCAAACAGAAAGCACCAGGCTCAGATGGGTTCACTGGTGATTTCTACCAAATATTTAAGGAAGAAACTGTACAAATTGTCTACAATCTCTTTCAGAAAACAGAACAAAGGGAATGTTTCCTAACTCATCCTAAGATGCCAACCTCACCCTAATACTAAAACCAGAAAAACATTACAAGAAAACTATAGGACAATATCTCTCATGAACATAGATGCAAAAATCCTCAACAAAATATTAGAAAATCAAATCCAGCAATGAATAAAAGGAATTCTACACCAAGAACAAGTGTAGTTTACCCCAAGTATGCAAGGCTGGTTCAACACTTGAAAATTGATTAATGTAACTCATCATGGCAATAGGCTAAAGAAAAAAAATCACATGATCATATCAATTTATTCAGAGAAAGCATTTGACAAAATCCAACATGCATTCATGATAAAAATTCTCAATAAACTAGGAACAGAGAACTTCTTCAACTTGATGAAGAACATTTACAAAAACCCTACAGCTAACATCATACTTAATGGTGAAAAACTAGAAGCTTTCCTACTAAGGTCAGAAACAAGGCAAGGATATCCCCTTTCATCACTCCTTTTCAACCTCATACTGGAAGTCCTAGCTAATGCAATAAGACACAAAAAGGGAATAAAATGTATACAGATTGTGAAGGAAATGAGAGATGACATGACTGCCTATGTAGAAAATCCAGAAGAATCAGCAAAAATCTCCTGGAACTAATAAATGATTATAGAAAATTTTCGAGATACAAGGTTAATGTACAAAACTTTATCACTTTCCTATCTATAAACGGGACTCTACTCAGTATTCTGAGATAACTTATATGGGAAAATAATCTTAAAAAGAATGAATATATGTATATGTATAACTGAATCACTTTGCTGTACACCTGAAACTAACACAACTTTGTAAATCAACTATACTATAATAAAATTAAAATTTAAAAAACACAATACAATTTACATTAGCACCCCCAGAAATGAAATACTTCAGTGTAAGTCTAACAAAATATGTACAAGATCTGTATGAGGAAAACTAAAAAATTCTGATGAAAAAAATCAGACAAGAATTAATAAATGGAGAGATATTCCATGTTTAAGGAAGACTCAACATTTCCGAGATGTCAGTTCTTCCCAGCTTAATCTATGGACTCAATGTAATCCCAGTCAAAATACCAGCAAGTTATTATGTGGATAGCAACAAAGTTATTCCAAAGTTTATATGGCAAGGCAAAAGATCCAGAATAACCAAGACACATACTGAAGGAGAAAAAAAAAGTTGGAGGACTGACACTAACCAACTTAAAGACTTCCTGTAAAGCTATGGTAATCAAGACTGTGTAATACTGGTGAAAGAACAGACAAATAGATCAATGGAACAGAATAGAGAGGCCAGAAGTAGACCCACATAAATATAGTCAACTGATCTTTGACAAAGGAGCAAAGGCAATACAATGGAGGAAAGAAAATCTTCTCAACAAATGGTGCTGGAACAACTGGATTTCCATGTGCCAAAAAAAAAAAAAAAAAGAATCTAGACATAGAACTTACACATTTCACAAAAATTATCTCAAAATGGATCACAGATCTAAATGTAAAAAGCAAAGCTATAAAACTCCTACAACATAACATAAGAGAAAATCTAGATGACCTTGGGTTTGATGATGACACCAAAAGCATGATCCATGAAAGAAAAAATTGATAAGCTAAATTTCATTAAAATTAAAACTGCTCTGTGAAAGACACTGTCAAGAGAATGAAAAGACAAGCCACAGACTAGAAGAAACTATTTACAGAAGACAAAGATAATAAAGGACCATTATCCAAAATATACAAAGAACTCTTAAGACTCAATAATAAGAAAGCAAACAACCAGATTAAAAAATGGCAAAGACCTTAAAGAGACATCTCACCAAAGGTGCTATATAGATGGCAAATGAGCATATGAAAATATGCTCCACATTTTATGTCATCAGGGAAATGCAAATTAAAACAACACTACTGGGGGACTTCCCTGGTGGTCCAGTGGTTAAGACTCCGCACTTCTAATGGAGGGGGCACAGGTTCGATCCCTGGTCGGGGAACTAAGTTTCCACATGCCGCATGGCGCAGCCAAAATTTTTTTAATTTAAAAAAAAAATTCACAACACTGACACACTGAATGCCGATGAGGATGTGGAGCACCAGCAACATTTGTTGCTGGTGGGAATGTAAAATGGTACAGGCATTTTGAGACAGTTTAGTGGTTTCTTACAAAACTAAACATACTCTTACCATACTATCCAGCAATTGTGTTCCTTGATATTTAACCAAAGAAGTTGAAGACTTTTGTCTACACAAAAATCTGCACACAGGTTTATAGCAGCTTTATTTATAACTGCCAAAACTTGGAAGCAACCAAGATGTCCTTCAGTAAGTGAATGGATTCATAAACTGTGGTACATCCAGACACTGGCAATATTATTCAGTGCTAAAAAGAAATGAGCTATCAAGCCATGAAAAGGCATGGAGGAACCTTAAATGCATATTCCTAAGTGAAAGAAGCCAATTTGGAAAGGCTACACACTGTATGATTCCAACTATATGACATTGTGGAAAAGGCAAAATTATGCAGACAGTAAAAAGATGAGTGGTTGACAGGGGTTGGTGTAGAGGAAGACATCAATAAGTGGAGCACAGAAGATTTTTAGGGAAGTGAAAATACTCTGTACAATAATATAATGGTAGATACATGTGATTATACATTTGTCAAAACCTACAGGCATTTTGTCTATTATGCTAGAAAACTCCTACTTAAATCTTTTATTTTAGCAGACAGTCACTTTTATTTTGTTTTATGTTTTGCACACAGGTCTTGGCCTACTTTTGCATATTTCTAATGCCAGTTTAATTTTTGTGGTGTTGTTTTGGTCTATTTGGTTATCTGGGGTCACCAGGGCTTCTATTTATCCCTGACCCTGTTGCCTGAGCACGTGGAAGTGTTTCCCTAGGTCAGGTTTCTGCGTAACTCTCAGTGGGAGACAGGTATAGCAGGACACTCCTATTGGAACCCCCAGCTGCCCTGGTGTCTCTCTGTGGGGAAGGAGAGACAAAGAGCCTTCGAGAACCAGATACTTTCTGTGGTTTCATTCCTCTTGTCTGTTCCACCCTCCCTCCTCAGTATCGCTAGGTGAAAGTAGGGAGTCTCAGGCCCAGTGAGGAAGGAGATTGCTTCTTTTGTCTACTATCATTGGTGGGTCTCCTGATGACTGCCCCTTGCCAGTGGTGTTGAGCTCATCTGATGTTAGAGGGACTCCCTGTGGGCTGTTATGTTAGGATCAAGAAATGCCAGGACTGGGGCCACTTCCTCCTTTGGGTAAAGAGGCATAAGATACCCTGCCTCTCTGTAGTTCCCAGGATCCAAGCCAGTTTGCTTTCTTTTTACTGTCTTTCAGAGTTCTCCCTTGGTTGTCTCTTGCATTATTTCCAGGGAGGGTTTATACTTGTGCTTAGCAGGGAGAAGCAAGGAGACACAGATCTATGTCATTTTGTCCAAACCAGAAATCTCCCTCAAGATTTAAGATTGTAAAAGGGGCCTAAGAGAACTATTGGCCTTAGAAAAGGATCTGCTTCCCATACGATTTGGAGGAATACCAAAGAGCTCCCTACCCCAAAATCCAGCCTACCACTGTACTTGAAATCCTTAGTACTATGTAAACATTTTCCCAAGGGATGTTATAGGGGACAATACTTTGGGTAACACTATAGAGGCATTGGCTCATCGTAATAACTGGTTATTATCCATTGCGAACTCAGAGTATAGAAGCTTTCCAGGATGGAACATAAGACTGTCAGGCAGGTATTAGAAAAGGTCAAGTTTAAGAGGTGCTCTCTATGCTGCAGGGGGGCTAGAGTGAGAACGCTAGCTGCCTTCCAGGTTGGGACAGGATGAGGATACAAAGATGGTGGGAAGATCAGAGGAAATAGTACAGAAAGACAAATTCCTGGCCCCCTTCCCAAAGACGACTTTAATTTTATTTTTTCTTAATGACAGTGGTCAGGCAAAAGGAACTCAGGGAATTAACAAACATTTTGAAAATTTTAAAGAAAAAGCAAACAATTGTACTGATTACCCCTGGTTTCCTGGATTCAATAGCCATGTTCTTTGTCACAGCCAGGCCATCTGGTCCAGCTACTTCTCTGTCAGAGTTGGCTGTTTACATGGCAACCAATGTCTTGATGAATTGAGAGAAGTGTTTTAGGGTAGACACCAGTGCAGCACCTTCTAACTCCATGCAGTTTTCCCTTTCCCAATGTTCTCCTCCATATGTGTTCCTGGTTCCCATAATGCCTATCCCAAAAACAAAATTGGCCTGCAGAAATCAGCTACATTTTCTGATGGAAAGTTCACTGGAGAAAGCTAAGTGACTCTCTCCTGCCCTCAGAATCCCATCTAATTTCTCCTGGAAGTTAGCCAAATCCATCTGTGGCTATGCCCAAATAGTGACTTCCAAATGTCTTTAAAGCATCCAAAATTAAAGGGATAGAATGGGGATTTGGTGGCCATTAAAGTTCCCATAAACTTTCCCCTAAAAAGGGGACTTTGAAGATATTATTTGGCCATCATTTTTGTCCTCTAGTTTATGTCCCAGTATCTATTATGGGATTGGCTAATGGTAATAATTTGTGATAGGTAAGGCAAAAAAAGAACAAAAACAAAAAACAAACCAAAAAAGCCTTTAAGGGCTACTCTCGACAAAGGTGCCTGAAGGCAGAGTAAACACAATTCTCACACAAGGTAAGCCATGGAAGAAGCCTTGATGCCTATCAGCTAATATATGTTGAGCACCTATTTTCTACCACAAACAGTGCTAACACTGGGGAAATACTAATGAACAAGACAGACACAATCTCTGCCTGCCATGTCAATGCATGAGGAACCATTAATAGTACAGACCAGAATGGAGGCAAATGAATATCAAGGATTTGGGATTTTCAAGATACTTTTAATAGAAGACATATAAATATGTAAATTAAGATCTGTAAAAGCTCAACAATATCACCTCGGAATAAGTATGGTAACCTCCAAATCTACTGTGAGACAATATATTTTTAAGAATACGACACATTGTTCTGTAAATAGGTAACAATTGGCAAGGCAATATTTCCAGGCCATTTTTATTGTCCTGATTCCCAATACTCAGCACCATAATCAATCCTTAAATTCTGAAGAAAAGATAGTTTTCAGAAACTGTCCATCTCTAATATAATGACAATACACTTCAGAGCTGAGTTATATATTTCCAGATGAACTTTAAAAAAATGTCACATCATTCAATTAGTGCACACTACTTAAACCTCTGAGACCACTGTCTAGCCCAGCACTGTCCAATAGAACTTTCTGTGATGATGGAAATGTTCTACAGCTGTGCTGTCCAATTCAGTAGCCATTACCCACATGTAGCTATGGAGCACCTGAAATGTGGCTAGTGTGACTGAAGAACAGAATTTCTTATTTTATTTAATTTGAATTCATTTATATTTAAATAGCCACATGTGGATAGTGAACTGTACAAATTTAGTCTTAAACTGAAAGTAATTTTGTGTGTGTTAGGAAAAAAAATGTTCCCTTCCTTTGGATTCATTTAGTCTAAATTGAGAAATTATTTAAAAATTGAAAAAGTCAGAAAAAATCTCCACTTTGACAAGACTGTGAATAAACAGCAAAATAAAGATTAGTACCTGATTTAAACAAAACTCAGAATTGCAATTTCACTCACTGACCTGGCTGAATTAAAAAAAACACCCCCCCCAAAAAAAACACATACATGGTTGAAATATGTGTGACTGCTTTTAAAAATCAGTGCATACTATTAAAGGAAAATAATCCAAGTTGTATACACTTGAGTTAATCAACACTCTAGAAAGATTTTAAATGCCTCATGTTTTGGTAATGATTGTTCATTCATCTATTTAATGCCTACAATGTGGAAGGCATTTGCTTGTAGGGGGATTATTATTCTCCTAATATACCAAATAGCCCTATTTGACTTGATGCATTTGAAGTGATTTAATTTCCAGCAACTTCATGTAAAATTGCTTCATTTTTGAGTTAGGGAATAATATAACCAAATGATCACTAACTTTATGGACCTGACTGCAAAACCAAAGTTCAAATATATTACTGCATTAAAATGCATAGCACGTACCTTCCGAGAATGGAAACAACATTAACATATCTTTCCAACAGGTGACTAATATATATTACAAACATCTAAAATGATATGCTTGAACTTTTGCAGAAGACATTTATGATTAACATTATTTTCCTGAAGTGGAATTTAACCTAACTTCCTTAGAAGTCAGCAGAAAGGTTTTCATTAAAATAAAATCTCTCATGCTTACCTGTACAAAAAATTCATTGTATATATGTAAGTGAAAATCATTTCTGGATGTTCGGGGTTTGAGGAGGTAATCCACTCTTTTATTTTTCCACCTTTATTCAAATATGATTTACATATAACATCGTGTAAGTTTAAGCTGTACAAAGTGTTGATTTGATATATATTTCAAAATGATTACCACCATAGCGTTAACTAACACTTCCATCACATCACATAATTATGTTTTCTTTTTTGTGGTGACAATATTTAAGATCTACCCTCTTAAAAACTTTCAACCATATAATACAGTATTGTCAATTATAGTCACCATGCTGTACATTAGATCCCCAGAACTTATTCATCTTCTAACCGGAAGTTTGTACCCTTCGACCAACATCTCCCCATTACCGCAAACCCATCACCCCTGGTAACCACTGTTATACTCTCTGTTTCTATGAATTCAGATTTTTGTTTTTAGATTCTACATATGAGTGAGATCATACAGTGTTTGTCTTTCTCTGACTTATTTCACTTTGCATAATGCCCTTAAGGCCCATCCATGTCACGCATGGCAAGATTTCGGAAGGTAGTTAATTCTTTCAGTAAACCTTTCCTATGTGCCCACTATGTGCCAAGCACCATGCTTGACACCAAAAATGTGACATTCTTCCTGACCAGGAAACAAGTCCAGGTAGGACATCAAATTACACATGGATGGAAACATTATCAGTTACCTCACAGCCATTTCTGGACCAACTGATGGACACTACTAATGCCAGGCATACATTACTGAACTCTTTCTTTCTCTGACTTCCATACTTATGTAAGCAAACAATAATATATTGTACCATATTTCCATTCTATCTACTAGACTGACACTACCACATTTTGCTTTGGGCCAGCTAAATTGTATATGTACACTATACACCAACAAAACCAGTTATACAGTAATTTAAAAACAAAGGCTCTGAAGTATTTATTGGTCACTCTGGGCTTTGTTCCAAAAGTCATAATCAAGTAAGATCCTGACATCATCTAAGTAAGTTTTAAACAATAAAAAATGTATACAAGGTATAAACCCAATTTTGTAATGTAATACATACACTTGCAAAGGAAAAAAATAAGAAATTCACCCAAATCTCTGGTAAGATTTCTGGTGACTTTTATTTTCTTATTTATACATTTCCGTATTTCCAACCTCTCTACAAAGACCATACATTACATTTATAATCAGTAAAAATTATATATATATATATATATATATATATATGCTTGTTAGAGTGAAAAACCACTCTTGCAACTGTTCTGAAACTGGCACCTAGTATAGGCCAGAGAAAGGCGTCACATAGGGAAGTGGGTGTTGACTACAGGTGTGATTTTTAGAGGGCTAGTGCAGAAGGCCCAGGGGCGACCCAATTAGCTAATGACTGGAAGCTCTTTAAAAGGAACAAAGACTTTCACTGTCTAAAGTTAAGGTTTAAAATGAATATCCCTGGGGGGAAGGGAAAATAGTAATATATGTTCCCACCAGGATGGAAATTGAGAAAGGCGGCTTTTTCCAGCTCTAAGTCCTGGTTAGATCACTGGATAAATGCAGTATTGCCTTCTGGTGACTCCATGGAACATGTTTGTTTAAACAGTAACGAACATTTAGAGAACTATTACTAAATACCATATAGTTTTGAAAAGTAACACTTTTTTCTGATTATAAAAATTGTGTAATATTCTTTGTAGAAACCGTGGAAAATATGAAAAAGGCAGAGAATAAGATAAAAAAAAAACATCTATAATCCCAGCAGCTGGAGGCAATCACCATGAGCAGTTTGGTATATAACCTTCTAGTAATTTATTCTAACAATGTGGGTATATCCTGCTTTTTCACTCAATATTTTATCCTGAGCATTTTCTTATGTCATTAAATATGCTTAGTAAACCTCATTCTAATAACTGCCTAATATTACTGATGGCTTAAAAATATCATTTCTTGGGTAAACAATCTTGTTGTATCTAACATGGACCTAATTTATCATAAGAACAGATTCAAAATGTATCTGGTATTTTAAAAAACTAGCCAAAGGGTTTTTCTGAATTAATGATCTCTCCTGGGTCTACCAACATTAACATTTTGACTCTAAAAATAATTTTATTCCGCTCAAACCCCCTAAAAACACCCATACTGTGCACAATGATAAATCACTCACATATTTTCCTAAACACAGTCTTATGCTTGGAAAAGGACAACTCTTAAGAAATGTTAGATAGTAAAGCACGGCAGGCACTCCCAGCCAGGCTTAGCAAGTCAATCAAAATGAGTTTGAGGGAAATGCTCAAGTAAAACAGAGAAAAATGTAGCCTTGGCACAAACTTCAGCTTCTGAGTAAATTCATCTGTTCAACTTTCAAACAACAAAAAAAGGAAGATACTGTGATTTTCCTGTGAAAAAAATCCTAATTCAGAAACTACATAAAACAATTCTATTTACAGGCTGAGCCCCCAAAATATCAGCATGGCACATATTTGCTAAGCAAGATTTCCGAAAATTATTTTACTCAGCATACTAATCATAGTTCCTTTTAAGCATAGGAGAGGAATAGTCTACGTAAAAGTTTGCGATTTCAGTTTAAAAAGAAACTCTATTCCCAATGATCCTTGGTCGGTTGGAGATCCTTTCCTTACCTGCAAGGCAGTTTAGGATCAGAAAGACCTTCCAAAATGTGAACACCATCGTGCCAAGGTTCGCTGAGCGCAGCCAGGGTCCAGTAGCTCGCTTGGGCTAGGCTGAGTCTCAAACTGGCTTCTTCAGTCACACTGAGGTTTGCCAGGCTTATCTGCTGGCATAACCAAGCAAACAAGCCTCTTCGGGCTTACTTATTGGGTACAGACCTTTCTCAGAGCAGATGTATGTTTCTTTGAAACACTTTTCATGGGGCGTGTTTCCTTGACATATTTGCTACTGTGTTAATAATAAACCCACGTATTTAAATTCTTCAATCTTACACAGATTCTCTAAGTTTTATTGTTTAAAATCAATCTTATTGAAAAGTTATACTTGGGGGGAAAAGATATAATTGGAAGAGAGCCTATATAAATAAAAGTTGACAAGGCTAATTAATTTCAAATACTTCTATAAAAGTCTCAGGGC